>NC_064437.1:43549966-43859966 GCF_023343835.1 Lagopus muta | reverse complement strand
GATTACAATCAGCTTCTAGAAAAGCAGGTGTCTCTGATGTTTTTCCAGAAGACAGCCTTCCTCCAAATACGGGCATTATTTGCCCTATACTCTTGACTGCTACGTACTTCCCTATGTGATTAGGATGTATTTCCATAGTAAGCATGAACATGAGAGAATCTAGAAGATCCTATCATGGATCATTTTTATTTCCTAGGTGTATCTGCTTTTCAGTTCATTTTACAATGCTGTAGTGTGGATGCTTTGCCCATAGCAAGAAAGAAAGTGAAGGCAGGCACGAGAGACCAATCTCAGTGTTACTATGAACCTCTATAGAAAATGAAAGCTAGAACCACAGTACAAATTGTAGAAGCCACTTTACAAATTATCCTATTTATTTTGAATTTATGATTGCAATATATTTTGAGTATAAATTCTGTTGTTCTGACTGCCACATCATCATACATATTGTCTGCCAAATAATCACTACAAACCTATTATTTTCTTGAGCCATCATTAAGCATTACATTAAGTGTGCATTAGCAAGCATCTAAAATCATTTTAATTATACATACGTATTAAAAATTTACAAATAGTTTATACATTATATGAATTTTAATAAGAATAGTAAGCTACCTTCATTTTGTATTATTTACATAATTAATCATTTAAGAACATAATTAAAAAGTGAACTTCTAAATAAGATCTGAATTAAAAAGAAAATGTCAATTTCCCTGCAAAAATCACATTTAACAGAAAGAAAATGGGTTTAGGGAAAAAAAAAAAAAAAAAAAAAAAAAAAAAAAAGTTTGATCTAGAGAAACACAGTTTCCCAAACCAAAATGCTGTGTTTCTGTGTGTGTTTATGTTTTTAAATTAATTAAGGCATTATTCTGTTTTTTATATTTCCTTGCCATCTGCTATATTTTTTACTTTACAAACAAAACTGCTGATGAAGTTGAATGCAGTATCTCTGCTTCTGGCCTGAATTAGCAGCTAGTGAGATTTCATAAGAAAGTTTATTCCTGGCAAATGTCTGTGCAATTTCAAAGACATGATAAGCTTAGATATTTTAACCTAAAATACCAAGAAAACTCAGATTCATTGACCTCATATTCCTTTACAAATATCAACCGAGAAAGTAGAATTGGTAGCTAGATTTAGAGCAAAATGTTTCCTAACTAGCACAAGCTTATAATAACATTCGTAAATACACTCTACTGATTTATTCAAAAAGAATTATATACTAAATGCTGGAACCAAATAAACATTTTCCAAAGTTTAGTAGTGTCTCTTTTAATGCTGTTTCAAATTGAAAAAAAAACTCCAGACTGGAGGAAAAAAGAAAAAAGCAAAAAGATGCCAAAGCATACACACAGAAAGAGCAAGCAAATGCCATCTGAACATCATTAGTTTTGCTGGTAGAGACTTTCTAGCAATCCATATGGAATATGGAATAAAGTTAATTCAGTATTCCACACTCAGATTGGACCTAAATGCCTACTAATACTATGAACAGAAATAGAACATCTCTCTTTCCTTTATGGTGAGTATGTTCTACTGAAAATTAAGCTGCAATTAAGGTACAATAATATAATTTTTTTTTTTGTATAATACACATGGAAAAAAATAGTTTGGTTTACACTAAAAGAATGTCAATCTAAAAGAAATAGGCTGAAGAGTACTGATAAATCTTTGAAAGTTCTAAACATTACAACTTCAAACTGTTTGATTCAAGTAAAGGAGTGCCTACAGGACTCCATCTTAGCAGATATTTTAAATTGATTATGAATAACAAACTTAGGCTGCTTAAATAAAAATTCTTATTAGCGAGTACATTTACTGTTCATGAATAATAATTAACACAATTTCTAAGTAGTAATAAAATATTAACATATATTTTGTATCTTAAAGTACTAAATTTCCAAAAAGAAAGTGTTTTTGATTGACGTTAACTAATGGAGCTGAAGACTTCCTTGGGCCTGGCAGACATTTTAGTAATAAGGCAAATAAGGCTGAAATCTAATACATGTTTTGAGAAAAAGCCAATCATGTAATTATGGCATAACTGCCTTCCTAAAAGGACTAAGTGAGACATTTCTAAGTCATCATATCTGGGTACCTTGTATTTAGTAATTTTAAAAATTTGCTCTGCAGTCTACTTAACGTTGGTTTTCAGTAAGTCTGGTACAGTCAGTTGAAGTTCCAAAAATATATAAGAAAGTTAATATTATTATCATATGTTTAAAAGTAACCACAGACCATAGTTAACCAAATCACAGACAGAGCAAGGAATACTACAGCAAAATACTTAGGAGTTCAAAATAAAGAATTGTATTTATGTATGCAAAAAACATCCCATTGCCATTAGAATTTACATTTGAACAATAAAGATGTACATACTGATGGAGTTAATGCAGCATTGCAATGGCATTAAGCAAAAAAAGAACTGTTATGCCTTTAAATAGCATGCTGTCCACGGTAACCTTGTCAGGGAAGGGTTCTTGACCTTAAGTTAATATTTCTATTAATATTCTGGAGGGAAAACAAAATCCACATTGATAAAATTAATAGATGATACTGAAGAATAATAAGGAAAAATGGTTTGATTAAAAGGAGAGAAAATTGTATTCAATATTATACATGTGATACAGTCTTTTCAGTGACATACTATTATCAGAAGACATAGCACATCATAGACTATTAAGAGTGATATTCTTTAAAAAATTCTTCTACCTGCTTGAAGTCACCTGAAGTGAATGAAGAAATGTTACTGCAAATGAAACTAATGCATACGTATGAAAAACACTATTTCCCTTAGAAACTGAACAAAATTGTTCTTCCAATGTACATAAAATATAATGTAAGTAAAATTACATAACATGTTTTAAAGCTGTAAAAAGTACACCAGTTTTGTAAAAGAGAAAAAAACTGGCATATTAAAGGCATATTTGGACGTGTATTTATAGTATTTCCCACTAGATGGCAGAAATACATAATACTTAATGTATAAACACACTGAAAATTGACTAAATTAAGGGTGCTAAGAAGAGCGTATTTCAGAGGGCTGTGGATGTATCAAGATACAGCAGATTCTTATAAGGTTTTGGAGCTCCTGTCTCACAGGCATCCCCACAACTTGGTTATTAAAGCACTTCGTGTCATTAAGGTACTCTGTTGCATACCATTTTCCAAAAGGCGTAAAGCGTTCAGCAAATTTGTACAGACGTTTAGGCAGAGTTGCTCTGTAGAGCATACGTAAAAAAAAAAAAAAAAAAAAAAAAAAAAAAAAGGTACTGAAACAAATGTTTTCCATGTCACTTTTTCTCACAGAGATTTTCAAAGTTTCAACTTGAAGCACACTTGCTGAATGGCCAGAAGGCATTTGCAACATCAGCTTAAACTATCAATTTTTCTCTAAAGTTACGCATCTATTTTCATTAACCACAAGGAGAAACTAATTTCATTTTCTGACTGACATAAATAGTTCTCTCTACCAGAGACATTGGAAACAATTTTCTAAGTCCAAGAAATGATACTGAAACAACAAGTCAGATCCAAAATGACTTGGGAAGTCTGTAACAGAACCTGAACAGGATTTCAAGAAAGATTGGAAAAAAGAAAGCCCTCGTTTGAATAAATATGCTTTCCACCACATAGAGAGATTCACTATTCATCTATGCTGCAGATATGTCTGCATTTGCACACACTGTCTGCCTTCTTTCCCCCCACTGTAAATCTCAAGTTACTTTCTAAAAAAATAGCACAACTTCAGCAGCAGCCAAGACCGCCGAGGAGATGTCAGATGAATCTATTAGCAATCAAATAGTTTCTAAGAATTAAAATGTTGTACAGTAGAATAAAGAGGAAAAGTAAACTGATCAACTGTGATTCAATGTTAATATGAAAGAATATAAAATCCTTATAATTAGTTAGGTTTTATTTAAGTCACTGTAGTTCCTAAGGTTGATTGGTCTTTGTTCACATGTCCTTGTAAACATGAATCTAAGGTGGTATTTTACACATTTAATCTTCCCCTATGAACATCACTCTGTCAAGGCAATTTTTCAGTTATTTAAAGTAAAGGTTTGCTCTTACAGAAGATAGAGTAACAATTTTAAGTAGAGGGTACAGTGTTCGTATATCATTACTAAGTAAGGCTAGAAAATATTCACACATTGCAGGCATCTCCAGCTTAGTAGATTGCAAGCTACCTAAGAAACAAAGGTCTGATCACCTAAAGTTTAGCTGTGATTCTCAGATCATAATGAATTTGTGTTAAAAAATGAGTTTCGCCAGAACCTCACTTCTGCCATTGCAAATCTTTTTTCCTCCAATGGCACTTTTAGCCTAACTTCATTTACAGAAGTTATATGTGCTGTAAATACAGCACATTTAGCAACTAATAGAAAGCATTTGGCTAAAATTAATTATCAAAACAACATGTAAACTCTGGAGCCATAAACACCATTCTTTGTTGTTACTGTTCTTCCCTTGGAAAGATTCTCCCCACTACACAGAAGTCTGCAATCACAGTGGATAATTGTTCTTTTGTCTGTATTACCAAATTTTTCCTACAGTTCTGCACAAGAAGTATTTATTTTACATATAAATATCTGCTCAAATGTTACTTTTTGCAAAACTGTGCTGAAAAAACATCAAAGGGATATAGATGCAAATGGACTTCATTAGAAAACAGTTATGTTTTTAACTGTAGAGTTTTAAGTATTAGCATAAGCAATTTAACACCACTGACTACTGAAGTAATATATACCACTGAACTACTTAGATTTAAATTTTTAAATTTTTAATTTTTTTCTTAAAAAAAAAAAAAAAAAAAAAAGTAGGTACTTGACCTGAAAGTAATACAGTGAAAACATTCTCCCTAGCCCTCCACCCACACTTCTGCCTTTCCACTGTTACTTATAAACATGTCGCAAGCATTTCAGCTCCTTCAGGAAAGTAAATTCTCTTTCGAAACTATGAAGGAATACTCTTCATTAATACACTTCTGTGTATTTGCTTAAAAACTCTTTCACCACAACAATTCCAAATGACATTTTGCTGGTCTAAATCACAGACCCCAGTAATTCACATTTTTGAATAAGTAAATTATTTCATTGAGAATGATTTTCCCTAATGTGAAAGCTCCTCTGGAATAAACATAAAAGAAGCAAGTGTAAATGCTCAAACCTCATAAATATGTTGCTCATAAGCCAGCTACATAATAAAAAATTAAACAAATCTGTGTTTCAGCAGGTGATAAATACCTCTAAAAAAGGATTCAGTCAGAAAACAAGTGGGACTATAAAGAAGAAATCCAGAAAAAGTGAAATTGGTGCAATTACGAGCAGAGGAAATCCTTTTAATACAATAAATAAATATAATTACAACATTTAACTTCGCCTGCAAAATGACATGGATCATATACAAAGTATTCAGGGAAAACTGATAAATATGAAGGCACTCTCATTATTCTTGTTGGTTCTGTTAGATTGCTGTGTCACCAAGAGTGAGTCATTTACACAGTCACTTTCATAAAGTATATTAATTCCAACTTATTATCTTTTTGCATAATTTTCTAGTGTGTGTTTTTTTTTTTTTTTTTTTTTTCATTTTTGCTCATTTCATATTCATTTTCTATGGATGCTAGTTTTTCCTCTCAGTTCACCTTCATCTCCAATGACTTAAATCTGAAAGCTGTGGGAATCTATGTTACATGAGATTCAAGTATGAAAACACATCCTACTAAATCACATTACATAAGATTCTGGGATTTTCAAATCTGGGAAAACTGCTAGTGAAATGTGAATTTTCTTCTACGGATTAGTTCATTTGTTATTGACAATTTTATTTCCTATAAAAAGTATGGTACTTTATGACATTTTCTACTTCAAAATTTTCATTTAATAAATATGGTAGAATGCAATTAAGACTTTAACGATATGTGGATCTGTAATCATCTTTTTTGGCTGTTTTGCTGCTTTATTCTTTGGTTTATTAATAACCGCTAATGTATATGATGAACCTGAACATGGTTATGCAATCTATTAGTCTCTTTTCATACAGCACTGAATTATTGATAATTTCTGCATATTTGTATTTCTGAAATTGAGAATATCATAATTTTATTTAAAATTCTCTGTTTCACTACAAGTTTCACTGCTTTCAGTTTTCAGTGACAACAAGCAGTAATGTTTCTATAGAAATTGATAGACAAATGGTGAGGTTTCATTTGTTATCTAAAAATATAGCACTTAAAAAGCATGACATTTTGGAAAGTTTTCTCCAAACAAAAGGTCCCAAATTTTGATCCTCATTTTATGTAACTAGATAAAAATATGCCACTGGTACAAGAAACTTAGTATACCATAGTACATGACTATTTTTAGCTTTTTTTTAATCTACTTTGTTTCATTTTGTGATCTTTTTTGTGTGCCATATCTTTTTCCAGTGCACTCCTAGCAGTCTTTCCTACCCAAGGTTTGAGACCAGTAACATCTATCCAAATCTCCCAAACATATTGTTCCAATGGCTTTAAAATTTTCTTTATTGGCACAAAAAGTGAAGGAAACCTCTTGATTTCATTGCTGATGACTCATGACAGTAGATTTCAGTGAATAAATGGCTAGAATAATCTGTTCAAGTAATAATTATACTATATTCCCCACTTTGTAACAACAGACACATATTAAACTGTATTCTCTAGATGGACCTTACCAATACCTATGGGAGGAAATTATATTCATAGAATCATAGAATCACCAAGATTGGAAAGGATCTCTAAGTTCAACCATCAAACCATCACCACCATGCCCATTAAATCATGTCCCTAAGTGCTACATAGACATGTTTCTTGAATGCCTCCATGTGTGCTGAGTTCATCACTTCCCTGAGCAGCCTGTTCCAATACTTGGCCACTGTTTAGGAGAGGAAGTTTTTTTTCCTAACAATCAACCTTCACCTCCTTTGGTGCAACTTGAAGCCATTCCCTCTCATCCTATTGCTGGGAAAAGAGGCTGAACTCCACCTTGGTATATTCACCCTTCAGAGTATTGTAGAGAGCAATAAGGCCTACCCTGAGCCTCTTCTTCTCCACACTAAGCAATTCCACTTCCCTCAGCTGCTCCTCATAAGACTTGTGCTCCAGTCCCCTCAAAGCTTCAATGCTCTTCTCTGGACATGCTCCAGGGCCACAGTGTCTTTCTTGAAGTAAGGGGCCCAAAACTGAATACAGTACTCAAGGTGCAGCATCACCAGTGCCAAATACAGAGGGATGATCCCTTTCCTGCTCTTTCTGGCTAAACTGTTCATAATACAAGCCAGGATGCCACTGGCCTTCTTTGCCAGCTGGGCACAGTGCTGGCTCATGTTCAGGTGGCTATCAATTAACATCCCCAGATCCTTTTCTTCTGCCCAGCTGTCCAGCCACTCTGCCACAAGCCTGTGGCACTGTATGGAGTTGTAGTGACCATAGTGCAGGACTAGGCACTTGGTCTTGCTGAACTTCATCCCATTTACCACAGCCCATTGATCCAGCATATCCAGATCTCTCTGTAGTATCTTCTGACCCTCAATTAGATCAATACTTTCTCCCAACTTGGTGTCATCTGCAAAGTTACTGAGGGTTCAACCAATCCTCCTGATCAAATCATCAAAAAGGACTGGTCCCAATACTGACCTCCACGGGGAACACCACTCATGACTACTCACAAGCTGAATTTAATTCCACTCATTTGGCTGGGTCATTTTTCTTGATTGACTTAGTGCTTTTTTCTGACATAACTCACCTGTCTACTGAAATGGTAGAATCACTTCATAAGGTGAAAGCATTATCAAAATATGCCAAGTTTAGGTATTTTTATGATAGCTATTAAAAAGAGAAACTCTATTACTTACCGAGCCAACTTCTGTTTAAATATACTGAAACAAACACTGGAGGGACCGTGAAGAAATCTACTACTGAGTTAACTTCCAGCCAAAACCATAGCTTGTCATTGGCTGCTATGAACTGGGGAAAAAAAAAAAAAAAGAAAAAAGAAAAAAAAAGAAAAAAGAAAAAAGAAAAAAAAAAAAAAAAAAGAAAAAAGAATCAAGTTAGATTTGTGGTGTGTACTTGCATGCAATACTTTCCATTATAAAATATTAAACTTCAAAGGTAATTTAATAACTAGCTCCAGACAAAACAGTCGGTATCACTGGTAAGAATTCTGTGAAAATTCTATCTAAAGAAGCAGAATATTTATGTAGTAAGTTGTAAGATCTATGGTAAAAACTACATCCTTCACATTTATTAATAACATATCAGAAATATTGGAAAAATAAAGATAAATAGAAAATATTCCAAAGTATATCACCTTTACTGCAGCACTGCAAGCATAGTAGTAGTAGTGTCATCATGTTGCTGTTGTTTTTATTTGCAGTTTCTAAATACAAGGTATTTTATTACCAAGATCCCACTATCATCCTATCTAGAGTTAATCAGTATGATGAATCCTTCAAGCAATAATTTAGAAGTGCAGCAGGACTTCAGTTCTCTGCATTGTACTCTGGAAGACACCCTTTCTCTCTAATGATTATGAAATCAGCATTGGGAAACTGGGAAACTTAGATTTCAAATACATCTTTGTGATCATCAAAGACCATTTTTATCTGGTGTTTAGCGGGATTAAACAACTGTTCATATTCAAAATATGGCTAAATTTTTTTTTGAAAATATTAAATAGTTATAAATAAATATAAAAGTTTAATGAATTATGAAGATATTTAGTGAACTGGTTTTACTCATGCAAGACTTGAATCTTAGACTAACATATTTTATTTTATTTTATTTTGAATGGCAGAAAATATACCCTGTCTAACTTTCAAAGAAAGTATTGCTATTCCATTCACTTAATCCTCTTTCTACAATTACATTAAAATTTTATTTAAGGGAAGCATTTGGATAAGGGGATTCGACTTTTAAGATCGTTGAAGTCATACTTGAGAAAAAAAAAAAAAAAAAAAGACAATATGAGCAGCATTTGCTCAGAGAAGATTCAAAAATGGAAATGTATTGACATTTTGTTATTCTATATTATACAATTAATCAAAGCTTCAGCATGAAAACTGAGCAAAACATATCCAGTTTCATCAAAACTTTTCAACTCCTTTTTAACGAACTTAAAAGTAGTCACAATATATGGAATGCAAACCTTTTCAGGATCTCATGTTGGTATTTTCTGAAATCATGTTTGATCTAGTCAGCATTTCACCACTCTGAGAGGGACAACATTTTTGCTCTCAAAAAGGTTAAGAGGTGTTACTCAAAAACCAAAACAAACAGCATTGACTATAAAGGCCACTCACAGTTTTCTTGAAAGTATTTTAACAGCTATTTATTTAGATAATTAGCAACTAATTGAAGCGCTTTACATTCCAGAAGTGTGCTTGAAGAGATAACATGCTTTTCTAGAAGCAGGAGCACAATTCTGTGTCATTCATTTGCCAGACTATTGCTTGATTATCTGCTAACTCATGCAATCTGGGCTTAGTCTTCATCAGCAGCTCGTAAATGTCTTACTTCTCACATAGTGAGTTACTAGCCCATTAGGGTTTTAAAATGGATGTGTGTGTTTGAAGGCAAATATCATCTGGAACTGAAGATATGGTAGTATCTTCATGAATTTGAATTGTGACATCATTTCAGGGAGAACAGATGGGAGAAGATGAGATTTAAAATATTTATTCAAGTACTTTAATTTGCCAGTGAATACTCACAGGGCGTATTTGTCTGAAAAAAACAAAAACAAAAACAAAAACAAAAAAACTTAAGTAGCTAAAGGTATGAGATGCCTGTTAACTCAGCTTGTTAAACCAGCAAATTCATCACTGACACAATCCTTGTATGCAAACAAGCTGAGTATCATTTGTTTCTCCAGGAACTCCTGTTCAGTACAGCAGAATGTGTTGGAGAATGGATGCTGTATGTATATAATCATTTTAATTTACACAGAGAGTACCAGTTCTGATGCAAGCCCTTAATATCTTTGCTTACTATACTTTGGCTTGCATCACAAAGCAGTTTTGGATAACACAAACATTTGATTTGGTTGAAGCAACAACTGAAAAAGTTATTCTAGTAGCCCATCTCACAAACTATAACCAGTAAAGTACATTCAGTCCACAGGATCAGAAGAAAGAGAGACAATGTTACTCTCTCCTTTTAAAAAAATATAGTACACATTTAAAAGCATTAATTAGTATTCACTGCTACTGTGTTCTTCCAGTTAGCTCAGCCCAAGTTACTGCTTTGAGTAGGTGGCCAATACACAATTTTAAATTTAAATTTTCTTCTGGTAGGAACATACTACCTTACCACTAATATAAATGTTAAAAAGTATCTGAATACTTCTAAGTAGAGGTTTGTTGGAAACTCATAAGTATCATGGATTGAAACTTCTGTGTCAAAAGGTCAACCTGTACTGAAGTTCTCCTGAACAAACACTGAATAATTACAAATTACTATGCTATATGTTTTCAAAATGCAGCACAGACTATGTATACAGCGGTGCAAACACTGACGGGAATTATCTGTACAACTAAAGAACAGAAAAGGAAGGAGGGAGGGAGAGGAGGAAAGATTAAAAAACAAGTAGAAAATCCTCTTGCATTACAGGCATTATGGTCCCAAACTTAATGAAAAAGTGCATCTTCCTTTAGAAATCCAAACTTTTAGATGTTGAAATTGTATTACTGCATTTTCAGAAAGTGAAAAGCATGTTCTACGGATACATGTTGACATTCAGCATGTTGACTGGTATTTACAACTTACACAAAATATTCATTAGCAGTCTGGAAAAATGGAAGTGCATAAAATTGAGATTGGCAGCTCTACCAGCTGTTATCTCAACTTGCAACTGCCAAAGACAGATCTAACAGCACAAAAATAATTCAAGTACTTCCCAGTTTTGCTGAGGTAGTTATCACACTGAATGTACTGAAACGCAGTTTGACTATATTGACCTACATTATCATAATTTCACTTTCTACCATACTTGAAGAGACAGACATAGTAGGGTTGGAACCAGCCATTCAAATTTATAAAACTCCTGTCTCCTTATCTATCTTATCTGTTTATCTTTATCACTTAAATATTCCAAACCAAAAGCTTTGATCTTGCATTTTAGAAGTTGGCTTATTTTTTTTTATCATTTTTTAATTCTGCCTGTCCTCAACGACAAACTACTTACACGCAAGCCGAAGTAGAGTAGGAAGAACACATTGAAAGCCATGTCAATCTGTAATGTGAAATCTTTGTAGAAATTCTGGCAGGATTCTATTGGGCTATTTGAAAGAAAAAGAAATCAGAGTGAATTGTCAGTATACGAGTTTCTGTTCTGGTGAGATTTTAATGCATTTCATTTTAAAACCTTGATTCAGAAATTACTTTTTTTTTTTTTTTTTTCTTCTCTCCAGTCATTTACAAGATACAAGCAAGCATTTCAAATGAATTACTTCATTCAGTCAGTTAGTCATTCATACAGTCTTAATATTCACCTGTTCAGGTAATATCTGAAAATTAACATGCAGATACCTTCAAGAAAAGACAAGCAGGAAAATACTTTAGGATTCCTTAAACCCATATTAACCCTTAAAGAACTGACTTCTTTCTACAGCATACATGCCTACTACATTTTAGGAAGAAATCTGACATGTGCACAGCTACACTGAAACTTTATGTTTTAAATTTATGCTTTGATGTAAAAACTTTTAAAAAAGAGAAGTAGCTGTTTAGGAATGTACTACTCATTAGCAACCTGGGGCATTAAGTCTTATAGAATCAGTTGTTTACAGTAAGCTTTGTTTTACTTTTTTTTTTTTTGTTTTTACTATTTATGTACTTGATATACAGTACTATAAAGCTGAGTAGAAAAGCAGCATAGCCCACTGTTAAAGTTATACAGGAAAACAAATAGAATAATTTGAAGCAGTACTGTAAGGGTTAATTTCTGCATGCACGTTATTTAAACACCTTTCTATATATCAGGCAGCCATTGCAAATTCTTGCTTACTATATTATGCTTTATTTAACAGTGAGACAGGTCCAAAGCATACTCTATACAAACTGGTACTTAATAAATACACTTTATCTAAGGAAGAAATAAATTCCAGAAGTGGAATTAGTGATTTATTTGTGAAGTCAAACAGGTCAGTGAAGCCATAGAACAATGTTGAAGCTACAGACTTACAGAAGTGAAAGTCATGTCCCAATATATGCTGATGTATATACTACATATACATATGATGTCCCACTATATATACATACATGTACACACATATATTGCAAATGATCATGTATTCATCATAACTAATAAAGTGGAGGACTAGAATGTGGATCACTGGAAACCTAGAAAATATTCTATGAGGAAAGAAATTCTTTGGCTTCACAGGTCAAATAAATCACTGAATGTGACTGTAATACCAGTTAGTATAGCTGCAGGTCTGCAAATATAATGCTAGACTGCTCAACAAGCAAGATTCTATGCGTTATGAAGGTCAGTTACCTAATATAAGGCATAAAGGAAATAACAGGGGCTAATAGGCCATTACACATGCAGCCAAGTTTCCCATTCCTTGTATACATTACAGGTCAAACAAGTTAAGTACAGCATGCCCTCTTTTGGCTTTAGATGCAGGAATGCATACAGCAAATTCTTCTTGATGTACAATAGCTTTATAATTTAAGAAGCCACAGTGACACAGGAAATTATATTAAAATGTTGAAAAAAAAACTATAAAGACATTGTAGCTATGAAATATTTCTGTTATAGATCAAATAAAATTGATTTAGAAAAACAGGCAGAAGGGAAGAGAAGCCAAGTTAACATATAGGATAGAAAACAGCATCTTGTACTTTACAAACACAGTTTTTGCTACAGAGAATGAAATCCAATAAACCAGAATGCTCGGTTTCTGTATGGCATTATAGAGAGTAAAGTATTTTGTTAAAATAAAGAAGGCTACACATTGAGTCACTATGCACCCTATCAACAGGTACCACAGGAAGCACAACAAAAGCAGAATGAACAATCCAGTATCTACAGAGGCTGGGATCCCTAACTCAGGGTTAAGTAAAAGTAAAAAGCCCCAGATACTCAGTGGAGTTAACGGATTTGCACAAACTTTTAACTCCAA
Organism: Lagopus muta; assembly: GCF_023343835.1. Taxonomy (NCBI): domain Eukaryota; kingdom Metazoa; phylum Chordata; class Aves; order Galliformes; family Phasianidae; genus Lagopus; species Lagopus muta. The sequence goes on along the minus strand of NC_064437.1, from coordinate 43,846,811 downwards.
TAGAGATAGCTTCATTATCTTTAACAGCTATTTGGTACTTATCATGAACGTTAATAAGTTCAGCTAAGGTTGCAGCTAACTGCTCTTCTTTAGCACCACTGTCCTTTACAAAAACTACAAAATCTCACAAATTAGTTAATATATAATATATAATCATCATGTTTACAAAATACTTAGTAGTATTAGCCATTCTTAACAATGGAACACAATCCTAATTTCGCACTGCTGTTTACCAGTAGCTCTGGTGAGCTAATCTCACTGTTAGTTCTCTTCCTAAGGCACCCTTCATTTCAGATATTGTCCCTCTTTTCAATTTCTAAGTTTCTAGATAACAAATTCAATGTCCTATCCTTTTTATTTTAAATAAAGATTGTCAGAAAGGCATGTCACTAAGTCTGAAGAAATCTTTCTTTATACACACTGGATAGTGGATGCATTTTGCTTTCCAAATTAAATTTTGGTGACACTACTCACCAAACGTGGATTGTTTGTTTTCATTTGTACTTCACATTTGGGATGAGAAAAAAAATACAGCTACTAATCTTTACCAATGCACTAATCAGCATTCTGCAAAAAAGGAAGCCAATCTGAAACCCCTTTGCACTAAGTTTCCCAAAAACTAAAAAGCTATAGTTCTTGCAATACTAGGCAGATGTGAGCTAGGATCTCCAGGATATTTCCTGTTGTGTGCTATAATCAGATGGTTTTTCCTATGGGATTTCACCATTTTAGGCCAGCAGAGGTTTCACCTTAAAGGAGGCAACATTGTTAGAAACTTTATTTTTCTACTGTGTAAGTATGGTTCATTTTAAGTGCAGTTTCACATAGGTATGCTGCTAAAGTCAGGAGAAACTACAGTAAAAATCAATGGAATAACATTACAGTAACAATACAGAAGATGTAATATATAAAACTTATAGAAGTAACGTAAATGTAAATGCAAAGTACACTTGATTTGAAGCTGATGGCTTTATTCAGGTCAATGTTTATATAAAATTATTCACCATAACTGTGAACTAACATTTAATACAAAAGCTCTATATAGACTGCTAACAGTGGAGTTAGTTTACTCAATCAGCAGTAAAGACAGAGCTTTACCTTTGTTTGCCAAGCATGGGCAATCCCTCTATTAATTTTCTTCCTTTTCTCATGCTCTTTGAACATTGTTACTCATCCCAGTTTCACACTGAAACTTTATTTACCTGTTCTGTTTATTATTACAGTATTTTTATGGCAATACGAGTCTTTAAAAGCCCAGTAATAGAAGTATCATAGGTATAAATCCATTCACTGAGCAGGAACAAACTGCATGAGAATTAAGAAAATTGCTCTAATTTAAACAGATGAGTCTAAATTTTGATATTTCCAGCTCCATTAAACCTTTTCTGCAGCAGGTATAGAAGCTGGCACTATGGAATGATTTTACCACAGCTGAGCAAACAAATGAACCACAGTTTTATTTTACTCCACAAGAACTTACCAGTTTTCAATTAGTTACTGCGGTCACTAATTCCTATATACTTTTTATTATTCTCACTTATTTCTGGTTAGTTTGAAATGTTTCTAAAGCATTTGGGACAGTTCTGCTGGGGTTATTCTCTGTATAGTCATAGAACAAGTGGGAGAGGGCAAAAAATTGCATGCATTTTAATGCTTTCTCAAATTACTCATTTCCACAAGAATACACATATGAAACTTCCCACAGAACTCTTCAGAAAATGTTTCCAGTATTCTGGAAAGCAACTAAGCTGAAAACCTCATGCGTATTTTTTCTGTATCATTTCATTTCTTGATAGATGCTGCACAGCTCATTTTTAATCACAGCTCAAAGCCTGGGCATCATATATCAATTTGTGCTACAGTGCAATCACTGTCATGAATACCACATAGAAGTAAAAGGAAACAATTCTGTTAATCTGTTAATTCAGAATTTATGCCAGTGTTGTGCATATCCAACTCCGTACTCGAAGTAACCACCCAATATGCAATCTTCATGTCTGCATTCCAGTCCTCCTATGTAAGGAAGTGGACTTGTGTTTTGGATACATCATCATGTCCTCCCATCCCTTTCTCTTAATGGGAAGACCTACAAGACGATCCTTACTGTCATATTAATCTGGTTACAATTTACAAAATATTTTGATGATAAGTAATGCTATGCAAAAGATACATGCAACTCCTTAAAGAAAAATGACTTGTCCTGCAATTTCAGCAAAGACCAATACTAAAAGATGTTAGTATCACACAGGCTTCTGCACCTTTAGAACTTTAAGAAGTTATTGAAAACTTTAGAAATTGAGAAAATTGTTCTAAAATAATGTCTTAATTTTTGAAAGCAAACTTATCTTCTAAATAGAAGTAGAGAAAAAGCTAAGTCCATAATTACAATTGCAAAAGGTATAATATAATAAAAGTTAATTAAATAATATGTAAAATTCAGAAATTTGGAACTAAAATAAACATTGTTACAAGCTTAATTTGTCTGAGAAATAAAACATCATACTATGAAATTTAAATTTTCATTGTTCATGAAAATTCTTAGTTTGCCCATTACACGAAAAAATAGAATGATGTTCACTTTCTTTTAGAAAAAAAGAAATTCAATGATGATATTGAATTTTAAGATCAAGCGATAAGTATGTAATGAAATACCAGTAGAGATGGCTGAAATACAATCAGCACACATAAATAAAGGAGAGAAATCACTGAATATATAAAAGTTCTTTAGTATCTTATCACTTGAAGACATTCCACCCACTTGGTGATTTCAAATTCGTAATTAATTAAGATCTACTAGCTTGGGTACAGAAATTCTCTTTGTTCACACAAAATTGCCTTAAGTAATCATTTACTCTTAGTTCCCAAAATCTTTTACTTTAAGATCATCTGTAATACCATTTTCCCTCATATTCATTTATACAGGAAAAAAAAAAAAAAAACAACGTTACAAATTCTAGAATTAAAAAAAAAAAATTCGGCACAAATTTGATATGATAGTGTCCATTCATACCCCTTTAATACATGTTTTTAACAATACAAGGAAGGTAGATTATGGGGGTTATGGTTAGCTAATTAACTGCATTTCAATAACACAGTGACTAAGTACAAAATCAAGGAGAAATCCAGCTGTACCATTTACTAAAGTAAAGTTCTTTCAGTGAAAAAAAAAATTTCTATTCCTCTTACTCTACTGAAGTTGTACTACACAGAAGGGAACAAACTGTTAAAAAAATCTCTTTATGTAAGCAGGCATGAACATATAGAAAAAATATAAACGTGGATGCCTAGCTGGTCTTATCCTCATGAAATAAATAACAAAATTAAATTGATGAGATTAAATAAGAATCAAAGTTATTTAATACCTCACCATGACAAAGAGCGTGATACCTTTTCTCTTACCTTAATGGCTTTCATTTTTTAATCAAGTTGGAGTCACAGAAAGAAAACAATTTTCTTGGGATATATATAATGAACTTTTAAGTGCAAGATAGCTTGTTAAATTCCTCAGTTTATAATGCCTTCCTTTGACTCGTAACATCAATAAGGCAATTCCATTTTTGATGGTAACTGCCTTCTAAATTCACATACTGTCATCTACCAGTAGCAAAGTTTTGCTACTAACATTTTCAGTCAGTACTCCAAGATATGCAAGATGACTGGAGCCTTCTCTCTCCAAGAACCAGCTTTCCAGACAGCAAATTGTGCTATGAAATTTATCATAGCTCTAAGACTTGGGATCCATAAAACTTCTTAGGACCACTTCATCTCTTGTTTTAGATAGTCTCTAAGTTCTGCGTACAAGGAGGTTGTGAGTAAAAAAGGAACAATCCCTTTCTTACTGAATTTCACAGACACTTGTCACCTAGTGATAAGTTTAAGGATGGTGCTGTGAACATTTCCATTTATCTTCTTATCTGGTCAACACTAACAAAATATTTCAGCTATTTTTGAGCATTCAACCTCCTAAAGCTAGCTCTCTTTCTCCAATGTGCACATATATAAAACCAGAGAGCTTTCTGCTACCAATACATTTAGGCATCAAAGCTTCTGTTCTTGTTCATAGTTAAAATGCTGACTATGCTTGGCTGTCTTTCATCTTTTTCAGTGTACACTCTCCCTGGCTAGTCTCCACATTACCTATCACTTTCTCCCTCCTATTCCTTGAGAAAGCTTCAGACAAATATTTCTGTACTTTTCATTGGGACTTCAACAAATACCTTTTTCAGATTCTCTGTTCAACTGACCTTTCCAAAATGGATTAAACAGTGATTTCCAGTCTTAAAATCTCCACCATTTCAATATGCAATGAATTTATATTTATTTAATCTACACCTCACTTTGTTGCATCTCCATTTCTGCGTTTTTAACATTTGCTTGCATATTCAACTTTCTCTTTCACATTCCCTTTTAAAATCTTCTACTGACCTTAATTTCACCAGCACTAAGCCGAGTCTTAGAATCACACCAACATTCAGTATCTTTGTTCAATCTTAAATTAGATTCTTAAAATATAAATTTATTCAAGATTAAAAAAAAAAAAATGAACTGTTAAAAATCTTCCAATATTTCTGAGACTATTGCTTAACTTATAAGTTGCAAGGGAGCTGTTTTTCACACATATGTATCTCTCCTTATTTCCCTTTCTTCATTGCTATCACAACATCTGTTATTTTTTCAAGTCTGACAGATCACAAGCTGGCACTAGAATACTATCCTTCTAGTTCTAATCTAATTTAAAAATGCATCATGACTCATCTGTTTTGCAGATGCTTTCTACTAACTACTTCTATATTATGTCCGTAGCTCACAGGGGAACTTGGACAAACTTTTAGTCTAATATGGGGTAAAATTAGCAAATTTCCTCATCCTTTTTTGTTTAAATACATCGTCAGAAGTAATAAGCAACAATAAAAACACACCAATTAGTAATACAGTGGTGTAAAAGTATCATTTAGTAAAGATTTTTCTAAGAATCAGTGCTTGAGATGTACTAGGTTTTCCACGTGCTTCTTTCACTTGCCTCCTTCCCTGATTCATGTAGCATTTTTTGTTGTTGTTGTTGAATGTTGATTTGATTTAGATGTAAGAATCTATCTATACAAATATACAAATTTGGCATAGATTAAAACAATTTTATTCACATTTCACAAAAGAAAATAATATTCATTTCATATTGCATGCCTGCTCTCCTGCTTGTAAATTAAGTTTCTTCTGGCTACCAAAAGCTTTTACATATGTCCTTGGAATAGAATTTGTTGAAACTGCACACCTGCAAAAATGTCATGTAGATTCTTTCAATCAAGTTCCACAATAAGAAAAATATTTTTCATAACAGGAAACAAGTACTTGTCACAAATAGTAAGAATAAAAGGCTATCATTTTACAGTTTCTAATGCCAAACTAATTCAGTTTAGAAACTGAAATAGAGAAGAAATTTCAGTAGGAAAGATAGAGACTACTAATTTTAATTTTTGTCACACCCATACATTGAGTGAAATTAAGTTTGCACAACTTCAGAACAAAGGTCACTTCAGATGCATAAAATATTTCCTGGCATAACTCTGCTGACTTTTACAGAGTTATACACAATTGACAACTTATCTAATGATAGAAATAAGTAACTTTGCTACTAGTTTGCTTACATAAATGAACTAACAGAACTCAGTGGTGATGCAATAGTCTTTCCTTGAGGCTGCGTTTCGAAAAATACGGAAATAAGGAATAGAACAAATAAATCAATACCTGAGCTTGGCTAACTACGATCATATATTCTGCAATCTCATCTGTCTTTGCTGTTGAAAAACCACTTCTCAGTATAATGTAGTTACACTTCATCTTCCTAACTCAAATTTTTGATAAATTTTAAGTACATTATGCTTCTGCATTGGCTACCATAGTAAAATTTAATCACAAAACTCAAGCAAAATCAAATTCTTATCTTCCTCTGACTATCCATTAAAGCTGCATATAAGTATGTTTAAAATAATCCTTTCTTCTCATTTTTATATTGAATTGCTGGGAACTGCAGAAGAAAATGACATAGGTAAAGTACATACTATCTTACTTTGCATTAGTTTTGAAACTGTGTACCAAAAGCCAAGAATACTAGCAATTGCAAATAGCATTACATTACCTTGAGAAAACAATCTAACTGACGACATCATTCTAAAAGAATGATAGATCAACAATCCCCGAGTACACATTTTAATTAAAGATTTTGTGTGAATTTACTGTCATATTAAAGAGAAAACTTCCAGTATATTGTTTCAACTAACAGTACATTTTTACTTTTTTTGACAATATTTAGGAAGCCACTTCAATTATCTCTGCTATGGTAATTCTGTTAAATTGCAGATGCTATTTAGTAAAGTTGGCAATCTTGCATGTTTCTACTCCGTAGATCCCTTCCTATTACTTCTTGTCTGCTTATAGGATTTAATACAGTTTTTCTTTAATACTCTTTATCAAAATGTATCAAGGAGTTGTAGCTGTTTACTCTGGACAAGAGAAAGTAATTGTAGACATGAAAAGACAATACTGTTATATGATGCTTCCAAAATCATAATAAGCCCTTTGCCATGTTCACACTGAATTAAACAATGGAAATTAAGTTAGCCAAAAGCATACTGGAGCATAAAACCTTTTCAGTAGAAACATACATCTAAAGACTGGAAGGAACTTTTTAGGGAGAAGAGAGAATCACAGCTTAAAAAAAAATATATATATTGGCTAATGATACTTTTCAACTTCAGATATATGAACAACTTACAATCAGCAGGATTATTTAGGGTTGATCTCTAGAGAGTGAAAATTTCACAAGTCAATAAAATCAACCACATACATGAAATTTCTAATATTTCCTACTCCTATAGGAAAAGGCCTAGAAGAAACAACTCTGAGGGAAGTGTCAATTTCAATAGATGTACAGCAACATTGCATCAGGAGGAGTAGATGACTTCCTGAGATTTCTTCTTGTTCTATTTCATATGATTCTATTTTGCAGTCACTGTCTTGTGAAGCTACCCAAAGATGTAATTCCATGCACACTATGAACTTTCTACACACTTGAAGTTTTCAATGGCCCACCATCATTGTTGGTTTCTAGCTCCAACTACTCCCCCATTCCAGAGTCTTTTATCTTTTTATTCTGTTCATGTTGTCATCTAACTTATGTCATCTTCATCTGACTGCACCCTGAGGAAACTACTGCAATCTTAAAAAATAAGAATGTCTTCTACTTATCTTATTTGACTGACTATTTTGAGACTATTAATCATTATGTTTTTGTGCATCATCATAAAACTGAGATCTGGTTTTTTGCTTGATACATATAGCAAACATTCAATTTCTCCAAATGGATTTGAGTATTCATTCTATATGCTTCTTGCTTGCTTACATATCGTAAGTAAAAAGAAAAACAAAAACGTTTCCTAAAAAATTTACAGCCTAAATTCAACTATCCTACCTGAAAATGATAAGTGTAACACATGAAACAAAGTCTTAAAATATGTACAGGTCATTCATCTGACCGTTTTTTCTGGAATTTCCCTTCTCTGATACCTTAATTAATAAAAATAACTTCTATCCAATTTTGAACGAGAAGTAGCAAACTTGAACCTAAGGTACACTACTTAGCTTTAATTTAACTGAATAATTTAACTGAACAATAAAAGGCAAAAGTACTAAGAAGTGGTAGAAATCTGACATAAAGTTTAGTGCATATATAGTTTCTACACAGATCTACTATACATGCAATAAAGCTGCATTGTGTTATATTGTGTTAATTACAATTTTAGAGAGTTCCATTAGGCAGAAAATACTGTCATATTTTAATGGCTTAAATATAAATATGAATGATATATACATTCCTTCCAAAATCAAACCAAAAACGCTGCATATGGCTAGAAAACATACTAGCCCCAGTCAAAATTTAGTCATTTTGGATTCTCACTCTGCCACTCTTCACAAGGACCTGATAGCCTTATCTATCTCATTAACATATGTGGCCTTCAAAACATCTATGTAACCTAATACATAGGGTGCCATAAATCTCACGTATTTTATTATGAAACAAGATAATGCAACTTATGCATTCTAAGCCTCTGAATTATTCATTGTTTTATCCATTTCCTTTTAAAAAAAAAGTCTCCTTTCCCTGGTGAGTCTTTATTATACATATCTTTTAAAGTAAAGCACACAAGTATACATGCAGTTTTTTCGTCTACCACTGTAGCTTTCCATACGGATTTAACTAATAGTTTTCGTTTCTAGAGTGTTCATGTCCTAATTGTTCCGGCTGTAGGACCTGATTGTTAATTAGCAGCCTTAAAAACAGATTACCATATTCTTAAAGCAAAATGTTGATCCCAAGAAAGACTCTGTGAAAAACCACATTCACTTTGCAAAAAGAAAAAAGAAAAAATGTTTTAAACAAAGAAATAAATAATTAAAAAAATAATAACTCAACTCTTTCCTAGTTCAACTTCTCAGATAAGGAAACTAGACTGGAGCCTGAGTGAGAGTCTCAAATACAGTGACATTTTTAAATGACAAAGGCAAAGCCCTTTTTAGGCAGATTAATGGTAGTACATCATTCTTTTTTAGCGTTCACTTTATCTCCATTAATAAATGGAATAAGGTATTGCCAACACCTGTAGCAGTTGCTCAAGTCAATTATCACAAGCCTGGCATAAAACCACTTTACATCAATGTAAGAACAGCATTATAATGATGTAACAAAATGAATATATAGCAGCACTTTTTTTCTAGCACTAACTCAGCATGGCTTGCAAACATGCATGTTATAGTCCAACACATTTTTATCCTAGCTACTTTGCATGGAAACATGAATGTGTAGTCAAAGATTACACACAGAGTCAAAAATGGACTGGTGTAATAATAGTCCATTTTGCACTTATTTCAGGTGGAAAAACGTAACGCTGTCCTATAGATACATCTGAACAGTCTGACATTCGTAGAAGAATTGTCGTTCATTAGAAGAAAAAAAAGACTAAAAAAACCCCACAATTAGAATCTAGGAATAAAACAAAACCAAATAAGTAAATATTAGCTAATCCTGAATAGCAGACAGTGCCAGAACAGCCAGGTAACAACATGAGGGTGACATGACAACAGTCGCAGATTTGAAATCATCTCCCTTGTTTATTGCTTTGACTTTATTGCATGTTGTTGGCTACTTGCTTATAAGTACAGACTAAAAAACACATTCTGGCTTTATATATGCATATATCTGCCAGTAATTATCATCTTTCATTTATAACATTTCATATTACTTGACCTCAAAATTAAGTAAATTAAATATGAACAATTGCATTTACTGCAACAGACATTAATTTGTAGATTCGTTTTGACAAAAAAAAAAAAAAAAAAAAAAAGCAGAATGTTACCTCTGATCACATACCCCTGATGATTTCACTGATCAGCAGTGCTAAAAATTGTGCTCAGACAAAATGTTTTGTGTCACTTGCTAAAATGTTTTATAATTATATTGGGAAACAATAGGATTAGCATTAAATCATATCTTCTACTGTGCTGATGTAGGATTTATTTGAATATGTTTTAGAACACACAAATAAAGATTTGTTTAGGATGGTCAGAGTCTTTGGCAAGTGAAACCTAGAGCAATGTTACAATTGTCTGTATCAAATTTCATTTTATTGTTATTTTGTAAATAAATACATTTTAAATTAATTTGCAAGATATTTAGTAACTTAACTTCAAAATACTTCCCAAATTCTGACCTTTAATGAATAATTACTGATAATCTTACCTCTCGTCTCTGTCACCTGCTGCTTAAGATGATATCAGGTTAAGATTTAACTTTCTGAACACTACTGGCATCATTCAGTTCTTTTCACAGCAGAATAATTGGAACACTCAATTTTCCCACACTTTGATCACACTACAATTGTCTATCTAGTCCATAAACTACGGTAATATGCTGGAAATCTTAAATATATAGGACCTGTTACAAATACATATTAAGATCTATTCATTCTGTGTTTTTCTAAAGATACTGACAAGATTAATTTACATTTGCTCAGCTTTCTATAATCTCATGGATTCCTTTAATTCCAGTTCATGCACTTGATGCTTAGGCTGCATTCAGTGTATACACCATTATGGTAAGCACATTTGGCATGCACAGGCAATACAAGAATAGATTATAATTAACCCCATAAACAACCAAAAAGGGTGAAGTTGCATCATGCAATGAAACCACAGCTTGGCCTGGACTGCCATGCAGAAAAAAACCTACATCAATGAGTCTGCAGTACGGCTCCTAGGTAAGAGTTGATATGAAAGAGGTGAGTTATTTCAGAAATGAAGTCATAGGCTGAAAATGTTTATACTACTGTAAACAAAATACTGCACGTAGCACCAGTATTACTCCATGGGGGAAAAAGATGCTTGCAGAGGAGGACAAAAATGACGAGGAATAAGAGGAGGAGGATGAAGTATAAATTACAGTAACAAGTCTGAAATCTAATCCGGTATTTTTTCATAAGCATGTGGTTATTTCATTCAAAATAATGTCATTGAAGCTTTTAAAGAAAACCTTAATTTTTAATGTATTTTCAATAAAACATTAGGTGAAAAAATGAGATAATTTTAAAAGATCACAGTGTCATGGACAAATAACTGAAGATAATACACAGATATGTAGAAGTGAATTTCTTAATGCAAGGTACAGGATCTAAACAACACAACCTTCACTGATTTAAACACAATGTATTGAGCTTCTATTTATTTACTTTTTTTTTTTTTCCCCTCTAGAAATAGTAATATTCTGAACTGCCTTTACTTTATTCACCTCCATAGTTGTGAATGTAGAAATACAACATGAACAGCAGGGAGACAACCTGGCTTGTTTTAAGACATGTTTACTAGACCTAGTAATTCATAGCCTGATTCCAAGTAAGCTCAGAAACACATGTGATCTGCTAGTTAATTTTAATACAGCACTCAAACAACAGATTCTACTCTGTGATGGAAGCAGTGTCATGTTACATGAATGTTTCACTACATAAAAATTTGTTCCATATTTATCAATAGGTATGCTTTTGAGCATTTTTCCATAATTACATTTAATTGTAGGAGTTCTTTTAACTGTATAACAATTTGCAAATATATCAGCTAATCATGTAAGATGGTAATAGATGGAATATCAAAAATAGCTTTATTAAAAAACTATAATTTTATTTACTATACAAAGATTTTAATAGAAACGATAACTGTACCAGTCGCAGAACAGAATTACAGAATCACAGGGGTTAGAAGGGATTTCTGGAGACTGAATTCCACCCCTCTACTAAAGCAGATACCCTGCAATAAGCAGGTAGGCATTCAGACAGGTCTTGTATGCCTCCATAGAAGGAGACTCCAAACCTCTCTGAACAATCTGTTTTGGTGTGTTGTCACTTCTACTATAAAGAAGTTCTTCTGCATGCTTGTATAGAACTTAGTATGTTCAAATTTTAGGCCATTACTCCTTGTCCTATATCTACACACCACCAAGAAGAGCCTGGCCTCATTCATTTGCCTCCCACTGCTCTTTAGATATTTATAAACATTAATCAGATCCCCTCTCAGTCTTCTCTTCCCCAGGCTGAACAGACCAAGGTTATTCAGCCTCTCCTCATAAGGGAGATGCTCCAGACTCATTTGCTTTTGTTATGTCTATTTTTACTCACTGTATCTTTTATGAAATATTAATCTTTTTATGTAGTAAATTTCCACAGAAATTTAGATCAAACTAAAACTCAGCACAACTGACAGTATAAATTATTTTCTTGACTCTTGAAGTTCATCAGGAGAATTGCAGGAAAACCTGTCAGCATCTTTTGAATTCAAAAGGTACAATTCTTAAATATCAAAATATGTATTAAGTTTCCAACCTAACACTTCTATCTTTCTCACAGAAAAAGATGCCCCAGTCACAACAGATACTACCTTTAGCCACTATGTGCTATTTAACAAGGCTAAAACGATGTTTCCTTAGTTGTCTATTAAAGATGCAAACATTTTCTTGGTTGTACAGGTATGCACTTACATAATGTTGTATCACAAATACAAATGCTACCAAATAAAAATATTCCTCAAAATGCTGATGGAACACATAGCTTGCCTTAGTTCTACAATCTAGTTTGGATATGAACATTTCAATTTTAAAACCTCAGTAAAAATTTCAAATCCTGCTGTATCTGCTACTACTGCAATAGAGGATGACAGAAACTACAAACGTGAGATATTTGAAGATCAGCTTAACACACATCTTCACTATCGTTACTATCATATGATCTGTGGTTTGTTATAAAAACAGCTAGTCTTGGGAAATCAAATATTAGGTTTAAGAAGAGAATCAATCTGTTTTCAGATCATTGCTATGAACTCATCTCAGCTTAGAAAAGTCTTTCTGCATTAGGTAGAGAGAGGAGGCTATCTATCACCTATCTCCTAAAATGACAGAAGTTTCTCTATTTCTGTGTAACATTTTAAGACATTAAAAAGTTTATATAATTCATACAACTCTTTTGCAAATTACAGTCATTATGAAGGATACTCTAACACTGAAACAAAATGACCAGAGCAATCAAATTCTAGTACATTACTGATGTATTTTGCCCTGAAATTTGCTTTCAATTCCTTCCAAGCTCTGAGCAAGAAATTCCTTTAATAAAACATCTATTTGATGAAGTTTATTTTGACAAAACATGCATCTGATTCTAGTTTTCTGCTTTTTCTTATGCATTTTGTGATGCACAGCAAAGAATTCAGAAGGGCCACACTACAGTTTCAATGTCATAAATATGTTTGCATATTTACTCCAAGTATTTTACCTAGCTTATTCAGGAGCAGCGTTAAGCATATTTGCCTTTTCTTATTAGTGACTTAAGATACCAAAAGACAAAGATATCTTGCACACATAGAAATATCAAAAAATAAACCAGTCCTACTTACTCACTAAGCAAGACTGTATTCAGAGCCTTTTCTAGTAGCCTGTTCTGAACACTTGCTTAAGGAGATACTTCAAATCTTTAGATAACTTGTTTCAATTCTTACAAATACAAATACAGAAACATATCAAATTTAATCATTAGTAATAACAATAACTAATTAAAAGTGTTAATCTTTACTATTCTTATTGCTTTTATCTGTATTTAAGAAAATGTTCCTAGTAAGAAGAAATTGTACTTCTGTCTTCAGAGGGTACTTTCCAACCTGCTGAATTCTCCTTTACTTGCTTTCATTATACCTAAGCTTCCAAAAGAATCTATAAAGAAAATACTATTCAGCATGCAACCTGCATTATTTGTCTTAAATTTGCTAAAAGTAAAGGTTTATATTTTAAAGAAACCTAATGACTAAAGCTCCCAGTGACAAATGAAAAATTGTAATTCATTGCATACTACACATACCATACTATTGGGAATGTATATTAATGTGTAAATGTTTTTCTGTGAATTATTTTTTCAATTATTTTTCCTACTGACATTTCACAAATTCATTTCCTTTTCCTTAGTCAGATATGTTGCTAAAATAAAATTCAAATTCAAAAAAAGTAAAATAGTTTTCTAAGCATTCTTTGTTATTTTCCTAAAACTAAAACAAAGACAAAATTTGAAAAGTCAGTGCATTTAAATTTAAAAAATATATTATTGAGACCAATACATATTTATTATATAAGTTCACAAGTACTGTTTCAATAAGGAATCTGAAAAATTCATCTATACTTTTAATAAGTAGAAATTACCTGCAAAAACTATCACAGGTTTTCACTGATGTTAAAATAGCATTCACTGCCTCAGAGAAATTAATTTACTGATAACACGATATTAGACAAAATAGCAGACTATGGATATCTTTTTCCCATGATGGAAGCACTTGAGCTTGACAATTAGAATGAAGATTTGCAACAATACTGCAATTAAGCATCTTTACTCTCGAGATAAGAAACATCATTCAAACAGTATTATTGCAATTGCATTATATCGCATGGTATACTAGAAATAAAATCCCTCTGAAACATCGTCACAGGTGATTTGCTTTATAAATAAGTAGCCATAAAATAAAACCATTATTTATTATCTCTGTATTTCATCATACAGAAAAAATGCTTACTCTTCAATTAGAATTTGTTCTACAAAATTACATCATACTTTGATAGCTGCTTAATGAAAAGAGAAAAAGATTTACAAAATAATTAACATAGTTGAAAAGAGATTTTTCTTTCAAAAATTCCTTTTATAAAATAACTAAGATTATACTTTGGCAACATCAGAATAAAATTAACTGCACATTCTACATCTATACTCCAGTTCTGAGACTTCGGAAAGAATAATATGAAATTCAAATAATAATTTATCCCTTGACAATATCTAACATCAGAGCACAAGGAATTACAGTTAGAATTTTATACGCTAGGCTAAATCTAGGAAAGAATGAAAATAGAACATGAGCAAATATGAACTTACAAATGTAGAAATTTCACATCACAGATCATGCACTGAGAAGACTACTGAGAACAATCTAATCTATGCATCTCCAGGTAGCAAAGCATCGGCAAATTACTCAAAAGAGAAAGGGGAAAAAAAAATTCAAAGAAGCTGATTCAACTGGAAAAGTATAATTAGATACCTAACTTTGAAGCACAATGTACACGGAGCAGAATATATGAATATATCAAGTATAAACAATGTAGGAAGTCTGGATGATGTATTTAAAGTAATTAATAAATACTGCATTTTAAAAGACATGAAATCAAGCTACTGAATGAATAAAAGCAATATGAGAAATATTTCACAAAGTTGTGCTAACATAACTATTACTACAGTCTATACGATCCCTTTCTAAAAGTCTTTGGAATTGGTTTCAATTTATCAGGTAGCTTAATTACTGAGTATGAGTAACCTATTGGAGTGAGGATGCCAATAATGTGAGTCACTGGAGATAGGTGAATATCATGTGACTAGATTGACATCCATTAAAAATGGTATTTCGAACAATTACACTGCATCTTAGCTACCAAATCAAATGTACTAGATTTCCAAATTTTCTTATGTGGCCAAACTCATTCAATTCACATTTATGATAGATCTCATCTAGAAAATGCCCATCTTTCTCAGGACCTTACAGTGCCTTGACACAAGCCTTGGGATACTGCATTAAAGCAGCTCTCATGAAGCGTACTTAGTGGTTATCCTATCACACACAAGCATAGACTGACACCAGACTGCCCTGATGGCTGTAGCTGCTTATCTAACTCACATCTTTCTTCCACTTAATCAAGCCCCATTATATTTCTTTCCCAGAAATTATTCTTTCCCCAGCCAGTCCCTCTCACAAAAATAACCCAAATCCCTCTCAAATTCTTTCTCTATAATCACTCTTTAAGTATCACAGCATAGTTTGCCACTGTCTGCCAGGGATTGTCTCTGTATTGTGCTTTTATATGTTGTCATAACTACTGCTAACACAGCCCATCTTTTACTCAGCTCCAGAAGCGCTTCTTCAAGCATCCAGACTAATAATACATGAAATGAAATCAAATCAAATTTTAAAAAAAAGAGCTGACATGGTCACTGCCTAGCTGTCCTCTGACCAAGAAACTGCTGTTGCCTTTATCAATTGAAATGAGTTGCACCTGGACAAGTACACTGACCTCTGTGATTAAAGGGCAGACAGTTCACATGCATTCCTTTGCAGTGACATCTCAGTTTTCCCTTCATTCATTACTTATCCTCACTCCTACTCCCATTGCCAAGTCAAACTAGATGGAAAAGGATTTTATCTTTTACTGAAAATCAAAGAGAGTCAAGAAAAGAAAAAATATCGCACATAATATCTAAGTCATAACACTCGCATCAGTGTTTTCTCTGCAAGTAAATTAGCACAACAAATACTACCAGCTGTTAAGTGATAAGGGGCAGAAACCCCTAGCTGCGCCGAATGTATTTGGGATAAAATATGCAACCACTGAGCAGGTGTTGAATTTTTAATTTATGAAAGACAGTTTAAAAAAAAAAAAAAAAAAAAAAAGGAGCTGAATAGTTTTCTCTAATTTAACACAGCAAAAGGTAATTTAAAAAAAATAAAAATAAAATGTCTTGAAGTGACATATCTGCATAAACACATTTGCCAAGTTAAAATACAGAAATAGCCTGGAAGCTTAGAAATACCAAGGAGAGAAGGACACATCAAGTGACTTCTGAACCCAATGGCTGAGCTTCCATATTCTTGACTAGGAGAATAAGCTAAAGAAAAAGAATATAAGAGAATTTTAAGCTATAACCTATTTATGGAAGAGAGATTCTATCAGAACATAATTTTGCAAGGTTACAGCTCTCTGTTACTTACTGGGAATATCATAAAGACTGTTACTAGAATAATTAAAATACCTTTAATCACAAAACTGTTTGTCTGAACAAGGAAGAACTGAGTCAAAGGAAGGAAGTAGGGAAAGCATTTCTGATCTAGTGAAGTTTAGGCATTTGCTTCTAAAGTAATTAAATCTGTGGGCTGAACCTCCATCTCCCACTGAATTCAGCAGCTGTTCTGAGTGCTCAGTACATCTGTAAACTTAGCCACTAATTGTATTGGACTCAGATGTTTATTTTTTGATACTAAGCTTGGAAAAATTAGCCTTGAAAATTACCTTGGGTACTAATAATCTGAGTATTATAAATGGAGGGACTTTTTCCTTGTACTGCTGTAGAAAATAATACAATCATTTGTATTATATCATCATACACAAGCAATAAAAACTCACCTGGGAACAAAATATATGAAGTCTGCTTTTTATATCTTCACCTAGCACTTCTGTACAGAAACATTCATTCTGTCTCTCTAGCAACAAGACCCTTGCACCTGCATTTAGTTCATGGCATAGTAAATCTTTCCCATGTCACCATATTAGAAATTCTTAATAATCTCCTGTTATCACTATGACAAATGACACTCTGTGACGCTAGTAGAATTAATGTTTTGGAAATTAAGGAAATCAGTTACAACCCTGATAACCCACAGAATCTTTGTTAACTACATTACTTGTGATAGTATGATGAAATAATACAAATGATTGCATTATTTTCTACAGAAGTACAAGTAAAAAGTATACGAGGTATTTAAAATTATTTTATATATGCTTTTACTGTTTAATTAACTGTATTTCAAGTTCATGATGTTCCTAGAAATAACTGTGCAGAAATATGCATCATCCATACTCTGAATCAACAGCTGCTTTCCAACTTAAAGTAAGAAACTATAAAAATATTATGACAAATATTATGACTACCATGTTTGATATTATGCTAAAATAAAGTTACGAGATTACTAATCAAGAAGATTTCAATAGTTTTCATGGACAGTATTTTCAGAGGCCTCTCTAAATAATTCTTCAATCAGTTTGACATATAAGTGTAGCTGAAGGAACACAGTAACTCAGTTTTTCTCATTTCTATTTTTTTTGCTCTGTGAAAAGTCACGTTAAAGTAGGTAACATGAGGTTGCAGTTTTTATTGATCAGTGTATTCCCTCATCTAGATTGGAAATTTCACCTATTGGTAACACCACAACTATGCGTAATAGTGTTTCTGAAAACATATAGAAGAGTATGAATAGTAAATATTAAAATATTATGCATCTGGAGACATTTGTGTAAATAAAAATTGTACACACATATAAAAAATGGTAATTTATCTGAAATAACTATTGAAATAACTTTGAGGTAAATTACAACACCGACTAGTTTAGTTCTGCCTATATACACTCTCCTCATGTGATGTGTACTTGTCATACAAAAGACATTTGAGAGATCGAACTAAAGGCATAGTGAAAAAGATTATATATAGATATATGTATGTATGTAAGTATGCATTTAGAAGGTACAAGCTCCATTTCTGTACAGTTCCTGCCTTTCATTACTCCAAGCAAGAAAAGGGGCCTTAGATATCTCTGTTCCACGTAGATATTCCCATAACATACAAAATGACTTTATTCAGCTTTACACAAGGATATCGAGAAAAAACAGTAGGATTCCAAGATCAGCACTCAGAGGGCTTAATACTGAAAATTCTTAATAAATTTTGTTGGATGTCCTGTACATCACAAGCCATTCAGCTTCACCAATTTATTTCCAAATGGAGTCAAGAAATCAGCATTTTAACTTAAGTATTGTTTATTTTTTGATGTAGTGCATCTTTAAGAAAAAAAAAGCAATCATTGCCAACACAAACACACAGATCTTTTTTTTTTGATAGAATATTTCAGTGGGTACTTACACAATTAACATTTTATATCTTATTTTCTATTTGAATTCTGCATTCCCTCCAATACACTGATTCTTATTAAGGCTTTATTTTATTAAACAGTCCTTTACTTTCTTCCACAGATGTACTAGTCTATTATTATAACCAGATCACACATCAATCTTCTTTTTGATAAACCAGAGATTAAGTACTTCAAATCCCCTACTCTATGGAATTTTCTCCAGACATCAAATTTCCTATGCTCTCCAACTTCCACTTAATATGACCTTAAATAGTTCAACTGCAATCTCCACAATATCCTGCCACAGAATGGAGATAATACCCCAAGCTGTAAGATTGTTTATTTAGAACTCTACAGCACTAAAATAAGGTAGTTTTTTCAGTGGAAGACATTGTGTATAACACTGAATCAAATTGTATGCTTTGGATTGCATGCAGCTTGCATTCTCTTGTTTCCGGAAGCTGAAAAGATTATAAAATTGTTGCAGATCCTCGGAGATACATTTCAAATCATGTCTGCAAGCCATTGAAAAAAGCTTCCAGATATCCATGTAGAAGTAGAAACAACAACAATTTCACACTTAGAACGTTTGGGTTTTTTTTCCCCCCTTAAAAAAAATAGGTAGGCTTAAAAAAAAAAATGCAGACATTGAGTTACCAGATATAAATGTACTCAGTGTCCTGACAGCTTCACATTTGATAGAATACTGCACACAATAAATTCCTTGTACAGTTAGACTGCTTACCTGCTAGACCTTCATCACTCCCTGGCACATAAATTACACTGAAAAGCTGTACTCTGCAGTGTCTTACAGGTTAAAAATGATATAACTAACTACGGCTTTCATTATTTCAGCTAGGAAAAAGCCTTAATTTTCCCCTTTTTGTCACCTATAATTATGATCAACTTCTTTTATGTCAAAAAAGTGGGTAAAAAATTGCATATAATGTTTCCTTACATGCAGCTGGCAATTTCTTTTCCCTGTGGAAGTGTTGGAAATTTGTATGGGTCTGTCTAGCCCTTCACTAGCAGAACAGAACCCATTCTATTTTGGTCCTTGATTACATAGGCCTAGCTGTAGTATTTTCATTTAGAATTAATTCTAAGTTTATAGGCAAACAATACTTGTACTGAGACTCACAGAAACATAAAAAGGCACTTAATCATTTGTCTCACAATGAGAAATTTGTGTGTGTCTAGTACTATACTTTGTTGAAAGCAATAATAAAGGTCCCTTTTTCCCCAGCAAAGACAAAATCATCACAGTTACTGTTAGTTTTCAATCAATGAAGAAAGACTGACTGGGTTTAACATTTGGTAACTGATCTAACCACAGTGATCCAATATGAGGATGAGTATCGAAAAAGCTGATCCAACTTTTAATGAGTTATCAGTTTCTAGGGAAAAAGAAAACAAATAACCAAAAACATAAGAAAATCTGATACTCATACATCATGTCTCATTTCTAAATAAGACATTAATATAGGAATAACATAGAGCAACCACTCTTTATAAAATGAGGAGGCGCAGAGAGTGGAAATCTACTTGGACCTGTTTGAGCTAGGATGACACTGAGTTGTCAAAACTCATCTTGTGAAGGTAGCAATGTTTTGCAATTGTGGAGCCAGTAATTAGTACTTCCTAAATCCAGGTTCCCACCTGCTGCCTCCCATTTGGCTATGAGCTTCAGTCTTTGCACCCTTATAAATATACACTCATTGCTTCATATAAAAAAGTTAAAAGGAGATTAATATATCTACATATATCTTTACTGCCTTTTGTTCTTTGTTACTGAATGCAAGATGTTCCAAGGTACAAAATCATAATAGCGCAGTATCTTCAACATCTAAATGTCTATTTACTGCAAGGAATTAAACAAAGTTTTATAAATCATGTATTTCATCCTTTTAGTCAATTTGCTATCGTCTTCTCTTTTCTCTCCTCACTTCAGTTTATTTATTGAATGGCTGTATGAGACAAGGCATGTCCAGTAGGATGCTGTACAGAATCATATAGTCATAGAATGGCCTGGGTTGAAAAGGACTATAATGACCATTGTGCATTGTGGCCAGCAGGTCGAGGGAGGTGATCCTCCCCCTCTACTCTGCCCTGGTAAGGCCTCATCTGGAGTACTGCATCCAGTTCTGGGCTCCCCAGTACAAAAAAGACAGGGATCTCTTGGAAAGAGTCCAGCGGAGGGCCACGAAGATGGTGAAGGGCCTGGAGCATCTCCCCTATGAAGAAAGGCTGAGTGAACTGGGTCTGTTCAGCCTTGAGAAAAGAAGACTGAGAGGGGTCTTGATCCAGGTCTATAAATATCTAAGGTGTGGAGGGCAGAATGGCGAGGCCGGACTCTTTTCAGTGGTGAGTGGAGACAGGACAAGGGGAAATGGACGGAAACTGCAGCATAGGAAGTTCTGCACAAATGTGCGCAAGAACTTCTTTATGGTGATGGAGCACTGGAACAGGCTGCCCAGGAAGGCTGTAGAGTCTCCTTCTCTGGAGATGTTCAAGACCTGCCTGGATGCCTACCTGTGCGATCTGCTGTAGGGAACCTGCTTTGGCAGGGGGGTTAGACTCGACGATCTCTGGAGGTCCCTTCCAACCCCTACAATTCTGTGATTCTGTGATTCTGTGACCATCTAGTTTCAACCCCCCTGGCGTGTGTAGGATCGCCAACCACCAGACCACGCTGCCCAGAGCTATACCAGAAGGATACAATCAAGTCCACACTTGGAATAAAATGTGGTATTTATGATGTTTGCAGCCTCAGAAAGGTCAATGTAAATTACAACGGCTTGTGTGGAAAACTACAGCAGTGACTGGGAAATGAGAAGACTATTCAATAACACACAAAAGTTAAGATCATTTAACATAGCAAAGTAAAGATGCTGAATGAATATGACTTCTATCTGAATGCAGTGTAGATTGGCACCATGTAGGGAACAAGTTGTAATCCAAGCAATATAGTCAGAAGAAAAATGACTACTCACTGCACAGAATTAAATTTAGATTGAAAATAAAAAGATTTTGATCTATTAGAAGAGGACAGTTGTGGAACAATCTGTAAAAGAAGGACAGGGCAAAAGAAAACTATTTTGTAAAGGAATTAACTTTGTTTCATTTATTTTACTAAACCACCAATGAATATCTCTCCTATTTACTAAAATATATTTTTAAGAATTCATCTAGATCATGAAAAATATTAATATAAATAGCTATGCTCCTGCGTGGAATTTTACTAAACACATGCTATGAAGTTATTGGTCAGAATATTGATTTGCTTAGCAGGCCTCCTGTCATAATAAGTTTTGTTTTCATTGTATGCTACCACTTCGTTGCATGGAAATATTTCCTTGGATTATTTTGTTTCCATGGAAGTAACAGTTCTTTGGGAAAAGTTTTTTTAAGTACTATACATGCATTCATAAGTTCACAGACTTGTCTGTGCACTATCACCTATTTTCTGTCCTCTTATGGATGCCAAAAAAATACAAGTCTAAAGATTGCTTTTCCAAATGTTGAGAACACTCTTAAGTGTGATGTCTGCCAATTTTAAGATCTAAAACTTACAAAAAGATGAAAACCTGTCTTTAAATAAACGTTGTAATTCTGCCAAATATACTATACATTTTTCCATCTTTGTGGTATTTCACTACCACTAATCTGTAGTTCTCTGCTTGTTTACTAGTTCTAGACTATTATCTTTTGCCTTTTTCCTGTCCTCTGTCATCCTAGGTTTTTATCCTTTTTGTTGTGTGGGGTTGCTTTTTTTTTTCAGCATACAGAGAAATGGAAAGGTCCAAATATTCATTAGGTACAAGCTCTCTGATGAGAGACTTATGATATTAGACTAGTCTCAACAGATTTTGTTCTCTTGCTGGTAAGCAATTTATTTTCATTCATCTCCTGTCTGAGAGGTTATTCCACTGATTAATCTGCAAAGGCAGGTTCATTCTCATCTCTCACAACCTGAGGAAACTGTTAGTGACAGCCCACATGAAAGAATATTGATGTACTTTTTACTGTTCGCTCACACGCAAACAACCTCTTTATTCATAATGCAAAGTTTTATCTATATAGCAACTAAGACCGAAAACTTATTTCTGGAGTATTAACTAAATTTTTCCACATATTCCCATTATTCAGCTGTGGTGCAAATCCTTCATGAGGTAGTCCATGTTCAACTTGGTACTCTTAAGTGGCATCATTCCATTCTAATAATTTCTGGTTCCCATTTACTAATAGGTTGCTTAGTTGACAAGCACAGACTTCATCTACAACACAGAGGTGTTTTGTGCTTGACAGCTGTATTAATAATGATGACTAAGTACAAACAATATGAACAATCATCTTCACCAATTACTTTAATACAGCAGGAATCATCGATGACACAAATTTCCTAGCAAATGGGATTGATTTTGCTTTGTAATTTGTAAATTTTCACCTGATTTTTCAAAGAAGCATTTGAGAAAGACCAATACCTAAAGTGTAAACAGAACTGATCCTTAAACAACTTTCCAAAATCATTGAATTTTAAAAAGGAATTTTGCCTTAATTACAATTTTGCCTTACTTATTTTGCCTACTGCCATGATGTCAGCTGGAATTCAACCCAAAAGGTTAATTTCAGTATCACTGATGCATTTCAAAAATGGCAGAGGCAAGATCAGTATGTATTGAAACATTTATTTTGAGTGGAGTGGGAGAAGGCAGGGGTGGCTTTTCTTTTTTTCTGAACAAGGTTATAGTCAGAAACCCTTGCAAGTGGCAAAAAAATAAAAAAAATAAAAATAAAATAAAATAAAATTATACAGCTGCATATATTAGTAAAGAAAAACAGTCTATGAAGTACTTTAAGTCTCTAAGTTGAAAGACAATTGTTTTAATAATTTCTCAGCTTTTCTCACTGCTTTTGAGAGAAAAGTGCTGTTTTCTCTGTTGTCAGAGAAAATTGTGGCACTTGTTGCACCTCCCAGAATAGATGCTTATTAGCCATGGCTTTGTAAATTCACCCAAATACAATATGTGAACTGTTTGAGAAGAAATTCACAAGTATCTCATTGCAAGCATGTATTGCAAGCTGTATCTTGAAGTACTAAGGCTTAGTTCACAGATAAAAAGGCACTGTCTCAAAAAGGTAAATAACAAGCTACATACTCTTGCAAAAGCAGTACTCCTAATGTCACACTGGGGTTCACTTCTGTCTACTCTTCTGCTAATAAAGATCTAAAATCTTGGAGAAATCTTCAAGAGTATGCTATCTTCTTGCTTTTGTGCTTTAAAGAGCCAAAATATTCCTATCTCCCACTAGCAGGTACTACTAATAAACCTCTAAGAAACTGAACTGAAAACTCGGGTGTATATATCAATAACTGCTTGCAAAAGAATGCATACTAAGCTAAGACACCATAACTGACTCTTGAGACATTACATAACTCCCACTGTATTCATCAATTTCCTGTTATGGACAGTTTGTTCTCGCTGTTGATAAAATTTCGTCACTAGGAATGCCTCAGTCTCATGGTCACAGATGTGTCCAACCAGCCACTTCTTTAAAATTAAGTTTGCACCTTCAAACATTGCTTGTAGCTAAGTGCTAGAGCAATTCTAGAAAAAAAAACAAAAAAAAAACAAAAAAAAACAAAAAAAAAAAAGCAAAGCAAAACAAAACCAAAACAAAACAACAACAAAAAACCCACAATGTTCAGGAAGGAAAAGGTTACTACTTGGGCTGGAAAACTTTGCAACTCTAATGGCTCTGGTCAGGACATGAATAGGGCATCAATAGCTTGCTCTCTTAACTGAGCTTATTTTGTCATCGCAGTAGCACAGAGCAAGATTCTGGAGTTGATAGGGACCAATGAGAATCAGATTTTTCCTTTCACATCTAAAATATTACTATGAACATGAAGAAATTATTTTCAATTCTTATTCGAGGAAATTAATACATCACTATTAATTGATTTTAAATCAGGGTCAGTTTTGCCAATTCAATGAAAAGTAAAAGCAGAGTAAAAGAATCACCAGGAGATGCCCTTAAGTACCAATGTGGGAGCTCTTCTGTCTGTTTTCAAAATTCTGATTCCTAAACTAGTATCCACAACTTTTTTGATGACTTACATGACTTGCACCTTCTTCTATCATGTTCATATACCTTTCTCTATTCCACAGTTGGTAGAAGTAGATGAAAAGAGCAGAGGGAAGAAAAAAGCTAAAGCTAGTAGCAGATACTAGTTCAGCTTTCTGGGAAGAAGTCTAGAATTATTGCTCCATTTTTTTATGGTCTCCTCTGACGATAATCCTAATTGTTCTTTTGCCAGTTTCCAATTCGTCTTTCCTTTATGCACAAACAGAAATAAACTGAGTGAGTTGCTATTAGGAAATATACAATCTGAGAATAAAAGCGCCTGTTGGTGGCAGGTGAGGCCTGCAATCCGTAATTATGAGCTGCAACTGCAGTCTTAAGAAAATCAGTCAGAAATTCCTGAGCTAACAGCAGCTGTTCAGGAGATTGTGAACAGCTGCCAAAAAGTGACAGAAATCCACAGGAGTCCCAAATATTTAGAGAGATCTGGCAAGTAAGATGATAACCACTACATGCTAATCCATAGCTCTAGATCCAAAAAGATGTGGCACACTGCCCAAAATGAATAAGCCTAGTGATTTAAATTTATTTTGCATGGGAAAATGATCACATTATTTAGTAAAGTGGCAAATAATTTCTTTCTTGCATTCTTTATCATTTCTCCTTTTGGCTTTTTTTTCTGTGTTTTGTGTGTTTTGTGCACACATACATTTTTAAAGGTTTTTAAAGGTTAAGATGCACATGCCTTTGGCTTATCACTAGCTAACAACAATCTTAAAATCTTAAAATACAAACTACTGTTGCTGGAATGATCACCATGCTACATGAATACTAAAAACTCTCTTTTTTAATCTGAGATTGCTATTCCAAGCACCAGTATAAAAGGGAAGGGGAGGAGGGAAGGGACTTACAGCACTGCTGCTATTATCTTACAAAATATTATGTTGCTAAAATATATCTTTCAAAAATCTTTATTAAACAGATATATTTCACATCACGTGATCAATTTCAACCATAAAATAATATCTGAGCCACAATATTCAACCCAAATTGATGTTTTACTGAAGAAAAGGTGAAACAACTGAGGATAATACATTTGAGTTTGCATAGTAGTAAGCAAAAAGAATACTGAGGATTCAAAATACTAAAATGGAGCACTAATTCGAAAGAAGAGAAGTCATGCTGCACTCAAAAAAATTCTGCCCATGTCTCTTGCCTCCAGCAGTTAAATTGGGATTATAGGTTTTTGGATTATTCATTTGTCACATTTTGTTTGGTCTGTTGGTTCTTGTGTTTTCTCCTTCTACTTGTTATTCATCCTACTCTATGCTCGCATCTTTTGCCTTGCATTTGTTTAAAATTAAACTGACTGGAACCTTGATCCTAGAGACTTAGTGTCTGCTATAGTATAAATACTGTACAGTAATACAACTGCTTATAAATTTTCTATCTGGATGCCACAGAAAACTTTGGGGTTACAAGAAAATCCTGTTGTGTTTGAGTATACAGGCCTCCAATTTCTTGAGCTGACGTAAGCTTTTACAATATATACATTGTCTTGGTGTTGAAGCAAATTGTAGCTAACTGCAGCTCACTTGTAAAGTTAATGTAACTGATGGAAGGTGAAATTCTGAATTAGGAGGTATTCTACTTGCACAAAATCACATTTTTATGGCATAGAAAAATATAACTGTAATAATGTAGTAAAAATAATCAGTAGGGAGATTTGTGATGATAAAACAAACAGCATTCTGTGTCTGATTGTTAGCTTGCATTGCCTAGGACATTAATTTTTAACCTCCAAATTAAGAATGTACTTAAAGGAAGAAATAGAAGAGCAATAATTCAGAAATTTTATTAATTATCTATTTCAAGGGAATTTTTTCAATCTATTCTTGACTTGTAAACATATTGAACATTAATTTTTAAATGTATTCAGCAACAGAGGTACCATAAACTCTATCAAATTTCAGGCAGAATGCTCTGGTGCTTCTTCAGACATCCAGGTTTTAAACCAATCAACATATTTTGAAACAGAACTGTTTTGGGTGGGTTTTTTTCCACACAACTAAGTGAAAGCTCTTCCTCAGGTAGAGTTCTCAAAATTGACTTAAGTACTAAAAATTAATTTACAGGGCTTTAAAGTAGTGAAAAGAAATGACAACAAAAATACAGTCTTCTGACTGTTATGCTAAAGATATAAATGAGACGTAGCACTTTAAAAATGAGCATTTATCTGCATCACTTCATTTTGTAGTCACTACTAGTGTTGTTGTTCATTAAAAGAAAAAATAACTACACAAATGTGCATTATTAAGAAAATACAATTTTTGCTACATATCCTATCCATTCCAAGTACACTGGCAAACATGCTGCTGTAGTTTGATTGCATATATAAGTTAACAGAAAAGGACTATGTTTTCCCAATCCATTTTATAATACAAAATTACTCTGGTCTTTTTAGAAAGAAGTCCATGAAAAAATTAATGTAATTCTTATGTGTTTTAAATATCAGTACATTTTTGCAAAATATATTCTCATATTAACAGTCAAATAATTTGAAAGATAGGAAAGTCAAAGTAAATTGCTAAATGATGATTTGATGGCAGAGAAAAGTAACATGAATATATGTAGGAATAAAACATTCTGAACGCTGTTTATAGAAGTCCTAGAACTCCCACTAGGCTACAGAAATAATGGATTTCTTGGGAAAATACTGGCAAATGATGTTAGGTCAGTCTCATCCTACCAGGAAAAAAAAAGTCATTTCATAACAATGTTGACTTTGCAGATTAAATACTAAACTTTTTCTTAAGAAAATGAAAATGTTAACCCAATATTAACAGTTGACTATAGACTGTTTCATAGACCTCTATCACAAGGTCACAAATTTTTTTTTGTTTGTTTTTAACATTTTACTTCATAAATCTTGGTTGAATCTAATCTATGTTTGATCTCTAAATGGCAGTCACTGAAACAAAACTTACAAAAGCCAACTTCTCTCCTATACGTTTCCTATGTTTCCTAAAACAACTACAGATTTTAACCTGCAAGCAGTCTGATCTTAAACTATCAGTATTTGGAAGCACATTTCAACTTTTAGGGTCAAACACATAATTAACATGTCTTGATAGAGATAATTTAGAAAGCGACTGGCTAATGATTACAATATATTTCCTTTTCTGAAACTTTTTCTCACATTAACATTTTAAATATTAGGATTGCCTGAAAGGGTAAAGAATGGTGCATCATTGCAAGTTGTTTAAATTGTGAAATAATTTAGTTCTTCACAATAATACCCTTTGTACCAAATAGTGAGCTAATGGAAGTCTATAAGGTTTCCCGAGAATGAAAGGATACACATTGCCATTATTACAGTAGACAATTTTGCTGTAAGTCCATAGTTTTGAAGTTCTCACTGTAAAATCTGCCCTTGATTCAGCAGTCAAAAATCCTTCAACTCTCAACCCACAAACTCCTCACAGTCAGCCCTGTAAAGTTGCCTATATTTTGACACCCCACAGAGTCTAATGGAGTTTTCCAAGTTTGCCATGTAATACAATCTGAGTTGCTGGCAGCCAAAACTGCCTCCACATGCCATGTCTTTTTTATCTCTACTATTAACAATACTTTAAGTGTCAACAGATGTCATCATGTGTAAGATGTCAAGAAGAGTCAAGTGTTACGAGGAGCAGCTGAGGGAGCTGGGGTTGTTTAGTCTGGAGAAGAGGAGGCTCAGGGGAGACCTCATTGCACTCTACAACTTCCTGAAGGGAGGTTGTGGTGAAGAGGGGTTTGGCCTCTTCTCCCAGGCAACAAACAGGACCCAGGGAAATGGCCACAAGTTGTACCAGAGGAGGTTTAGGTTAGATATGAGGAAAAACTTTTTCTCTCAGAGAGTGGTCAGGTATTGGAATGGCCTGCCAAGGGTGGTGGTGGAGTCACCATCCTTGGCAGTGTTCAAGAGGCATCTGGATGAGGAGCTATGAGATATGGTTTAGTGCTTGTGGTAGCAGTGGTAATGAGAAGATGGTTGGACTAGATGATCTTGTAGGTTGTTTCCAACCTTGTGATTCTATGATTCTATAACCCATGTAAGCTAGAGTTCACAGATTTCCTTCCAAAGATACATGTATTATATGTATTATAGCCATTCCAATTTGGAAAGTTCAGTTCAGTGTTCACTTTTAAAAGATAAATGTCTTTGATTTTATTTTGGCAAAAAGAGTGATTGGGAAGAAAAAACAATATCCCTAAAGCACACCACTGACAGATTTTTCCTGCACACCCATGAATATATTACAGATACTTGGCAACCTGGAGATGACTACCTCTCATATTGCTGGCTAGATATGACTGTGGTTTAACCTTAGTATTAACATTAAACCTCCAAAGCTCAGGAAAAACTGTGAAATCCACCATGTGCTACAGTATAGCACTTGCACACACATAAGAGAATGTTCCACTATGGTTTCCAGACCACAGTCATTGAATTTCAAGACTAAGATTTGCAGATTAGAAGCATCTGTATGCCTTACCCACATATCTATCAAATTAATGGAAATTCCATTTCACTTAAATGACAGGGCTCATTTTATCCTGTTATGAATTGAATCAGTAGCTTCTAAACAATTTCCTATATTTATGAATACACAGAGTACTAAATTTGCATACATACCAGACCAAAAGTGATCAAAAAATATTATGGTAAGCGACAGCAGTCTGACGATCTCAAGTCAGGAAGCTAATATATCGAGTCAATTACAAATTATAAGAGAATTTGCCAATGTAGCTCTCACTGTTCACATGTAGTTGGTCAGATGCATCAAGAAAAACTTTTAATAACTGCAGCTCTTTTATTTTTGCTTTTCTTTTTAAAAAGTATGAGTTCTCTGTGAAAACTCTTCTGTACAAATAAAGGAAAAATATTCCCACCAGAGCAGAATTATTCAGTATTCTCCAGTTTAGAATGACATCATTTTCTGATATGATAAAAAAGATAAATTTTTAGAGGCCGTGTTAGTAAAAAATAATATTTCACAAAAACTCTAGTCTACAAACAGTCCCACACAATCACTTGCCAATTGTCTAAAGTAATTTGTCAAATTTTCTCAAAAACCAATTTTGAGCAACTGAAGAATGATACTTAGTTTATAATGGTAATCCTTTGACAAGCGCTCACATGAGTTAAGAGTTTTCAGTCTATATATTGCTGATTGATATTATTACGAAGTATTTAACAGTAAATGTTGATCTTACTTAAAATGATACACACTTTACACACAAAGAATAGCACCACACTACACTCAAATAAGACAGCTTGTGGAAATAATTGCCATGATAAACAGTCATCCATTTGCATTCATGAGCGGTTTAAGGAATACATGGTTCCACCTGCATTGCTTGAAGAACAGCATCAACAAAAAAGCTAAGAAAATACAGATTTCAGACACAGTTCCATTTACCAGTAAGATATTTCAAGGCATAAAATAGATTCTTTTGCTGAAAAGAATTACAGTATTACAAAAAAGAGTCATAATACGCTGTGGAAAGCAATTGTGAATGAAAAGTAACGATAAAGAATGCACTCTGCTAAACACATAGGATATTGGCAAATGGCCAAATACTGTCAACATTTGAAAGCCATTTGGCGATCTCTTTGAAGCTAATCTGGAAATAGCAGTGTTTTTGTTGAAAATAAGGCCAGCAAGTTCAGAAGTTTTGGCAGCCTCATAAATAAAGTAAGTGGCTCGCTAGATCATCAGGATGCATCTTACACTAGTTAAAGTTCCATTTAAGTATGCATATAAACAGGAGAAAATGTCTATATGCTCTAGAATGCATAATAACCTGTTACATTCATTCTGGCACTTATCGTAGGTGACAGACAGACACAATTATTTTCAATTACTAGAATTACTACACAATAACAGGCCAGATAAAAACATACATACAATTCAGCCTCTCCTTCAATGACTAAATAGAGAAAACTGAAATATTTAGACAGATCCCTGTAAAGCTGAGAGTTACTTGCTAAATATGCATATGAATTCTTATTTCATACATCTGTAAAATTAAGCTCATTCAAATACTTTTGAAAAGATGGACATTCAGTCACAGATAGCTACTGTGTTAGAAAGAACAAGCAATACATGTTACAGTTAGAACTCTTTAGAATAAACAGCCTGTAAAATAAATCAACAAAGAAATGAAGAGAACCCGCATTATTGCTTTGGCCACTAAACAGACCTGTAGTACTATGTCTTCAGTACGAATCTGCCTATTACATATCTTATTATTTCTGCACAGATTATATTTAAACATTATATATTCAGATATATACTTTAAAGTGTGTGTATAGATATAAAAAGTCTCTATGCTGACAACTGATATAAAAATTAGTGTAAATATATTGTTAAACTTTTTGTATTACAAAGAGAGAAAAAACATATTACTGTGAACTTTAAGATGTTGCAAGTCTGAAGAATTTATGTTCTGTCTTGCAATACATAACTTCACTTGAATTGTAACTGCCTAAGTGATTATATGATTTTACTGAATTGCATTAAAGCAGGAATCAGAAAATCTCACATGCCAGGATCCACTCAAGGTTCCCATCCTTTTTGTAAAGTTCTTGCCTATAAGCAGGATTTGATAGTCCAAAACTGTCAACATTCTTTAGTATTAAAATTACAGAACTAATTTGTTTACTAAGGCATATGTATATTCTAGTAGTTAGACACTAGTCAGTGCCTAATCTACAAAAGTTAAATGAGAAGAGAATGAGGAGAAAAATCTCCAAACTCTGGAATTTTTTGAATAATATAATATTGAAAAAAATATATATCTAGTCTTTTGTAAATATGGAACTTACCATTCCCCTAAAATCCCTGCAGACAGTTAGGGTCTGAACACTCTGAACATTCTTCCTAGCACAAACTCTTTCCTTTTAGTTGCCACTGATCCCATTCTCTCTAAATGACATAAGTTCCATTCATTCAGCTAAAGCACTCCAATAACTAAAGATGAGGCCTAATTCAAATTCTGGATCTTGACACTCCAAATCTATGAAGCATATCAATTGAGATCTAGGAAAAAGACAAATTATGTATTATTACACCTTTATAAATATATACTGAGCATTGCTACAACAGCAACATAATGCAGTGCACTAAGTAGTCCCAAGGGACAAAGTAAGGACTTTGTGTTGTAAAACTGAACTCCTGCAGCTCAGTTTTCAAAGCTTGTATAAATGCAGTTAAGTCTAGCTAGATTACTTTTTCTCTCTTTTGATGCTACTGCAAATATAGAGAGTTTTGTGAGGTTTTGCTATACTATAAATTTGGCTTAGTAAGTATTACATGAAAAGAATAATTGTTTACACACAGTTTCTAGCAGCCATTCCTAACTGTAAAGTTGCTGATTAGGAAAATCAGCAAGATGGAAGTTGACTTTATACAGACATGAACTGACTAGAAAAGAACTGAAAACACTATTTTATAGTTTTCATCACTGCCTTCAATAAAATATTTTTTAAAAGTTTCCCAACCCCCTTATTGAGGTAAACCAATTGCTATAACTTCTTCAAAAACCTGTATTATTGCTGATTTTGCTTCATTTGCAACCTTTTTTTTCTCTGTTCAGAAAGGTCAAGAAAAATACTTGGTTAGATTGAGCCTCTAGTCCTCTAGTATTTCAATGTGAAGAACAGGTATGGAATGACTTAACATCACCAGTGTCTATGAGAAATGAAGTCAGTGGAGTCTCTAGAGAATCAAAGCGACTGTAAGAAACACTAAAATTGTTCCATATAGAATATTCTTCAGGAAAAATCATACAGAAGTATATCTAGTGAACTCAGTTTATATACTAGCATGCCAAAAACCACTAACTTCTTTTCCAGAAATTATTACTTTCATGCAGAAAGTAGCCATCTTTGCTTCTATATGTTCAGAGGAAATATTAAGAGCTCGTAGAGAAAGCTCATTACTCTCTCCTGGGCTAACACGTGGAATAAAAGGTCACCTTTCTCTAGCTGTCAACAACACAAATTAATGGGCAATATGCGATTAGCAATTGCTTACTCTTCTCAAACTGTTGGATTAAGGTTACATACATGCATACCCAATTTGAAACATCTTTTCAGTTTCTGAGTTTCAGGTTAAGTTATAATTATGTGTTTGTCTGAATACAGTGGACTTTGTCTTTTCCCTCTACTTCTGCTGGCTTCTTAAAGCTTTCTATGCTTCTTATAGAATATGCCAGGGCTTATCTTACTTCTATTGCATTTAATCTCCGTATGTAATATCTTCATAGAAACACAGATTTAAAGAATTTATTTCTGTATCTAATGTGTTTCAACATTAGTACCTTTGATCTAACTTTGAATTTATATTGGAAAATCTCTTGTAAGTTACGTCATGATCATGTAATGATTCCTTCCTTATGTTGGATGGGATCTATCTCAGACTCCACAAGTTCAGGTAGTCTCTATGTTAACAGATAATAGACTCCTGAATCACATTAAGGCCCACATTGAGTATATTCAATTCCATTGGCATTTGATATGAAACTCCCCAGGTGGGGGTTGGAGAAGATCTGGTAGCTGGTATGAGTGGGAGTAAGCAGCCTAGGGACAGTATTCAAAATACAGCAGTGAATGACACTTCCATTTTTATCAGAAACCAATCCTGGTTAAATTCTTGTTAAAGAATCTGATCTTGTTCTTAAAAATATACCTTTACTTCCTCTTTCTTACTGATACTTCCAGCACTAAAGTAAATTCAAATTCAATGCAAATTGTGAAAAAAGGAGAGCAAGTTTTCACTCTAATGTATTCTATTGTATATGAGGAGTATTGCACCTCCAATTTTTGATTGTGACCACCCTTCAAAAGTCTGTGCCTTCTAAATGAAGACTAAAATTTCTAAGCAAATGAAAGCAAAAGTGGCATGCTTTGACATTCAGTATCCTATGAATGCTTCCATACAACTAGAAGCAGAGGCAGCTATATCACTTTATAAGTCAGTGAGAATTGATCGTGTGCTAGGCTAGAAAAAGGTCTACTAAAATCCCTGGCTTTATTGTCCTGAATCAGAGCTAAGAGTGGATGTGTAGTATGTACTGTGTGCTTTACATAAGCTCAATGGTTTTCTACAGAATGTGTGATATTTTAAACATGTATGCATGTACACAGACATCTAGAGATAAGAAGAAATATGATAGGATATCTCTATGTTTTATACACTTTAAAGTTTAGTTTTAACATAAGAAGTATTAATTCTATTAATTTATAATTTTTATTTTAGACTTTTCATACTTCCAGCAGCATAACTTACATATTGATATTAAAAATCAATTAAATGAAATTGCTGTAGATAGAAAAAAAAAAGCTACTAAGCAAAGATCTGATTTCTCAGTATATAGTATCTGAACTATCAAAGCTGTCAATTATCTTTAACTCTTACTGATTTAAATAAAATCAGAACTATAAAAAATTTCTTTTGTACTCTTCATGTGTTTACTGAGAAATTGCTTGCTTCTGTGTGTGAATTAATCTAGATAACTTAGTAATATTTTATAATTCAAAATATTAACACTGTGTTATGATAAGTAGACATCAAAATTATTCCCCTATTACCACAAGATCCCTCCTGTGACATTTTGTTGTGTTTTAAAAGGATATTTACAACATAATGAAGTATCTTCAGAATATAATGAAAAAATGAAAATGAAAAAAAAATCCAACCCAACACCTAAAGATAGCTGAGTGCAGACTATTTTTTTTTAATATACGCATAAATCATATCTAAACAATTTCCAGCTATATTTATTGACTTCTCATTATTTTCTATATGTAGAAGTTACCTTAGTTGTTAAAATCCCCACTTCAGGAGAGACTTATTTCAATTTCATATAAAAGTATGTATGTAAAGACATTTATCAAGCATAAAAATATAAAATAGTTCCTTTCCTATCACTGCTAGAAGGAAAAGTGGTACCTGACAGCTAGTAATCTACAACGTGACCACAGGGGGTCGTTCATCTTACACAAATATTCTAGTACAGATAATTTACTGTTCGACATGGAAGAATTTTTTTTTTTTTTTTTTTAACAGAACTAAGTATTTCTAAAGAACACTTGAGATTAATATTCAGAGTTACTAATGGCTTGTGGCTTCTAATTGCATGCAGTGGGGGGAAAAATACTACATATACTTTCTGTAGTGAAAGTTTATCATCAAGAAACTGAAAAATTAGGCTCATCATTTAATACCTACATTTATAGAATTAAAAAAAAAACAAAAAACAAAAAACAAAAAAACACCTTTTCCAGATATTCTGTTACGTTCTTATTGTGACAAAGAGGAAATTGGAGCTGCTCTGATATGGATTATGGAAAATGAAATGCTCTGAGCTCAGATTTACCCTGTATGATTTACTTGGGCTTTTATCAAATTGTCCTCAATCCTTCCAAGCACTATACAGAAGTATCAGAGAAAAGTGAACTCATTTCTAACATTGAGAGAAAAACAAGCATTTGATTTATAAAACTGTATGCTAAAGAAACAATATAATTTTTAGAAGCATAATTGCACTGTAACTTTTTATCAGTCAACTGCAAATACAAATTAAAAATCAATCTTCACTGCAAAAATAACTGTAATATGTTTATCAAGGGTTCAGAAAACTTAAAGAAAATAACCAATGGGTAGGTGGACAAAAAAACTCACTTCCAAACTTTTTAAAAGTTCAGGAAGCAGCTTGTTTATCTTATACGTAAGCTTTACATATATGTTTATTTTCATGAGTGTATGGTTAAGAAGCTGAATCACACAAAAAGTCACTTTTTTTTTTTTTTTAGTAAGAACATACTAATTATACATTGATGAGGAATGATGTTGTGATGTTGATGCCATTTTTTCCTGCAAGACACTAAAATCAGGTCTTCACTTACTTGCCTAAATTGTATCTGTGCATGGAAACAGATCACAAGACATA
Organism: Lagopus muta; assembly: GCF_023343835.1. Lineage (NCBI taxonomy): Eukaryota > Metazoa > Chordata > Aves > Galliformes > Phasianidae > Lagopus > Lagopus muta. The sequence goes on along the minus strand of NC_064437.1, from coordinate 43,811,435 downwards.
TCGAATTACAGAAGTAACCTCCTAAAATTTTGGTCAGTGTACTACTGACACTAGACAATTTGGCAGCTAATTTCTGATCAAGAAATCATGTGCTTACAAATTACAGAATCACAGAATTATAAAGGCTGGAAGGGAACTCAGGGGATCAAGTCCAACCTCCTCCTAAAGCACGTTCCCTCCAGTAGGTTGCACATGAAATCATCCAGTGTGGTCTTGAATATACCCAGACAAGGAGACACGACATCCTGTCTAGGCACAGAGAAAAACAGAAAGACCAGTCCTACATTTCAATGTATATTCTGACCCATTACTGGCTCCAATTTATTTTTCCTCAGTATCTATGAAGAGTATCTTATACTACAGGTGTAGACTTGTATTAGGACAAAAAGAACATAAACAAATTCATTATTGAGGTAATAGTATGCTCAAAGGTAATAAATAATAGGGCTTACAAAGTATACCAAGAGATTTATTATTATTCAAAAATAATATGCTTAATGATATAATGAACACACATACACACAAAAACCTGCCTATCAACTAAATACATCTTACAGTTTATTACTTCCCCTGTTTCTCCAGTCTTCACTATTCCAAAATTACTTTTCTTACAGATTTTTTTTCAGAATCATCAGCAAGACCTGGAATCTCATCAGGCAATTTAGACTTGGCAAAATAACTTTGCCAAAAGAGGAGGAAGTTCACACAGCAATACACCCTCCATCAAAAAAGAATATTGTATAGTGGGAGAGAGCACTCCCTGTTTTTCTTTCTATCTCTCAGTGTTCATTTACATTGTCTTTAGTCAATTAAACTGAGTTATTCATTTCAGAAGCTAATATAACCTATTTGCTTTAGTAGTAAATAATTTCCTTTGGGGGGGAGGGGAGAGGAACAACCATAAAATCAAGCTGAACTTCTGCATAAGTTATCCTTACCAAAAGAAATCACCACAACACAAGAAACGTGTGTGTTATGCTTTTTGATAATTACAGTTGATACCTCTGCAACATCCAGTCCTTCAATAATTTTTGAATACAATACAACATTACTCCTAATACAACATTACTCAATCAACAACTTTTTGTCTACTAACTTATCTCTAAAGCTTCTAAAGCTTTGGAATCCTTATCCGAAAAATACATCTCTCCAACGTTGCCAAGGGGGTTCTATGACATCTTTACTAGAGCTCAAATCTGACTTAATGGAGGAAAACCCGTGAAAGACAGATGTGTAGAAAACATATGTTCCAGTTCTCAAGTGAATTCAAACTGCTGCAGCCCCTCTCAGTCATATGATTCTGCAACTAAAACCAAAGTAAATCCAATTATTTTTGTTTTGTTTTGTTTTGTTTTGTTTGTTTGTTTGAACAGAACATTAAATAAAGATGATACCAGAAAGAAAAAAAAAAACAAAACAACAACAATACAAAATCCTACTATAAAATTATGTCCACACTCCTAGTTTTGTCAGGTAAACAAAAAATGATAGCACATGGTTGAAGAAGAGGACACAGTATATGTAGCAGAGACCAATAAATATCTTAGTTTTTGAAGCAGTGAATATGTTTGAGTCAGAGACCTTTTTCTCAAATCAGATTTTAAGAAAGAGTTCAGAACAATTTTGAATGTTCCCTTTCCTATCATATCTTCATTCTTCTGTTATGATCATATTTCAGACAAAAAAAAAAAACAGAACCAGTGATAACTGGTGCCAGCTGGTGCTACATTACTTCATAGTACTTGCAGCAAATTCTTAAATCAAGGAAGCTTCAGATCACTGTGAAATCGGTAAAGAAAACAAACATGGGTAGGCACACTGAGTCACTGTGGGGAGTATGAAATACATTCCCTTCTGTCCTTTGGGAAGTCCCAGCATTATTAGTGCCTGAGTAATCAAAGGACTTTGGCTTCTCTTACTCATATCAAGATGAGAAAGTTCCAAAGTACATTTTTCATTAATTTTGTTCCCATTTCTAATCTGCACGTTATAAAAACACGAAAATAGAATCACTTCTTTATCATTTAATTTCCTAATTCCTGCATATTTTTTTTACATACCACATCTTTCATTCTGCAACACCAAACTACAAGAATGAGGAACACCTTACTGTATTAGAAAAACTAGCACACAGAATTTAGGATTCCTTCACCTCTCAGATCACTCCTCAGGACTGATGAAATGATGCACAGTATTAAAATGTCCTGCACTGGAGTCTCTCAGTTTTACCCCATTTACCTTATTTACTAATTACAGCTTGTATGTATCAAAAACAAATTAAAAAAACCCTATCAGAACAAACACCACCCCCTCAAATTTAAAATAAAAATAAAAACAGCTTACTTATAGTAATAAACAAAAGCTGTGATAAATCTAAAATGCAGTCCAGTTCTCTGGACTTTAGATGATTGATTATGAGGCTGGGAACGGCAAAACAGGATCGATATAATACCACAATACTACAACATCTCACTAAGTGCATCCAACCAAGACATGAAAATAATTTCAGCAAAGGTGGCCTTAATTTACAGCAATAAAGGTAGATACAATTTCAATAAAAGCGGTCTGGGAGCTCTCTGGATGTATATCTGTCAGCAATTTAGTTTGGACTCAAACCTTGTTTTTTAAGTTAATTGCTTGACTATGCCCACCTACTGAATTTTAGTTTCTATTGCACAGTATTGTCAGAGCAAACAAATGAAACTCTTAGCAAGAAACTAAGTAGGATGATGTACTGTTGGGAAACAGTGAATGGCCCTCACTTGCTGCAGAATCTTCACTGCCTGAGTCCAATTAGGTCAGGCATGCCTGACCCACTGTCTATGGGTTGCATGCGGCCCAGATGTCTCCTGCCATCATTTGCCATTGTTAATTTTTAAATCAAATGTAAAGAGTTACAATCAAAAAAGTGATCAAGTCTCTTTACCGTAATTTTATAAGCTCTCTCTTACCAGTGAGAAACATCCCTCCCTTCATAGTCATACCTTATTCATGTAATCATCTTTTTGCAGAATGTACATTTTTGAACAACTGTTGTGAAGGATAAGTATAGAAAAAGTAAAATTTCACCTTGAGAGCTCACAAAGAATTGCAACCACTGCCATCGAACCAGACTGATGCATTAGTTTCACAAAAGCAAGGTCACACATCCCACTAATTCTACATATTTGCTTTTTTTTTATGTTTTATAAATAAAAAATATTTAAAAATAAGTTTTGTTACTTATATACATTAACTATATTATATATTTTATGAGGGCTGCCCTGAAATTAACGCCTCCTGTTTTATTACATTGGCCCACAATGTCAGAGGAGGATGTTGGCAGTATGGCAGCAGAGGCTTTTGTTCATCACTGGTGAAAATGCATAGATAATGGCAGTGATTATGTTGAAAAAGTGCTTTGTACTTGAGAACTTGCTCTATTAAATAATGTTATTGTGCTCTTTGTATCCAATTGTATCTTTGTATCCTTGTTGTTTCCATCAAAACAATTAAGGAGGCAGCCCTTTCAGAGCAACCTTTAAAGATGCAGCCCTAGACAATCCCTCTTCACTCAACATGGCCCAGGAGAGCCAAAAAGTTAGACACACATAAACTAGAGCCAGTCTGAAGGCAACTCCTTTAGGAGGATAGACAAATGCTCGTTAGAACCAACTATTTTAGTCAAAGAACTAATACTGCTTTCAGGCAGCTCTATTTGCTAACACAGACCCAGCTTTTCTTTTCATGTTTGTAATATGTATTTATTTACTTATAGACAAGGATTTTCTTATTTGGACAAGTATTGTTTAAAAAAGATCAGTCATTAGTATTGATTCACTTGCCCTCTATTCCAGATATTCACTCTGTAACTTTTTTGGCTTCAGTAAATTTGCTCTGAACATACATAGATATGAGAGAAGAATTAAACAGTCTTTCTCCTAAATTCCCAGCAACCTCTAAAATCCCACTAATCCCTAGGAAGCTTATCCTCTACCCTTGTTCTCCTTCCTGCTGACAAATCTGGCACGCATTGCTATCTCTGAAGTGGATGATACAAAGATTCTTTGAAGAAAGGGGATTTGCATTTGATACAGTCCTGGTTTTCCTTACATAGATGATGATGAATCCCATGATACTGGATGCAGAGGTACAATGACAAGCCAGGGAGAAAAACAAAAAACAAAAAACTTCAAAATCTTCTGTTAAAAAGCTGGGAAAGTTCCTTCCCTCATCATCTGAAACTGAAAGGTCACAATCAATTGTAGAAAACCAATTACAGCCCCTATTTATTTCCAATTATATCTATACACTATACTAAAAATCAAACACATTTGTGGACTTGCAACGTATGATAAGGAAAAAAAAAAACAAAACTATAATAATTACTAGCAGAAAAACTGCTGTACAAAGGCAGAACCTTCTACAACAGCATGTCTTTGAATATACACGTAGGAGAATAAACTCTACCTATGTTCCGGAAGTATATCCCGTCAAAATCTAATTTAGAATTCAACTGTAAAAGCATCAGTGTTAATGATGACTGCAAGATTTGCAAACCTCATTTAACTTCTGGATGGCCAGACAGAGGATCTGTGCTTTCTCTTTGGAACACAGTTTGAGGATTGAAGAAGTGCATATAACACCTCATTTCTTGAATAATCACACTTTCTAATATCTTTCAAAAATATTTATCCCTTCTGCGTTTTATCAGTCTGCTTCAGCGCTACCATACTGACCTAAGAAAAGATCTCTGCATAAAAACCTCATCAACTTTGTTCCAAAATTAGCTAATCCTACACATCTTAATAAGAAATATTAGGTTGACAGAAAACAGAAACAAGCATTCTCCCATCTACTTAACGAATTCAGTAGTTTAAGTGGAATATAGACTCATTTCCATATAAGTCCTGGAAAATATATCCCATCAGTGTTCACAATCCAGTGGCTAAGCAACAGTACTTGAAAATAAAAAAGCCAACACGCATATTCCAAACAACACTGTTTATATCCACTGGTCTACATTCCATATTATATGCAGTGACATCTTGTAGGAAACTATATTTATCTTTCTTAGGTTCAATATGAGGATGATTTATTTCCAGATTATACAGTCAAACAATAGATCCTGAGATTATTGACCATTATGTTATATTCTAAACACCAAAACCAGTATCTGAGAATAACAACTTGCCCTTCTTTCTAATGTTTTCTAGAGGACGCCCTACTATTCTACATTTTCCCCTTCTACAAATATTTCTAACCAGTCATGAACTAATGCTACAACAAAAAAATTTGAAACACCTTTTTAATTCTATTCATTACAGTTTTGTAACTTTTTGTTTGTGTTCTGTACATCACAGGAATGGTGACAAACTGGGAGAAGAAAGAGAATATATAAGTATTTGAGTTAAGATACTGTGCTAATCTGTGCACAGATTATTCATATCAATTAAAGCTCTAAAAACACATTTTCGGAAATGGGATTTCTTTATACGCACACAAACAATTTATTATGTAGTGTGTGCTAACATATGCATATAATACCCAAACATGAATACAGCTCTCAATGAAGATTGCTTTTACCAGTGTAAAAAGAGTTAATTAATCTTGGGTTTCAGTTCAAAAAATAATCAATTTCTACAACATGAACTACAGGACAAGTTTTCTTCCTTACTGATAGCATTGTTTTTTATTTTGGCTAAATGGACAGCAGTAACTGCTGAGCATTACATCAACTATACCTTTCATAATTCTTGCCTTCCATGAATAACCAGAGGAGAAGGAGAAAATGCAAATACTTGAAATTAATAAAATATTAATGCCAACTAATATACAATTTTGACTGCAAAATTCTTGAATGTTAGAAACAAAATGAAAATACAGAGGCTTTTTTTTTTTTAAAAAAAAAAAAGCTGCTATAATGATTCCAAGTGTAAAAATTTGTACTATTTTAAAATACATAAAAATGAGTTGAGATTCAGTTAATTAAAAAAAAAAAAATAGGAGAAGATAATAAAAAGCAGTTTGCACACGCCTAGAGGAATCTGTGGAAAATATTGCTGCAAGTTCTGATAATCACTATGTGAAGTTTTCAGGATAAATGGAACATTTCATGTCACATCATACCTTTAAAATGAAATCTGAAAAGATTTCTGATCAGAAAATACAAGTCTGAAGAATAATACTGCAGGAATGCCTACTTTAAGAAAAATGGCAAATAAATCATGTTAAGTCTTTTACCTTCGCTTCCAAAACCAATGGCATTTCACAAACTTTTTTAGCCTTAACTCCAATCTACAACAGAAATGTGTTATTTAGCATACCCTTTCACAATACTGTCACATGCATTTAAGCATAAAATACAAATGCGAAATATTCCATAATTATACAGTGGGTAAGCAGTCAGTGAGAGTAGTCAGGATGATTTTAACTCAGCTTTATTTCTAATTTATAAAATTTTCAATATCAGTAGGCAATAAAATCCATTTCCACTAGTGTTTCCTCCAGTTAGGGCTTATCATTGAAAAGAATTTTCCAGGTAGACTTTTACAAATTAATTTTAATTTAGATAATATTAAAGTTACTTTCACTTCAATTTTTGACCTTTATTCTACTCTTGCAACACTTAACTGACAAAGTGATATAATAGCTTTATACAGTCTGACAGATACTCAGAGTGGGAGAACTACATTTAATTTTATTTTCATTTTATTTTTAAAATATGATTTATTCTACACATTTCTCATCTGAATTTTATGCTGGCAATATAATGTCTGTCACTAAATACAAATCTAAATTATCAAGTAGGTTATTTTTATGATTAGCGTACTTTTGAAAGATTATGTGCAATGAGTAATGTATTTTCTGCAAATAACAGTATCTTAACTGTTAGCTTCAGTACTGTCTTCTCTTTTTTAAATTTGCTACCCAAGAGACTTTTGCTGAAATGGACCTTACCCATAGTGATATTGGTGTCTCCTAAAGACATAAATGAGCACAGAATCATTGGGGTTGGAAGATCTGAACATCATTGAGTTCAACCCCCTGCTTAAGCAGATTCCCTATAGTCGGTCATAAAAGGAAGGTGCCCAGACGGGTCTTTAATATCTCCAGAGAAGGAGTCTCCACAACCTCTTTGGACAGCCTGTTCCAGCTTTGTTCATTTTGACAGTAAACAAGTTCTTCCTTGCATTAGTATGGAACTTCCTGTGTTCCATTTTCTGCCTGTCGCCCTTTGTTCTATTGCTGCATGCCACAGAAAAGAGTCTGCCCCCATCAACTTGACTCCTAAACTTTAGATATTTATAAACAGTGATGAGATCCCCTCTCAGCTTTCTCTTCCCTAGACTGAAGAGTCCCAGGTCTCCCAACCTTATGCTTTTCAGTGGCCTAATTTTTTTTCAACAGAGAGGAACTATAATTCATACAGATTTAAGGAATTGCATGTGAGTAGGAAATTCCCTTGCTTTGAGAAAACATTAAATTCAAGAGGTTAATAAAAACAACACATACTACTAGTGCAATATTGCTTAGGGCTATTAGCATTAGAGTAAGAAACTACCATTAGCAATGAATCTTAAAGACATAACATTGTCTCTAAAACACTCCTGCAATGTCCCGGATTTTAAGAATTATTTTATAGATGTCAGAAATGGACCAACTTGCATAGAATTCACTGTCTCTTAGTGTTCACCAGAATATAGATCCTTTGAGAAAAAAAGCAGTCTGCAAATTTTCAGAAATTTTTATTGATCTGTTTTCATGTACCTTCAAAGTATTCCATACAAATGGCTGGCCCTCAGTTTTGAGGCCAAAACATTCCTAATACTACCAGATGCATAAATACGCCATGTACTAACAATTTTACTGAAGAACTGAATCTGACTTTCTCTCCCTAATTGCACAAGATAGTTGTTAAATAAGCAAGATCTCAAAACAGCAAATAACCACATTAAATAATCCCTATCATGTTGAGTCTTATATAGGCTATCCCATCATTGGCACTTTATGCTGAATACAGCTGATCAGTTGATCACTGTTCTCTTACAGCACTCTGGCTGTGCTTATTTTGAATACTTTACAGCTAAAAGGTTTAACAAAACTGTAATGTTCCATTAGTGATTTTCTTCTGTACACACCAATTAGACCTCCCAATTTTTATGAAGCTGATATTGTTAGAGCTTAAAAAAGAATTCAATTGCACTAATTACCTATGAAAGACTAAAATAAGTTGGTTTAATTTAGGAGAACGGAGAAAAAAAAAGAGAAAGAATGAAGCACACAAGAATTCACATCCACATACATGGGATTTCCTTTTTCTTCTTTCACTGCCGTTGGATATTGGTATGATATCTACTGAAGAAAGAGCTTTGTTTTCCTTGTTTGCTTAGTTAACATGGCATAATTGGCCCCACGACTCTGTCAGAAACAACATATGCGTCAAAAGTGGAATGGGTGTCCTTGCTGCAAGGAATTCTATTTTTAAGCACAAATGACTCATCAACGACTGGGGTGTCCCAAAAGCTACAATTTGTCAAGCTGTCAGGAGAAAAGGAAGGATGAAAAGAAAAAGAGGTCATATCTTTATTTTTATCTGTAGTTTGAAAAGCAAGGGATATAATACTGATTGTACATTCAACTCAACTCTAAAATGCAATCTTCCACACAAGTCATGTTTTGATAACAGTTATGTAGAAAAATAGATATTTGAGAAAAGTATCCAGTCCTTTAAAAACCTTGTCTGAGTTATCTCCCATTTTATATCAGATTCATAACCTTGTCCGATTATATTGTTAAAAAAGCATGCATAACTAATCTATCCACTGGGAAAGAAACCATGGGATGAAATATCTGCAAATGCATTTCCAGATGATTTAGAATGAAACAAAACAAAACAAAAAAAAGCAAAATTAAACTTAAAAAGAGGAAAAGCATACTAGCAAAAGATTCTAACCTGTACGTGAATTACTGTTATGAATTTTTCATGAATTTTAAATATAATTTCAAAATACACCCCCACAGGAATATTGGAAATATGCATCAAGCATGAGTCTGTAAAAACAGAGAAAGTGAAATGAAGAATGCAAAAAATCTGATCCACATCCAGTACATGGTAAAAATAAACATGGGATAGACTTCCTAAGAACTTGTTCCCAATGACTCTAAGCTATGGTTATATGCTAATTTAAACTTACTTTTAACAATATTTCTTACATTACTGATCATTATAAGAGATTTGAAAAGAATAGTGGCTCTGGGGCTGTGAGGTAGCAGTTTCCCTATCCTCATATACATACCAGTTCCTGCAGACACATGAATTGAGCATGCTATCACAACAAATGCAAGATTTATGCAAGCAGTCTGGCAGAGGACAAATTAAAGAACTTAGAACATTTTTTTAAAGAAATATGGCTTTCTAGAGTTGCATGATTAAGGCATCTGCTCAGAGTCTTCAGGGGAATTAAAGCACAATTAGGCTTTTCTCGTTCTTTCACAAATCAAAATTTGAAATCCTGCTCTACAAAAACTAGTGAAATTTGAAACCTGCAGGGACAGTCTCCCCAAAACAGACTTAGAAAACAGTGAAGAGAGTCAGGAATCAACTAAAAGAAAGTGCCAATATGCTAACCTTTTTTTAATCTTGATGCCTTAACCTGATGCAGAAGCAATCCATTGGGAAGGAGATACAATTTGGCATGGAAGTACACTGAATATAAGCAAGTTACAGCACCCTCAACATTGGGCAATTGCTTCATGAATATCTGCCACGTGAAGTAATAAATATTGAAAGCAGCCCTGTGGAGGAGGACTTGGGGTCCTGATGGACAAAAAGCTGGACATGATCCAGCCATGTGTACTTGCATTCTGGACAGCCAACAGTATCCTGGGCTGCATCAGCAGAGGGATGGCCAGGAGGGAAGTGATTGTCCTCTACTCTGCCCTTGTGAGGCAGTATCGTGTCCAGGTCTGTGGCCCCCAGTACAAGATGGATGCACACAAAGATCAAAGCACTGGAGGACCTCTCTTATGAAGAAAGGTTGAGAGAGTTGGGCTTGTTCAGTCTGAAGAAGAGAAGGCTCCAGGGAGATTGCATTGCAGCCTTCTAGTACTTGAAGGGAGCTTATAAACAGGAGGGGGACCAACCTTTTACAAGGGAGTATGGCTTTAAACTAAAAGAATATTGATTTTTTACTCAGAGGATGGTGAAGCACTGGAACAGGTTGCCTAGATAGGTTGAGGGTGCACTATCTCTGGAGGAATTAAAGGCCAGGCTGGATGGGGAAGCCTGATCTAGAATTTGGCAACCCTCCACATGACAAAGGGGTTGGAACTAGATGACCTTTAAAGTCCCTTCCAAGCTAAGCCATTCTATGATTCTGCTACACATTCTTTACCAAGAGACTGTCTTTTTCAATTTCCTTCCTGTTTATGGAGCTCAGGTATCCTATATGAAGCACAACAGCACTGAAATTAAATAAATACATGTGGCACAACCTTAGATAAAAATAATTTGCTCCTCAAAAGCAATTTGCACTTTGTAGTGCAAATTGATGAAGAAATGAAGCTGAATTACCAGTTGCTCCATTTTCACTGTTATAATTTCTATTATTTCACTAAATCTAAGTCATCACAAACATTCCCATGCAGATTTGCAGGAAGGGACAGTATAGCAGTCAGTAAAACACTGACGACATAAAATGATAATTAACCATTCTCTCAAACACTGTGGCTTCTCCGGGGGACAATACCTATTTTCATGACTTCAAGTCTACTTCTTAAGAACAGATATAAAAACACCAATATAAACTTTCTTGCCATTAATATTATTTGCTGTAGAGATCACATAAGTGATCTGCAACACAGCAAATGAGAAAAGATTTTTCTATTTTGTATGCACTGAAACTAAATACTTGTCAGATTTGTTACTCCTTTCCCAATAAGCTATGAAATGCTAACATTTCTCTGTACATTTTTTGTCAAAAGTATTCCTGTGTGCCTACACCGTCTCGGAATTTAAAAATTAAAAAAAAAAAATAATCTATTCCTCACAGATCAGCTATGCTAAAAGACCAAACTCTCGTCTGAGTTACCTTGAACTGCAAAGTGATAAGTTACGAAGAGTCTGCCCTTGGCCAGAAAGCATCACATTTTTTCCTCATGCCTCATTCACTTCAGAATCATTTCAGTTTCTCTGAGTTCATCATTACAAATGAGAAAAATTGTTACATGGGTGAGTGTGTTAAAAGTCAACTTTTTATCAAGAGTATTTTCTATGAAAAAAAAAATATATATATTGAAATCCTACTGATACCCTTGCTGTGCTGCAGGCTCAGCTCCTTGCAGAAAAAAAAAATCATCTTCAGTATTTCAGTCTTTCAGTATTCCAGACCACACAAGTCACCTTTTCATTATGTTATTATGTTAAAAAAAGAAGAAAAAAAAAAAAAGAAAAAAAATGGAATGAGAAAAACTCTATAGCTTTTTCTTCACTTTCATCTGAGCAAGGTGGAAAAAGTGCTGAAAAATTACTTGAATTCCCAGTAATGCTCTGTCCAAAACTACATACATTAATTAGGACTGCAAAAAGTCTGATGTGCCATGACAGTACCTCCACATCAGAGCCAATGACCAAGTTGCAATTACAGAACTGGAAAATGTTCTATGAAATCCAATGTAAGATTTCATTTGTACAAGACACAGTAACATATATGTTGCAACAATCTCTCTCTGTCTAGTTGCTGGCATCATCCTGGACACTCTTTGTGACCAGGAAACACAGAGTTAAAAAGAATTGAAGCAAGAAGGAAAAAAAACTTTGAAAAATTTCTTAATGTTACAGGAAGTTTTAGGGTGTTTTAGCACTCGGAAATAATAGTACAACATAGATTCTTCATGGTAGCAGGTTTTTTTTGGAGGAAAGGTGCATGGAAACACGAGGATTTCAACATTCAACATGAATCTGTACAACATTTATAACAGCTTATGTTTAAACCAATCATCGCATTATTAGTGTCAAGATAAAAAAAAAAGATGCTATCTTATGCAGCTTTACAGCTAGTATTCATAATCAGGATTGACCAAACTAGTACCAAAAGGATCACACTGCATACATGTGTGCATGTTGTAAAAACAGCTGAAAAATCAGTCTAAAGTTCTCCATACAACATGTATTTGAAATCCACTGTCCTTCAGTTCCTTTTCAGTCACCTAGCTAATAGTTTATGCATAGAGTACCAAACTTCACTGTATTTGCTGTATGTCACCGCAGAAAATGGACTTATTTGAAATTCTGCCAGTAGGATTGAATTACATAATCTGAGCCAGCTAAAACTCAGAAAGATAGTCTGCATGTCTCATGAAACAGATAAGTAGCAGCCAGAATCGAGCCCAATTTTATTTTGAAACAAATTAAGAAGTGTAATCAGTCAAACAGCATAAAGTAAAACATTTGCAGGCCCACTTCAAGAACTCAATTTCGAATTCTGAAGGTCCTGTGTTCATATGTAGCACAGTGAAACAGAATATTTGGCTATAGTAAATAAGTCTTCATTGCTCAGAGTACTCAATACTGTATACCTGCATCACATAAGAAAAATGAGCAAACAAAATTAATGAATTTGTGACCACATTCAAATTTTGTTTAAGGGAAGAAATATGAGGAGGAAGGCAAAATAGGCAGAAACCTATTAATATGGGACAAACTGCTGGGGTTAAGAACATCTCGTGCCAATGACATCGCAAGGGCAGGATATAAATAAATCAAAATAATCAAATAAACAAAATAACACATCGTCCTCAGGACAGTACCTGGTGACTACAAAATGGATGGTTCAACAACAGGCATAGAGGAATTTCACAACTACAGATTTTTTGAAAATGTACAAAATTAGAATAAAAATCAAGTGACAGCAAGTAAACTAAATAGAAAGTGCTGTAAAAGTTAGATTCATATCTAAAGAACTGAAAAAAAAAAAAAAGGATTCAAAATAAGTTTCAAAAAGTCCAAACTTACACTGCTGTAAAAGAGTGAAGCTTACATTACATAAGAGAAACACACTGCTGTCATTGAATTAGAAATTGAGTAATGGAATGAGATGCATCTTTCTTCCATTTTTTGGTGGAAGAAGATATTTGAAAGAAAAATCATATCATATGCTAGACCCTGGAAATACGCTATACACGCAATACAAAAGCAATACCACAGTAAAGGTATTCATAATTTGCAAAATATTTTAAGGAATGCATTGAATTTAAATTTCCTCCAAACTACATAACATAGTTATTATGATAAAGTGCAGAGATGTTGGAATAGCAAGCTAAGCCAGAATCCAACAAGTATACACAGAATCACCAGAGAAGTAAAAAAAATAATAATAATTTTAAAAAATAGCAGATTATTCACTATTTAGCAGTGAAACTAATTTCAGTGTCTCAATTATTTTTTGTGTAGGCAAACATTTGCTAGAAAAGGTGCATTATACTAAAATAGTCAAAGCTTAAACATGTTCAAGTTAACAACTCACTAAATGTAACACAAGAATAACTATTCTAACATCAATCCAATGAATAAAAATTTCTATAATTCATCATTTCTAAAAACAGCACTAGACAAAAACACATTGAAGATCTAGATCTGCCTGCAACTTTGATAACACAGGAGAAATATTCTGTGTTGGCATTAGCCTGTTGTTACACATCAGAACATTTGCGGTATTACCAAGAAGCTTCTAGATACACTCATCTTTAGTTTTCCATACTAGGATAATTAATCTCATAGCCAAGGTAAATTTCAGCCCAGCTTTGCTGAATAAAGAGGCTGCCAGTCACTGATTTCCAATCTGTGTGCATAAACTACAACTTAAGGGGTAAATTTTTTTGTAAACTTTTTTCTGTATTTTCTCCCTTTTCTTTAAACAGGAAGCCTATCACATCATATTCAAAAGAACTGAAAGCAATAAAAGTGAAGATCTGAAGCAAGAGATAAAGAACTAGACAAAACATTTAGACATCTCATTACTGAAATTTAGAAAGATTAAAGAGAAGAGCAAACAGAATTCTGAAGAGATTCAGAAGAGAAAAATAGAATTGAGGAAAAACAATTGAGACCAGGGAAGTACCTTTGACTGTCAGCAGACCTCTAAGGTACATCAGACAATAAGTTTTAAAAAAGTTTTCAGGAGGATAATTCATCCTGAACAAATCCTATATGAACCACTTCTCATTCTTTTCATTTATCTATCACAGTAAGTTTTCTGAACTTTCAATCATCATTTTCCTCATCTCTCTTTATTTTTTCTGCATATTTCTGATACAATGGTGCAGGGAAAAGAAGAATAAAACATGCTTTGAGAGCTCATCAAGGATACAGGTACTCTACTATATTTGTCTAGAAATATATATTTATACACAAAAATATATTTGCATTGCTATTAATCTTTTCAATTCCTTCCCCACCAAAAATAGGAAACAAGATTTTAGTGTAAAATCCTGCTCCCTTGGAGCAGTCTTATTATGTAAATATAGCTGACAGACTATTTAGAAGAGACAGCACGTAATTTAGAGCTGAATTTCCTCCATTTGTCCTTAAGAGAAATGAACAAGAGGCAGTATCGTGTCACATTCTCCTACTGAACAAAAAATTTAAAAAAAAAAAAAAAAAAGGCAAGCTCCTGAACTTCAATCATTCCTTGGTATGTATTTGGCTACAGATGTAAAGCAACTCTGCAGAAAAGGATCTTGGGCTTCCAGTAAGCAAGATCAACATGCGTCAGCAATATAGCAGTGTGCTCTAGTGTTAAAGGTCAGCAGCATCCTGGGCTACATCAGGGAATGCATCTCCAGCATATCGAGGAACGTCATCTTTGCTGCTGCTAAGTACTGGGGAAGCCATATCTGGAGGTCTTGATCTGCCCACCAAACAGGAGAGACAGGCAAACTGAAGTGAAATCAGTGAAGGGCCATGAAACGATTAAAGGACTGCAATGTCTGTCATATAAGGAGAGATTGGGAATGCTGGGACTATTTTTTTCCTTTTCTTTTTTTTTTTTTTGGAGATGAGAAGGCTCAGCAGGATTTTATCAATGCGTATAAATAACTGATGGAGTCTCCTTCAGGAGCAAAGAAAGATCCAGACTCTGGTGCCCAATGACACCAATGACAGGACAAGAGGAAATGATATTAACCAAAATATATACAAACTGGGAGAAGACCCCCTTGAGGGCAGCCCTGTGAAGAAGGACTTGGGGGTTCTGGTAGACAAGAAGATGGACATGAGCTTGCAGCCCAGAAGGCCAACTGTGTTCTAGGTTGCATTAAAAGAAGAGTGGCCAGCAGGGAGAGGGAGGTGAGGCCCCATCTGGAGTACTGTGTCCATGCCTGGGGCCCCCAGCACAAGAATGATGTGGAGCTTTTGGAATGGGTCCAGAGGAGAGCCACTAAGATTATCAGAGGGCTGGAGCACCTTTCCTACGAAGGAAGGTTGAGGGAATTGGGCTTGTTTAGCTTGGAGAAGAGAAGGCTCTGGGGAGACTTCACTGTGGCATTCCAATGCTTGAAAGGAGCATATAAGCAGGAGGGAGAACGACTGTATATGAGGGTGGATAGTGATAGAACAAGGGAAAATTGTTTTAAACTATGACGGGAGGTTTAGGTTAGATATTAGGAGGAAGTTTTTCACACAGAGGGTGGTGACACACTGGAACAGATTGCACAAGGAGGTTGTGGATGCCCCATCACTGGAGGCATTCAAGGCCAGGCTGGATGTGGCTCTGGGCAGTCTGGTCTACTGGTTGGTGACACTGCACTTAGCAGGGGTGTTGAAACTAGATGGTCATTATGGTTCTTTTCAGCCCAAGACGTTCTATGATTCTGTGATGATTCAGTTTTATCCCATCAACAAGACTATGTACCATGATTCCTAAGTGACACCAAAAAATACAAAACAGTAACCAAATATTTCCCAAAAGCTTCATATGCCAATTATTATAGAAAAAAACACCAGGGGGGTGGGGCATTTTATCTGAAAACTATCCAGAATATTTCTCATTTAATTCAAATTCAACAAATAACTAACTAGTTTTCACTATTAAAGAAGCACAAACTGCTGGTACTGACTAATAGAAACTTAATTGGGTTGTTCTGTTTTGAGAAAAAAAGTATGCTTGCCTATTTCCTACCTAGTGATTATGTACATCTACTGGAAATCATTTGAATCCAATGTTACTTCCTCAATACAATAAACAATGCAGAAGAACAACTCTATTTATATTAATAATTTAGCTGAATAACACTAGAAAATATTCAGGTAGTGTTTTCCAAATTTTATTACATATAAGCTGTGAGATGGATAACACAGAAAATATACATCTAAATTCCACGTTTCATTATATATGACATTTTTTGAACTATTTAGGAAAATTCCTGCAGTGATTGATTGCTGTATCACAAGAAACAAATATCTGCCAATGAATCTATGAAACATACAGTCATACCCGATCCTCTAATAACAAATCAAACAGAACTATCTCATCTTATATCTTGTCACGCATTACTTGTGTTAACACTGGTAATTGTGCAACTGCTTTTGAATTTCTTCAGTCATTCCGTACACCTCAATTCAGGTGAGATTTCAAAAGCTATAAATTATGAAATCTAAAAACTTCACAGATAACATTCTTGCAATGTGACCCTGCAGTCGTCAGCTTTGTATTTATTAATATATGAAGAACAACTATTTGTTCAGTTTTTATTTCCCCTTATCATGGCTTGCTTCTTTTGCTTTTTGCAAAAAAAAAAATAATAATAATAATAATAAAAAAAAATCACATCACTGTTGCAGCTGGATTTCTCTCATAGTTAACACAATCTGTACCTAACAAAGACCATTATCTTTCGGCTATTCTGCAGTCTCTGCACTACATTTCATAATCACCATCCTTCAAAATGTAGCATTATGAATGCAACAGTGACCACTGAATCTTACCTATGGATATTTTCCTACAAAAGTGTACAGAACAATGAGGAAAACTTATGTTCAGTGCAACTGAAAAGACTTTCCTCTGCAAACTGCTTTTAGATTAAGCCATCAGTGATATACGCTTAGCTATTTACTACATGGTAAAGTTAAAATGAGCTGTGTCTGCCCTTATGTATTACCAAAAATCTTATTCAGTGGTCTAAAATGTGTTGTGCATTTTATCAAGTGATACATTCTATGATTTATGAAGAATCAGCAATAGGAAGAGCTGACATTATATTTTTGTTATAATGGTAAAGACTAGACTATTTCAAAGTTAATGGTCCAGGAGATATTCCTTTACATCTAATCTAGCTTTTACATTCTAAATTAAGAACTATCACTGAGTTTGACTATTGATTAGTTGATAATATTAAAAGCTGTATAAGCTTAAGAGCTCAAGGATTAACCCCCTTTAATTTTTCCTGTTTTGTTGTGTTGTTGTTACTGCTGTGGAAGTGTGTGAAGAACAAATCCACCTAGATTTATCTTAGCATTAAACAAAATGTATCATAACTCAAAGTAACTGTCAGAAGTTGCTGTAGTATTAACAAAAATAGGATGAACAAAAATCAGAATTGTGAATGAGATTGGCTGCAGGATACTACAGGGGATGTGGATGATCTGTATGAGACTGCATTATGTCTGAAGAATTCTCATTATGGAGACAATAATACTGTTTTAATCTATTTGCCAAGATACAGACCACTGTAATTACAGCAATTTGAACAGTGGTAAATACCATCTAACAACATTCCCTTGAACTAGATTCCAGAATTTAATTCATGCATCATGAAAAAAAATGAACCACACTGTATCCTGAAGCTTATAATAAAATGTATTAGAATATTTTGTGAAATTAAATCAAAGATCCAAAACTTGAACTTACTCTGGAAGCTGTTTTCCTGAGCATCTTTGACATGTTAGTTATTACAGGTCAGGCCATTGGGATTCACTGGAAGTTCAGATATAACTACTGTCTAAATTACAACTGAAATTTCAATTGCTTTTCACTAAGGGTCATGAAACTGAGCAAGGCATCAAAAAGTTCTGTTATTAGTCCAGATTATATGGAAAAGCTGAATGACTTTTAATGAATATACGAGATTGATGTCTAAAAACTTTTTTTGTATGTGTGTGTGTGGCACTTTTACAGGTTTACCATCTATTCAGTTAAACTTCATACCTCAGACATATTTGTAAAAGGGGTAACACAGTCTAAAACGATATATGAATCCTCCTGAGCAGTAAGCAAATGTATCTGCACATTTAAATATATAATCCTCATCAGGTTTGCCATTTGTAGAATATTTTGCTGTGCTAAATTGTCTTTCACAAGACAAAATGGCAATAGTAGCAAAGAAAGCAAAACTAAACATGGTGCTAAATTACAATTTATCCACAAACATTCCCACAGAAAATCTAAATTAATAAGGACTTGAAATAAAATGGAACATAGAAAAAGAAATTATTCTACTAGCAAAATAAGGCAAGAAAATGTTTTGCTAATGTTACTTTTCTCTGTGCAGAAAATTCCTCAGACAACTTATTTCCAACTCAATCTTCCAAAAGTTTTTCCATGCAAAAAGTCTCAAAAACAAGAAGCCTGACTTGTTGTTGTTGTTGTTAGAGAAATTTCTAACATAGCATCTCTGATAGCTTGGTTTCCATCTACTATTGTTACTAAGTAGATGATAAAGACTTGTTTCACTCTGAATAATAAAAACAAGCCAAAAATCAACTACAAGATATCACAGGAGACACTGAAAGCCAATACAGGAATGAATTATTTCTAAAACTCACAGACCAGAACACCATAGTGCAAGTAATGTGTCACTGAGAGAGCGTTTTCAGACAGCCAAATATTTATGTGGACTTTTTTAAAAATGTATTTAAAAAAAAAAAAAAAAAAAAAAAAGCATACCAAATAATGGATAATGACACTCTAAGCAGAATGTCAGCAGTTAAGCAATAGACACGACAAAATAGCTTTAATTTTTTTTTCTATTTCCTTAAAATATTTTACAGTTAATGTTTGAACTTAATGTTGTGACTCCTTATCACAAAACACTGCCTCAATAAACCATACCTTAGAACAAGGCTTTAAACATAATTAATCTGATCAATCTGATCATATCTATCATTTTTTTAAAGAAACTTGGGAAATTTTATGGAAAGTCTAGAATAGACACATTTTCCTCACAGTATGTATAAGACAAAGGACATAAGATTTACACAAATGGGAAGTTACACAATCAGTATTGAAAAAGAGCAAGTACTTCCATGATCCTCTCAGATATTCTAAGAAAAGTAGAATATTAAAAAGTAGAGTTGTCTAAAAGATTTTTATTAATATTATTTCCCATGTACAAAAAAATAAATCTGTCTGATTAAGAAAGAAACAGTTGAGAACTAGCTTGTGATCCTATATACTTCTGTGAATATTGTGTACATCTTCCCATTCACAATGCCACTGTTATTCTTAGATCCAGCTGTTTTACACTCCTTGCCAGATGGCACTTTTATGTACAATTCTAATTAAGTATAGTATGTGGAACAGTACTGGAGAAAAGCCAGCTATTGAGCAATAACTACACTGATACCTTTGAAAATATGAACACCAAAAAAAGCCTAAACTGAAAAACATAAGTGAGCAGAAGATATAAAGTAGCGAGACATGTTTTCACCTCATCATTGATTAGCTCTATCATTTTTATGTGGATGCTGAATGTTAAGGGAAAGAAATCCAATAAATGAGGTAGACTTCAGGAGATAGTGCAGTAATTAGAAGGCAAGCTATGTAGGACAAGTATTACATTTCTGTACCTGAAAGAAACAGCTCATATCTACGGTTGTGAACTGCATTTTACCCCAGAAGAGAAATAAGAAGCAGAGAAAAGAATATTCACTTCATAATCAGTTTCCATGCTACTGAAATTGCAAGAAAGTGAAAAAAGGGAGTTCTGAGTTAACAGTTTAGTGGAAAATTAGGAAGGTCTTTGCTAGTGCATTTTCTGGTCATGCCTGAAGATGATTATAGCAATTTTTTTTTCCCCACTCTATTCAAGCCACTAGTGAAGTATGAAATTCAGATGTCAGGATGACAAAAGAAAAGAGGCAGTTCACCTTCATTGTTGATGTCAATAAAACTCAGAGGAGTAATTCCAAGTGCATATGTTAAACCACCTGTTAGAAGCAGAAAAATAAACCAAACTGGACAGAGGAAGGAAGGAAGTTGTGGAAACTACTTATGTGTGGAAAATGAAAAAGTATTTGCAGAAAACATGCTCTATGTTGTAGTGCTGCAACACTACAGCAAACTAGAGAACCGACTGAAGACTGTCGGTTTTACTCTTAAAATTGAGGAAATTGAGGCACGCTTCCATTATTTTCTTATCTTGAAGAACTAAATTATAAACAATTTTAAAGGAAACATAAGTTGGAAATGAACCATTATTAGCATAAATGATGCTATCTTGTACAAAAGTAAATCACTTTCTTATTAAAAAATCTTCTGTGTAAGTGCTATGATTTTTTTTTTTTTAAAGGTCTTCTATTGAAAGCAAAATTAAAGACATAAAATGTCAATGCTTTGGTTATTATCCAAAAAATTAATTATTTGGGTAATATTTATAGAATCCCTCTATAAACATTTTTCATGTTTAACTGCTATTGCTAGTATTGAAAAACACCATTGTCTACGGAAACAGTATTTTATGAATGAAATGCTACAAATAAAGGAAGGAAAGAGGTTTTTTGTTAGTACTAAGTGAAACATTTCCTATCAGGAAGTGACAAGATTTAATTGTTAGGGATGCCAAGGTAGAAATTTCTCTTCTAAAGGATTTTCCATTTTTAAAGACTGAAATATTCCATTAGTTACTAGCATGAAAAAATGTTATATGCACATCTTGTGGCACTAGGAGACAATGATTCAAATCAGTGGCATGCAGGAAATAAAAGCATGGAGTTTACACTCCTCTCAGCTGTAATGAAATTTGTTTTGCCAGCCTGTTTTTGCCATTACTTATGCCATTACTTCAGTTGAGGGAACAATAGGTAATATATGCAGGACTGGCCTTACTGAATTCCTCATTGTCTGTCACTGGAACTAATAATGACAAGTCTTTGACACAAACCACTCTTTTTCCTTCCCTCATCCAAGAAAAGGGTATTGTAAGCTGTTTCCATCTTTCTTGAATGCTGTTTATTGTATGCATGAAGTTATGTAGGGTTTCTTCAAGGATATAGCTGACCATTGTGTCTAGAAAACTACTGGCAGATTAGGAAAAAATTATTTTATTCTGGACAAATGCTTACACTAGTAGTCTTCAGCTCTGTATAGAACACTTGATTTTTGTCACTGTACATGTGAGATCAAATAATGTCTAAATGTCCATAGCACAGGCTGAATACAGCAGCTATAGAATGCACTGTCAAGAGGAATCACACGATCACATATGTCACTGTCCAATATGCAACTAGATCACTTATAGGCTAGAACACATTCTCCACTTTCTCAGTTATTTTATAAAGGGGATTGCAAGTCTTCCTCACTTCTCACCTTCATCATTTCAAACTTGACAAGATCCTAAAAGGAATTACTTTTACTAATGATACACTTAGGATTCTAAAATAACCTATTCTGTTTGACAGTTTTGACATGGATATGTAGAGCACCCTGAAGTTTTTGCACTGTGTTTTAAAAACATCTTCAGAAAAGCTTAGATGCTTCAATAGTGACATATTAAAGAAAATAATCCTCCTACGAAGGGGAAAGAAGTATTGTCCATATTTCAAGGAATTTCACAAAAGTACTTGGATTTTTCCTCTCCACAAAACAAACAAACAAACAAACAAACAAACAAATCTCTAACTTTCTTGTGTTATGCTTGGTTTATCTAGATTACAAAGGTATGGCTTAGCTGTTGCAGAAAAGGTAAGCCTAAATGTAGTTTAGAAGAAAATGTTCAAGACCTTTGAAATACTGTTTATACTTCAGAATATCATCCTCTCAAAATAGTAAATTCAAAAGAGTAGCGTTTTATTAAATCACAGGTTTCTTCTGCTTTAGACTAGTGTTTTATCTATTTCACTAGTGCCAGCATCAAGCTTGGTCTAAAATGAGGGTAGAGGATGAATGGGACCAAAGGAAGGATATTCCTAGTTACATCGTTACATATCAAAACATCTCCTTTAAGGTCAAGATGAAACTTATTGCCTGGTTAAAACCACAACACGGTATTATAATGTTGGTGTGTCAACAAATAATTAAAAACATATTCAGATTTGGAAAATTTTTTCCTGCTGCAAGCTAATTTTATTCACAAATATTCTTCCTCTATGTTTATTACTGTAGTCTTGAACATGAAAGATTCTACATATGCCCAATGAACATAAAAATTTCACAACACTATGTGTTCTCTCAACACAAAGAAGCACAGTTTTTCTGCCTATGCTTTCTACAAATCCAATGTGAATATGTTCAATCCAGTTTACATAAGATCTTTTTCCCATCCTTGAGTTATTTGGTAGACCATGCAGTATTACAGAATTCTTCACAATCTGGCAATGAGGCCAAGCTCAGAGTTGAAGTAGATGAATGGAGCAATATAAAGACGTGTAAGAAAGACGCTGTAAGAAAGGAGGGAAAGAAAAATGTACAGAAATACTCACTTTGATGAATCTATGAAGTATATTACAAGAGCACCAATACTAAGAGCGAAGACTAAGACAACCTACAAAAGAAAAGAGCAATTATTAAGAGTGTTAGAGTGAAACAGTTATCGTTCTACACATCAACATACACAAGCAAAAGACAAGGAAAATGAATCATAAAATAACATTATTTGTATTTCAGCTGTCACTTTCTTTATGAAAACTAATCCTACTTGAATTTCAAACAGTATATATTATTACAGAATGCTTTCTTGTGTTGAAAAGTAGCCACAAACAAGTTGAAGCTCTTTTCTGGTCAATCCAGATTACAAATAAGTCCTAGGTCCTAACTTCTACTAACGTAGATTCTTTAATTTCAAATGGCTTGTAATACCAGCACGTGGCATTCAAGTCACAGCACGGCTTTTATAGAACTGGCCTTGCTCTTAGATTATACTGTTTTTTTATTATCTATATACATGATTGTGAAATCCACAGGTTAAATGTAAGGCTATGTAAAATATATATATTCTCTAGGCAATCACTTCCATTGAGACAACTAATTATTAAATAGGTTAAAATAACAGCAGGTACACAAACAGAGCACTCTGTAGCCCCATTATCTCTGCTTTAAATTTGTTGATTTTTTTTAAACAAATGATTATGTTAGATATGGCATCCAGTCTTCATTAGCAATGTAGAAATTGCTTTTTTGGCTAACATAGCAAAAACTGGATTCATCCCATCTCCATCTGTCTGTAACTTTATTTTCTCCAAACATAAAGCCAATACAATTGTCTATTCTACTGGCTGTGACAAATTCTCTAGTAGCATGAGAACATTCAGTTTCACATCCTACCTGAAGTAGGACAGCATAACTGAAATGTATGCACCCTAATTTTGAATTGAAGAATCATGAAGTACACAAAGTTTGTGAATCCAATGTAACTCAGATGTCTGACATAATAAATCTGGGTTTATGTCTGTTGAACAATACAATCCACAGGATAATTTGGAACCTGAAAACATGGATACAATTAAGCAATTTTTATGTGCTATACCATGATTCTGCAGGAAAAAAATCAGAAAAGATCTCTGTCTGTACACTAAGAATGAAAAACAGATGGAAAATTATGTCTCCTGAAACTTTTATCTGATTTGCTTGCCTACAGAAACAAAACAAAACGTCCTTTGGTCTTTTGGCAGCCTTAAGTAGCTGCTTAGATGTAACATCCTTTAAAATAAACCTAGAGAATAGATAACTCAGGACTGCAGAGTCCAAGGTACTAGTAAGTGGACATGTAGCTTCTCACATTTTCAGTTAAAATACATCTTCTTAGGTCAGTAATGGCTAAAAAACACAACATCTAAACAAGTACATTTGTTAAATGAACTAATGGTGTCATTCCAGTTCTGACTGAGCAGATTTATTCATCTCTTTGAATTTCACAACTAATGTGCATTATCACCGCAATTGCTACTTTCGTTGACAATCTCAACTGTTCAAGCAACAGATGAGCAATGAAACAAAAACTTGTTCACCCAGTAAAGGCTTTAGACCTAGAAGTTTTCACTGGAAATTCTGTTCCAGTTACTAATTTCTTTATAACTATTAAACTAACTTATTTTTTTTTTCCACCTTTTACCTGAGTATCAGTACTTGTTGTCTTATCTGACCCTTTATCATAGAATCACAGAATATCCTGGGTTGAAAAGGACATCAAGGATCATCTAGCTTCAACATTCCCTGCCATGGGCAGGGTTGCCAACCACTAGATCAGGCTGCATTTATAACCCAAGTCAGTCAGAACTCAGTCAAATTCAAGGAATGAAGCATGAAGCTCTTCAAATATCATTTTGCTACCTAAGTTTCAAAGTGTTAATATCTGCAGTTTGAGTGTTCTTTCATTAAGCTGCATTATTGGTCAGATGTGTACAGGTGTTTTAAGATGAAATAAATTATTAAAACCATATTAGCATCTGACAAGATATTAATGTGGTGAGCAGAGTTTGTTGATTCTCATCTGACAATATACAGCAACTTCTGATTTGCAGTGATCCTAAGTCCTACATTTCTCAGAACAAAGATCCTGGGAATTAAACTGATCGTAATTCCCCATTTCTCCCATCTCCACAGTATTCTATGCCAGACACAATCACAGAGCTTGCGCTTGAATCAAATTTGCCATCTAGCTCTAGGATTATTTACTCTCAGAACATTTCAAGTGAGATTTGTTTGTTTTCTTTAAGAAACATTGTTAACCAAATTGCTGAAGCCCCTGGGAGTACACTGCTTACATTTTTGGCCCAAACTTCTTTTAAACGTAGTATTTAAATATTATCTGCTTTGAAGTGCCTAATGGTGATTTTTGATCTACACTCTGTAGAATAACTTTTAAAGTAATATACTGTTATAACCATTACAAAAGTATCTCCTAAACAATGACAACAAAAAAAAATTCCAAAACAGCAATTTTGATACAAAGAATGTTAAAACTATCTCATTTAATGATGAAAATGAAATTTAAGAAACTAATCTTCGAATCTTATGGGGATCCTATGACTGTTCTCACTCTTTCAAGTACTGCAAACTAAACAAGAGAAGTTGGACTTAGATTTTCTATTTTGCTTAGTAAGTAGTAGGTCACAATATTCAGTTACTGCCTATTAGCCAAAGGAGACCTCTGGAAAAAAAAAAAAAAACAGCATAATTTTATACTAGCATTGCATTTTCATTATATCCAGTCTCTTAATAATCATCACTATGTGCTTAAATAATGTTTTACGTATCCTGGTTATGCATTCTCCCAAGATGCTTAAGTAATTTAAATGTTCTGTGACAGTTCATATTACTGGCATCAAAATGTAAATACCTAAAGAATATTTTGTAAGAAACTCCACATTCCCATGCTTCTCCAGTTACATAGTACAAAGCAACTACACTGCTTGCCTATTGTAGAGTACTGCAGATAAAGGTTTATTTCCTCTTTTCTTATCCCAGCACAGATACCT
This sequence comes from Lagopus muta, assembly GCF_023343835.1. NCBI lineage: Eukaryota > Metazoa > Chordata > Aves > Galliformes > Phasianidae > Lagopus > Lagopus muta. Next base: position 43,785,769 of record NC_064437.1, on the reverse strand, counting down.
GGCACTACAATTCATAATGTCCCCCAGAATCATAGTGCCTCAGGAGAAAATGGAATCTTAAGTTTCATTTTTAACCCACTGGCAGAGAAACACACTTTTCTTTTGCTAAGTGAGACATCAAGATGAACTTGAACATGCCAAGTGTTTGGGAGAAGTAAGATCTAAATCAGGTTAAAATTATATAATAATAATAATAATAATAATAATGTCCTTCCATGATAAATAAATCTTTTTGATAAAATCTCAAGTGCAAAAGTTTTTAGCTGTATTCCTACCCACAAATGCTGAATGCAACCAGGTTATTTTGAATTTACGTCCTTGACATCGGCTGTTGGGAGCCAATGTCTATTTATGAGAACTTAGTATCTTTCAGGAGAAGTACAAACCTAGACAGACTGATAGCCCAAACCCACAATAACTAGAACCTACAGGAAGAAAAAAGCTTGCATGCATGTGAATTATTGCCTCACTTGTTAAGTAGGCCATGGGGAGAAGCTTGCTGGCTTTGTTTATTATTCCAATGCATTTGGCACAACACTTCAATTGCTACACATCTATTATAGCTTTTCTCTGGAAGGAAAGAATCTTTTAATTTATAATAAATTATTGTTTGTTTAAGACTGAGAAACATAAAGTCATATGCTAGCAGCTACACTGAGTACTTAAAGCACTGAGTTAAAAATAAATATAAGTCTGATTAAAAGAAGGGGTGAATAAACATGGAATAGTTGCTGCATATCCTTAAATCTTTCTTTAAAAACAAAATAAATCCAGCTAGAGTTCAACAAAAGCATACAATGCCTATTTTAAGCAGAAGTCAGAGAAAAAGCTGAAAAAAATCAACTTAAAGAAAAATAAAGAGTTTTGCTCTCCACCACTACTGAGTTGCCCCAGAAGAACTTTGTTCTGCTGAGATACTTTATTAATCCTCATTAGGAACAACCACAGAAAGTAAAAGAAAAGAAGAAATAAAAGAAAAATAAAAAAGGACATTTTATAAGTGTATAGTAACATGAGTTGCAGAGAAAGCATAAGCATTCTGCAAATACTATTAGAACGAACCCATGATAACAACAGTGGAGCTCAGCACACTTTCCAGGACTAGGCCTAAATAACAAAAGGAAGAAAATGACGATGATCCAAAGGGTGGCACTGTTTCTCCTACAACTGCTTTGAACTACTATCCCTGTATCACTGAAGAAGCATGGAAATGCTGTTCACATTAGAGAAAAGAGAGATAATTGTTACATACACACCAATGGGTAAATTAAAGATTCTACAGTGGGAACACTTTATAGATGTCAGCCTTGCAAGGAATGCACCAGAAACAACATACCAAATATCTGGACTGTTTCATACCCTTAAATAGCAGCCTGTGTTCCTCAAATTGAAGTATAAGTACTACAAGTGCTCTCCTTGAATTACATTTTGGTACATATAGCCACAAGTAACACTTTAGACCATTACCAATCATACAAAAGCTACAAATTCATCTTGAAAGAACATCCTTTTTGTAAACGCGTATCAATGATAAATACATACACAGAGGTTTCCAGAAGGAAAAAAAACATAATATGTTGAATTTGTTGTTTCTGAAGAAACTAGCACATGCATTCTGTGTTTTTTTTCCACTGTGTTTGTATCAAGATAGGCTGTTTCAGTGCAAAAGACGCAGAAGGACAAGATTTGTTGTACATGCTATGCAGTGGGCAGACAGCAGAAGTCACTCAACCATCCATTTAGAGGTTGCCCTGAGGGCAAGTACGCCAATCCCTGCCACAGGAGTCATTTTGACTTGTCATCACAGTAAAAGCATACTTATCATACTTTATCTTTTTTTGATTGTGAACTATGTTTTCTGTGATGACTGAATAGTCTTGGAGCTAGTGGATGTTGCATGAGATTTCCATTCACTACATCCATTATTTTATTTTAACACAACATTTATAGAAGACTAATAGAATAAATAGTCCCTAATAAACTCTTGAGGCAGGGATGGTGGTGGATCTAAATAACCAAATAACTTATTTTATGTTTACTAGTTCTTCACTCCTTATTTTGTCTTCTCATGACAATCTATTTGTACATTGCTCCTTCAGAAATCTGTCTGAAGCTCTTGATATTTGAAGGTTAAATTATTCACCCCTAGGCCTACTGTACTGCTTATAATATATTACATTGTTCTATTAGCATTTATATTTTGAATTAAGGATAATGTGAATTATTTCTAATGACCACAAAGCGACATCCTGGTATAACTCAAGGATCCACTAATTTTGGAACTCTAAGTTTGCATTAGTAACATGCCAGTAGCCTGAGGTTTTGGCCTAATTTGAGAGAAAATTTACATACTTCAAACATCAAAACAAACTGCCTTTGACCAGAAAAAAATGAAACACGATTGTATTCCTTTTATAGATATATAGAATTTATCTGTCTGATTCTGTTGGGAATGGAAACACACATTTCTAAGGATACAACAGCTGCAAGTTATATTTCAGAAGCAGAAATTACTTAATCCTTGTTTTGCAATCCAAGCATCAATTTGCAGACTCTAGGATATGCACCAGAATCTCTGCAATTATAGTGGTGTAACAAAAGTAAGACTTGAGCAAGACTAGACCACAAAAGAGCCATAATGGCTTGTTTAAATACATGTTTCATTAACTGGCCTCCTGCATGTAAACAATGAAATCCAGACATTATCTGCTGTAAGCAAATTCAGAAGTAGTAAGAAATTATGCATTGTGGCTCATATCAACAGCTGAGCAATTAATATCTCTTAGGTTCTATAATAAATACACATAAAGTAAGAGCTGTTTACTGTAAGATAGATTCTTCAAAAATGAGTGTTCTCCAGTCATTTTTGGTAGCACTTCATTAAAATTTATTATTATTATTATTCTCTTTGGTCATATCACAGTTAACTAAAGACGCTAAGTGATGTTTAATGCAATTCATATTAGTTCATCAGCAGTCTTCAGAACTCTATGATTTGTCGAGACAAAGTGAAATTTGCATTTTTAAAGCAGTCAACAGGAAATTTCTACTTAGACACAGCTCCAACTGTATTTTGATACCAGGAGTAGAGGCGGGACTATATCTGAAATTGATCAGCAGGACATAGTACCATACCATACTCTGGAAGGAGCTGTACACTGAGCTCTCTCTGGGCTGACACGTTTTGCCATGTCCAGTCATTCTGCTTCAATTTTCCTCTGTCCCTCCCAGACCAATACATAAACAACTGAAATAATAAAGATACAAGAACAAAATATGAGGAACACTACTCTTTCCACCATGGACTCTGTAAGGATATGAATTCCCAGGTGCTCTTGAGAGGTCATTCTATGTCATTCAGGTTTCCAAGGTCACCTTGTTATCTAACTGTGATGTACCAGCTGTTTTGATCCACCTTACAAGACCAAACGAGGATAAAGCAAGCAAATGAGTGGTGAAGTCTGTGAACAAGAGGATAGTTTAAAGTGATAAAATAATAAAAAGACAAAAATAAAAATCTGATTATCACTTCCACCAATAAATAATAAATATAAATTAAAAAAATGATTCTAAGAAGTTGGGAAGTTTCTTGTCATTTACCTTGTATTCACAAATATGAAGAATAGATTTTCTAGCTAATATATTCCCTGTAAAAGAGCCATACTTGCTGGAACATAATCATATGAAGAGCTAGCAGTGATATATGCATATGAGTACAGCCAAAGTGCAAATTCTAGTCAGCACCTGCTGCTGACAACAGGATACATACTAAGTGCTATGAATCTTAAGGGATACATTTACTGGATAATGTGCTAGCTCAAAAATCCATCTTTGTGGCTTACTGATCCTATTCTTTTGCATGCAGAAGCGGCAGACAAGTTAAACTAAACATTTCTACTATTTCTTCCACTTTGAATACTACACAGGATTTAGAACCTAGATCTAGAAAGAACCTCCAAAGTGACCTACCTAACATTTTAGGGAAGTCAGAAAACATTTGAAAGCACCCATGTCTTCTGAGTCAGCATTTTCCAACTCTTAGCTTTGAGTTTGTTTCAATTAAAGCACTAAATCTAAATTTTGCAGTGTTGATGACCACATACATTATAATCTTCTCAGAAACCCCAAGACTTGCAAATGTTTGCTTGCAAACTCTTTCCTTTCAATTACACTACCTGCTTTATTACACAGTAAAGGTCACTACAGATCTAATTAGCTATTAAATTATATGCTAAATAAACAAGTCACCAGCATGCAGTAAAAAGGGTACTGGAAAACTTGGCAGCTTTATGAGATTCACAATACAAATTTTGCTCTTGTTCAGCAAAGCTGAAATAGGCTTACTGTTTAACAAAAAGACGGTAAGTTTACTCAAAAGGGGGACTACCTGATGGACCAATAAGAAATAAGGTCTCAGTGAATTTATCTAGGCAAACTAATAGCAAGGATTTCATTTTAAAAATAACACTGAAACAGCAGTAAGGCAGATCAACATGATCATAAGCCATCAGAAAAATTGGTTATTATTCCTAGTCCTGCTGCTCACTTGTGAGACTGACAGCATGTTACTTTACTTCTCTAGGGTTCTGTTCCTCCCTCTTGCTTTCATTTTGCTATGGATTTAGCTTTGACCGCTACTGCAATTATAATAAGAAGAAGCCTGAGAAGGACAATGTGTAAATATATCAGTACGGTCTATAACATCATAGAGTCTTTATTTAGTCAAAAGTTTTATTTAAGTGGAAAGGCCTCATTATCTCTTTTTATAATAAACTTCTTGTCTTTCTAGTATTACAGTTTAATCAATTAAGACATTACCTAGTGTTGGAGGCTTTAACTTATTCCTGACACTAAAATTATGGATTTACTGAACATCTCTTTACAGTTCATATTTAACGAATTCTTTTCATATATTTTTGTAATAGCCATAATAAATAAGAAATCTAGAAACAAAATTGCTGGGAGAGAAAGCAAGTATAGCAAATACAGAAGAGTTACCAACATCAACAGCTCCAGTGTATTGCATTTGTACATCAGGACAGTAATCTGACTATTATCTGAACATGCATACTAAAGGCCTGAGTCACTCTGAGCTTGCAACTGTTCACAACTGTAGTACTTAAGACAATATGTCACTTGGAGTAGGATAGGTGACAGCTCTGAAGAAAACAAAACAAAACAAAACAAGAATCATTAGATTGACTGTTTTAATGCACTTCTGTTTTACACACACAAATATATACACAGATTCTCATTTTAGGAAGAATCTTAAATATCTTTGTCATATCTTACTCTGTACATGCATTCTAATATTAGTTTGCATTTCAGCTTTATTTTTTCTTTCTTTATGCAAAGTGGCTTCCTCCTCAACTTTTAGTGACATATTGACAATAAAATGAAATTTTCTGCTTAACCCATACATTTGAAAAGACTGAGATTTTCTAATTAGAGAAAAAATACAAGAAAAAAGTCCCATCTGTTAACAGTGTGGTGTAGTTTGAAGTTAATTAGGTTTGCTGGGAGAGTGCCTGATGATATGATCAATTAAAGTGCATACAACTTCGCCAATTTAATATGTAATTTAATTAGTAAAAAAAATAGCAGTACTTTCTATTACAACATTCTCTAGAGATAAGCGTTGAATTTATAGCATTACATGTATGTATATTTCCTCCACTATAAGAGGTCCTTCCTCCTGATTACCTATCAATTATCCAAATCATTCCCCGTTAATATGAACAAAAGTAAAAATCACTTTTCTTATGACAATAAAAGCAGAACTCACACTGATCTCTAGTTGATGCATGACTAGCTTTACCATCACACTGAGCAAAAGAGATATGTCTGTAACAGGTCTCATTTTGGTTGGTAACAAGTTTCTCATAGCATGACTAGCTAAGAGCTGCCAGTGAGCCCTCTGCTACAATGGAAATTGAAAGTCCTTGGCTTCAGTAAAACCTACTAAAATTTATTCAAGAAAAAAAAAAGCTAAATGAAGAAATGATCAACTAATCCTTATAAATAAAAAAAAGAACTTGAATGATAATATCTGCAAATGAGCGAAGCCTTGTGTTCATTGGTCAAGTTCTACATTAAGTCTAGGAAAATCCATAGCTGATTCACAGACTTCCAGATACAGGTAGCCACCAACGATGTGACTTGTTAATTAAGGCTATGATATCTTCAGAGATTTGCATGAGCCCACTGTATCCCAGTTCACATGGTCTACTCAGAAATTAGGCGTAGCTCATGCTCAGTCACACCCATAGCCCTCTTGTAGAAATTAAATAAAATATCAAACACTAGACATCAATGCGTGGAAATTATTCTCAGAAGGACGGGGAACCTGTTGGTATAGTTGAACAACACAGTAATTATGAAAGACACCTTTGCAAAGATTTATTTTATTTTCACTTTAGCACATTCTCTTTTTTCTGGCACAGTTTGTCCTTCAGTCTTTTGCTGAAATTGATAGCTTTGACTGATATCCACAAGAAAAATCTCTTATACCAATCTTCTCTGTAGACTAAAAAATTGATTGTTTTTTCAAACTACCTACTTAATAATCCAGCTTATATAAGAGTTTGCAAAGACAAAAAGGTGCCTTTAATCATTATACAAATGGAAACTAAAAAGAGAGCAACAGTTTAAGCAGTTACTGTAAACTGTAGTACTACATTAACTAAATTTTAGACAGTGTACAGAATTAATCATAGAATCAAAGAATCACAAGGTTGGAAAGGACCTATAAGGTCATCTAGTCCAACCATCTTCTCATCACCATTGCCACCACAAGCACTAAACCATATCACACAGCACATCGTCCAGACGCCTCTTGAACACTGCCAGGGACAGCGACTCCACCACTTCCCTGGGCAGCCATTCCAGTGCCTGACAACTCTCTGAAAGAAACAGTTCTTCCTTATGTCTAATCTAAACCTCCTCTGATACAACTTGTGGCCATTACCCCTTGTCCTGCTCGTTGCCTGGGAAAAGAGGCCAAATCCCTCTTCACCACAACCTCCCTTCAGGAAGTTGTAGAGTGCAATGTCTCCCCTGAGCCTCCTCTTCTCCAGACTAAACAATCCCAGCTCCCTCAGCCACTCCTCATAAGACTTGTGCTCCAGACCCCTCACCAGTTTAATTGCCCTTCTCTGGACACGCTCCAGGACCTCAACATCCTTCCTGTAGTGAGGGGCTGATTGTGTTGCCTGATAATTCTATGCAAGAGCATTGCAACTCATCTGAAAATAAAAAATAAAAACAGCCTAATAGCTTTCCAGTGGCTATTTAAAATTATAATTCTAATCAGAAGTCCCAATTTTCCATGGCAACATAGCTACACGAGCTCCTTTCTTTTTAGATAAATTTTAACTGCCTGCCAATAAATTCTTCAATACAGTCATTAATCATGAGATCTCAGATCTATATGAAATAGCACAAAATTTAACAATTTCACTCAGTGCAGCTAAATATAAAGAAAACAATTGTTCAGGATCATGCTGATCTGGGTTTAGGGAGAAACATGCGCTTGTGCTAAGAAAGGCACTTTTGGTTTTTGAAGTAAACAAAGTGATTCCTGCTCCTTTAAAATACGTGAGTGTAAATTTTGTCTTTTGTATAATATGCACAAGTATAATGATAGGCTACTACAGGTGAAATCTTAGTTCACAGTTCAACACAATGTTATGCTGCTACATGTGGGTTTCTTCACACTTCAGTATTTCAGAGAAAAGCATGGAAACTTCTGATACCATTTCCTACAGGAACTGGTGATTGAAGTGTAGTTGGAATTATGATTCAATATCAAGTAACAAATGATGAGAAAACTACATAGGGTATGAAACAGAATCAATCATTTGCAACTATCACTAAATCTAATGCAAAAATATTAGTAATGACATAGCAACTGAAGGTAAAATGCCATTTTTTACAGAACAAAAAAAACCTCTGCTTATGAGGAATATTTTTATTTTTGGGTGGAGGGAAAGGAAAAGTTTCTCTGTAAGCGTTCAGACTGATTTATTCAGCAAACTTGTTTTCTTCAAATGAGTGTTTCCATGTTGTTCTGTGATAATTCTAAATCTGCAAGTTTTTCTTACGAGCATTTTTTGCACAGTTCAAAGACAAAATAAATAATCATATCATTGAAGGCCTGTAGAAACAAATTCCAGCGTAACTCTCTCCAACAGTCCAATAGCAAATGACTGTGTGGTGCTTAACTACCTTCTGGTTTAAACCACAACACATCCTTGCTTTTAAAAACACACATGGGTGGCTACCTAACCTTGAGACCCAACAGTTACCTCAGCTGACCTTTTCTCATTAGAAGCAACACTATGTCAGATCCTTTAAGCTACTTTTCATCCTTGTGTGCCTTGGCTTTGGCTGTTCTTTTATGAAACACGGGAAGTTTAATTCAAAGATAACTTTTCAAAGTCATCCCTTCCTCTGGGCCCACTCTTTTCATCTTTACCTCTTTACCTGGCTCTAGTTAGCCCAGGGTATCTCCCATCAGTGTTCTTTTTTTTACAGCCTTCCCTTTCAGTATGGCAAGCTACCAAATGATCTTCCTGTATGCTTTACTTGTCAAGGTTTAAGTCTTTAAGATAGCTGACTTTCATTTTACAGTAATTTTATACACAGAAATAAATAAAAAAACAACACTGAGAATGATGAACACAATTTCAGTTTATGTTCAATCTCATTACGCTCACAACGTAACTACTTTTTCACCTTTTCTGAATGCTTGCTTCAGCCTGGTTATATTCTCTTTCTGGGGAACTAGAATGACATGAGAGTTTATTTTGAGAAGGACTAAAAACTGAAATTGGACTAACAAATCCTGGGCAAAGAGATTTCTAAGTGGTATTGTTCAGCTCCAAGTCTTTACATAACCAAGCAGTTTTAGTTCACATTTCAAGTATTACAGAATGGGTAGAAGATGGAAGTACATAATGGGGTCTAAGGATTTTTATCTTTAAGTAATGTAAGAAAAACATGATATGTTTTTGCATGAACTACACAAAATCTAACACCACGCTTTGCAAAAGATAGAAGGGTTTTCTCTGAATGAGTACAGCAGAAACTGACTGGGATTCTAGCCAGGTAAATTATGCTATTGAAGTTTAAACTTTTCTTCTTCACATGCTCTCCTTTCCTTCTTCCAAAGCTTCACTGATCTTCTACACAGATTTAGTTCTATGTATTTAAAAAAATAAATAAATAAATAAATTAAAATAGGTCACTTTTCTCAAATATGTTATAAAGTATAAAATTTGAAAGCTAGGCATGGGGAGATTATCTTTTAAACACAGTTATCTTAGATGTGACAATGGTGTAAATCTGCAGCTGGGGATCAGAAGCTTCTCTGCCTCTCAGCAGAAAGCCCAGCTCCTTTTCCTCATGCCCTGCACCAGAAGAATCTCCACCTTGATGCTCAGCCCCCTGAAGACACTGCTGCTATTCTCTTTCAGAGAAGAGTGAAAGAAAATGCAGCAGGTGAAAGAGGAAGAGAACCAGTGTGGATATGTATTTGGGGTTTTCTGCATCTAACATAAATCTCAACAATCCCTGGGTTCTACCAGTGACCTCCATCCTCCACTGAACAAGCTTACTGTCCTTACACCATGCACAACACTAAAAAATGGAAATAGTAAACAAATTCAAATGTCACCTAATGAAACTTTAAAAAATTCTTAAATTTACAGATGAGAAACAATTACAATCTGGTGATGACATGGCATAAGAACAAACATCAAGTTCTAATAGCAACCAATAATTTATTTTCTTGACAGCCTGGCTGATACACTTCCTCTCTGACTTCTAAACAGAGCTGGAAGAAAGAACTTTCAACATTCATAATTTCAAACATTACATTAATATACTTTTTGCTGATTGCCTAGTACCTCAGAATCCCTCTTTGATCAAAACAATCTTATGACAAACACCTATAGAAAAGCATGCCAAGGCAACTGAACACTGCTGACTCTGAAAGAACGTGCACCTACTGATCCATTAACATGACTGCCAGCAGCACGGATGTATTCCCTAAAGTTCTGTCTCTTGCTTAAGCAATTTCTCAGTTCATAGCTTGATTTCTTACAGTAGATCCAGGTATACTAGACATAAGGAAGATTAAGCACATCCATATCTGCTCACCCACCTGGTTTTAAAGCTGCAGATTTTCCTTAACTATGAGAGCCATAGTAGGATGTCACTAGTACCCAGAAAATGCTGCAGGGCTACCTCACAATTCAAAACACAGACTGGAGAACGGGCTTTCTTCAATGAGCAAAGCTCCTGTTAGAATGGGTGACATACACTGCTTGTACTAACAAAAAAACAGTGGGACAGGCATTCTGCCACTGACAGAGGAGATACAAACTGCACATTTAGTGAGTAAGCTGTCTTGTCTTTATTCCAGTTCCTTTCTGGGTTAGAAGTCAACAATCATTCCACTTAATACACAGAGCACTTCCTTAGATTGTGTTGACTCTGGGCTCTTTACGTATTTTCCCAGATCAAAGCCCTCTGTGTGATTCAACAGAATTTAAGCAGGGTCCTTTCACTTGCAAAAAAAACAGGAGTCCTTTTTTCACCTTCTTCTCAAATCCACCTGTCCCTTACAAAAGGCAAGTCAGAGCAGCAAACATTTTTGAATTATACCTCCACGCATATTAGGACTACATGGAATTGATTATATGAAAAATTAAGTAATAAAATTCAACTATATTATTTAAATAATCCATTATTGATCAACTTACTTTTTGAAATAATTCTGTGAAAAAAATTGAATAATAATGAAAAAGATGAACAAAGATAATATAATTCCATTCTTCCTCTCTGTTACAGACTCTGATAAAAAGATTCTGGACTTTCCACAAACACATGCAATCAGTAGTACACCCACTTATGCTCAAATCATATTTTGAAATGCTTCTTCAAGAAAACAGAGCTAGAAACATACTGTGTTAATAACTACAGTAATAACTCTGAGTATCAGAGTGTGTTATTTTAAAAAATGCACTTGGTGAAAAAGGGTTGCTTTTGCTTTCTCTGATCATGAAAAATATCCAGCTTCTGTGTGTGTGTGTGTCTGTGCGTTCCTGCAACCTAGAAGGTTCTGAGTGATGAAAGCTCAGAGATCATTCTGAGCCATAAAATTACCCGTTAGCTTCAGAAAAATGACTTTTTAATATTAAGACTCCAAGATTGCTGAAGGAAATTTTTAGCTAAAATGAGATTAAAGAAATTCTGATTTGGATGTTAAATTTCAGATTCTGAACATGAGAACCTGGGCTCCATCTTTCTCATTTTCTCTTGTCTATTCTATTTTGTGTAAATAATTAAATATACTTTGGAAGAGAAACATGCCACATGTCTTGCAACCTAGTTAAGAGCTATAATTACTCTGTTCCTGAGAGAAGTTTCTTATTCCTCTTTCTCTCTTCTCACACTCTCCTTCTTGTAATTTTTTATTATTTTTAATGGGCTTTTGTCCCAAAACAAACTAATTTTCAGAACGAGACAAGTCTTTACTACTTTGATTCTATCTTCTTACCTTCGGGTGTTTTTGTTTTGGTTCGGTTTTTTGTTTGTTTGTTTGTTTTTCTTAGGTCTATATTCACAACATATGGACAGTGACATTTTTTCCTTGACTGCTGTTCAGCTGTTCAGTCTTGCTATGAAAATAAACCTGTACAAAGGTATATACCTAGCAACAGTGCAAAGGTACTGCACAGTAATTGATCTCACTATTCTTAGGTGACGTTGGATAACTCAGGTGTAAACATAAATAAGAACTCCTGAGACTCCTAGGTGCTGCAGTCTCATAGAAGATGAGTGCTTTAGGAAGTTGTTTTTATTTTCGCCAAAAAATGCCTGAGTATATTAGAGTCTACCTCTTTCAATCAAGGACTTAAGCTGTATTGCAGGACAATTTTGTGCCAAGGAAACTAATAGTGAGCCACGATTGTCCTGACTTTCAGACCTGTCCTGCAGTTCAAATCACCTCCATCCAAATTCATGGAAGGAAAAATGATGTTTTGCTCCTCTGGTAATACTCTAGTCAAACAAATATTATTAAATGTTAATTCAAAATACATGCGAATATGAACATAAGTTACTCTTTGAGAATGTAGATTTTTACAGAAAAACACTTGTTTTGATCAAGTCAGAAAACAATCAGAAAAAAAAGTAATCGGTGGGCTCTATGTAAAAGGAGACGAGAATAAATATTTTCTTTTTTTCTTTTTTAATAGTTATCACCGCTGCTCATTAATCTGTTTCTGGAAATGGATCGTTTTAATTTTTTGCCAAAGAAAATATAAACATTGGCATTCTGCTGATGCTAGTGAATTGTGTAGACCTCCATCTCATCAGAGCAAATGACAAAAAAACTGCCCAAAAAAACGTTGATGCATTACACATCAAAGCTAAAGCCCAATTCCATTTATTATGCAACAAACTGAGGAATCTAATGCCTTCAGCACAAACCTTTAATAAGTGGTTCTCCAGTCTAATCAGATTTCTGTAAACCGCAGCATTATTTGGCTCATTATGGGGTTTGAACCTGGGGGTTTTCTTTATATGGTCAGTTTTATTTTATGATGACTCCCCAGACAAAATCTTGGGAATCTGTCATTTAAGAAGTGATATTATATTATAATTCAAAGAATGTCAACAGCATAGATCCTGTACCAAGAAATAATCTCCCTTTCTGATCATATAAAAGAAGTTCTAACAGTACTGGCTAGAGATAAGAATTTCTAGCCAGTAAATTTAGGTGAATTTCAAATGCACAAGAATCTCATGCTACTGCATAGCATGACTACATTTTTCAGTTTTCCAAAAGTGAACAAATAGTGAAAATAAACAGAAAAAAATTGTAGTGGGTTCATGGGTGTTTGTTTTAGAAATGCTGAACTTTGAAGGAACTTCAGTATGCAATATAAAAAGGTGCAAGTCAGTTGATAATAAAGCAAACATACTAAGAGCATGTATAATTAATTTTAGATAATTTGTTATTCTAGTCACAATAGAAATTTTCATTATTTTCCAGTAGTTACCAAATCATCATAATAACAAGCTTTACTGTTCCATTTTAACATTTATTTATTCACAGTGCAATCAATCACACTAAGTGGCCTGATGCTAACTGACATTATAAATAAATGAAGTAAATAATATGTTATAAACAGAAGAAAATAGTAGCTGGCTTCCAGATGAGTTCTATCAATCTGCATACAGAATCTGAAAAGAAGGCTGTGCTAAAGCAATCAGACGCAACTTCATCCTGAAATAAGCTAAATATGCTATGTGTAATCCAGACACTTGCCATCCCAACTTTAGAGAAGTTACCTCAAAGTGTTGAAGAATATGCATGAGAGTAGCAACTTGACTAGCAACATCACAACTGAGACCTGGCTCACAAAAATTTTCCTTAATTAACTAAAAAAATTTAAGGTACCCCCTACTATTAGTCACTAATTCATATCCTTCAGAAATGAAGAACTGTATATAGAAGTCATTCTTTTAATACATTTGGGTTTGTTTTGCATTTAATTCATCAAACTATTCTGGGGTGCGTTAAAAGGAGTGTGGCCAGTAGGTCGAGGGAGGTGATCCTGCTCCTATACTCTGCCCTGGTAAGGCCTTTTCTGGAGTATTGTGTCCAGTTCTGGGCTCCCCAGTACAAAAAAGATGGATCTCTTGGAAAGAGTCCAGCAGAGGGCCACAAAGATGGTGAAGGGCCTGGAGCATCTCCCCTATGAAGCATGGCTAAGTGAACTGAGTCTGTTTAGCCTTGAGAAGACTGAGAGGGGTCTTGATCCAGGTCTATAAATATCTAAGGTGTGGGGGGCAGAGTGGCAAGGCCAGACTGTTTTCAGCAGTGTGTGGAGACAGGACAAGGGGAAACAGCCAGAAACTGTAGCATAGGAAGTTCTGCACAAATGTGTGCAAGAACTTCTTTATGGTGACGGAGCACTGGACCAAGCTGCCCAGGGAGCTTCTCTGGAGATGTTCAAGACCTGCCTGGATACCTACTTGTGCGACCTGGTGTAGGGAACCTGCTTTGGTAGGGGGGTTGGACTCGATGATCTCTGGAGGTCCCTTCCAACACCTACGATTTTGTGATTAAGGGTATTTTTATCAATAAAGTATTAAGCTGTACTTATTTATGTATGCGTGCATGATATTAAATACACATAGTTACAATTAGCTCAACAAATCACCCGTATGCAATAGCTAGCAGATCTGCAGTGATAGAAAAGTAGACTAGAATGACCAAACTCTGCCTGTGGTGCTATCAGGCAAGGTATTTAAGGTCAGCAACCAATTAAATTTAGGCTTTTTAAAAAGATGGGCAGATTTTCACATGAATCATCTCCCATTTCAATAATCTTGACAGTAAAAAAAATGCTTGGCAATGTTAGTATCTGAGCATTTCTGAAAATGTAGTCTATAGGAGTGATAATGCCATCATAGGATTTTTTCTTTCTTATTTTTCCAGAAGCTTTTAAACCCTGGAGCCAAATCATATCCATGTTATTTGATGTTCAATCTGATGCACAAACCAGAGAAGGATGAACATTACACAACTGTGTTGCTATTGCTTTGTCACAAAAAAAAAAAAAAAGAAAAAAAAAAAGAGGGAGAGAGAGAAATCATTACTCTGTGACAACAAAGTGTTTTCAGTATATGAATAATATTTTCTCATGTTAGCAGACTGAAAGTATCAGGATTTTATAATCTCAGTTTTGTTTACTCTGTATTTGTTCATGTCCTCAAAACACTGCCTCTAGCAGGCTGATGAAAAGCACAGACTTTCATCTCTTTATAATGATAGAAAACATTTTAGAGGACAAAAGCTCTTGCCTGCAAATAAAGCAACTGAAGCTGCTTGTTTGTGATGCAGAATTCAAAGGAGAATCTGAAATACCACTCTCAAGAATGTTCCAACACAGATGTAGACAAGACAAGAATTTGGGGAACCCTGCAGGTTTGACCAGAGATGACAGCTTATGATTTAGATTGCTATAAACTTTGAATAAATGTCTCCATTCCCTTGCAGTTACCTCAATTTCTGTGAGATGGAGATCTTCTGTGATTTAAATCTCAGAATTCCCTTAGACTTTCCCATGTCTTAATCGTAGATATACTTCTTCAGTACAAAGCAGAAAACTCTCCCTACCATATGGCTCAGTTCTCCACTAGTAACAAATCTTTTTACGTACAATAGGTTCTAGAGGCACCATATTATAAGTAATTCCATGACTTTGACTCTAAATTTGAAATTGCGTAGTTGGGTGGCCTTATTAGGAAACTAATTGCTCTTAAACTCAGATCCACTACACTCTTAGCAGCACAGAAGTATAGCAAGAAGCAAAACAAAGACAGAGCTAAAAAAGTAGTGGAATTTGCCTGGGTATACATTAGATTCTATTTAGCTTTAGAATCCCGCACTTCTTCAATTTTTCAGTTTATAGCATGCACACTTTCTTCACACTATTACTTTCACACCATGTGGGCTGACACAGTTGAAAAGTAGGCCATGTAAGTTTTGGCATGAATGGTGTACTTTAAAACTTGCTCTTACGCTCTGTCAAAGAGCCAGGTAGATCTCTCTTATCCCTGTGCAATAACATCAATCCAGAGTCTGTGACCTATGATATTTGGGCTTCTTGGAAGACCACAACTTACCTTGGCTGTGTGAAGAATGAACTTGTTTTAAAAAACCTCCTCCCAGTTTTAAAAAAAAAAAAAAAAAAAAGTTTTTGTAATGCTTATTTGATGCTTATTTTGAATTCATTTTGCCTATTAAATCTTCAACCAAAACTCACTTTAAGTAACAACTTCCACTTAAAAAAAAAATGAATTTGAGAGAACTTAGATTATCTGTTTCCCCTGTACCAAAACAAACACCAGTTTGAACAATCAATTCACATTCATCCAGCTTCATTATAATATTTCAGTGGTATGATAGCTTCAAGCTCCTCAGCTTTAATGATCAACAGTGTAGCAGTATACACTAGTAAGCTTTCTAATGACACTGCAAAAAAGCTGCAGAGGATATAAGCTTGAGAACTCCCCTAGTCGGAATTTAATGGACTCTTGTTTAATATAATACAACTATGTATTTTTCTTGATCTAGTCAAGCAACTTGTCTCTCATTACCTACCAACCAAGTGTGAGCTTGATAGTCAAATGTCTTTTTTTTTTTGTTGCTCAATTATATTGATGCTTTCATTAACAGTTTTGCATGCATATTTGGAGGTGAAATTTGGAGAGGCCTGTAAAGCTGAGTGATATGGCAATAATAAACATAAACCAGACAAAATGTTGGTTGCTGAAGACAGAAATTTTCCATGTCCAGCAGTATCAAAATGGGACACTTGCTCACATCTTATTTGGTTAATTCCCCAAATACAGAAAAAAAAAAAAATTGGGCAAATAGGTAGCAACAAACTGATGTTGGCAACCCTGGCATTTGCAGGGGGTTGCAGCTCAAAGATATTTAAAGTTCCTTCCAACCTAAGTCATGTTATGATTCTATGAAATAAAGTATTTCATAATTAAAAATTTTGAAAAATGAGAAAGTGTTAATATTTATGTGCTATTTTTCCTCAGGAATAAAGAGATCCAGCTTCAATAATAACATTTAGTTGAGAAAATATATTTAAAAAATGATTAAAGGTAAATCGTGCAGCACTAAACATAGTGATAGTTCAGTTCTTATTCATTTTTTCCCCACAAAAACACATATCTGAAGCAATCTAAATTGTGAAAACTTGTGGGAATTTTTCAGTATTATTTGGAGTAGAAAATAAATGTTAATATTTCAAGATTCTTTAAAAAAATTATCTTGTAATTCCTTTCATTGCACAGTTGATTGCTCTCTAACAGATAAAGCATTTAATAAGAAAAATAATTTGTTGTTCTGTGCAAAATCTAAAATAGTATCAAATATAATATTAATTTCAGCACCTTGTTACATGTCATAAAAATTAGCTGGTCTGCTATCTATTTCCATTGGCCTAATTACAGTTTTACAGACTTTTCTTTGTTTTAAAATGCAGGTGCTTATTACAGTGATCCATCTGGAAATGCATCTTCCTCACAAGAGCCTTCTGACTTACTAACTACCAACAACAAACTTCCTCAGTAAGTTTCCAGTTTGCAAAGCTGTTCATTAAAATTCATGTTCTTAAGTGTTTACTGCTTTGTTCCTAAAGCAAACACTGGAAAGCGCTTGCGGGGGAGGGGAGGTATAAGTAAACCTTCCAAAGACTCTTATTAATAAATAACAAAACAGACAGCACATTATCAGGTTTGGCTCATTGTTTTTAGTTCCAATACGGTGTCACAGCATAACAAGGTAATTAATGTATAATGCATGGACAGTAACAGTTTCCATGATGTGAATGAACCCACATTTATGTTCTACTTCACTGTATGCCTTTTTATGAACTCTGCATAGTCGGCAAAGGGAAATTCATTTTGTTTGTTTTTGTCATGTTTGGAGTGGCATTAAAGATTCAGTTCCTCCAAGAGATCCAATTTGAATTTAGACTGATCAGCCAACCGTATTTCTACTCTAATACAGTGTCCCTGACAAGCAGTATCTAATTAAAGCATGCACTAGTAAATACTTCCTAAATCTTCCTAAAATGTAAACAAGCAGAAATATTTACAGAATTTTATCCCATACCAACATAACTGGGTCTTTAGAAACTTTTTAGCAACTTGTAATAAAAGAAAGGTAATATTAACTGTGGACTTCAACAAACAAATGCTTTTCTTAAAAAAACATTACAGCCTAGATTAGCTTAAGACTTAAGAGACAAAAACATATTTTCACAATTTTAACAATCTCTCTATTATGTGCTCTATTCCTTCAAGGGAAGATGCGCCCTTTTGCTTGGGACTCTCAGTCTTCACAAAAGTCTTGTGAAAAGTTAATTACTGATAAAATCTAGCACAGGGGATTTGATAATATCTGGGTGTACTTAGTAGAACAGTTCTGAAAAGTTCCTCCCACAAAATAATTAACTGATTAGCCTTGCAAATGTAACACGGCAGGGTAACAGATACAGGATGCAATATTCTATTTTAAGCAGGTAAACCCAGATGTTTTATGACTAATGTAAAATAACATTCTCTTTGATGAAAATTTCACCTGGAGATTAGACTTAACTGACTACAAAATAGTGAGGAAACATCTGAATTTCTTTCACAGTGGACACTGCAACAACTTCACTAAACACAACACGTTCTTTTTTTTCTGTTTTGGCACACAGACTTCCATCTGTTTTCTAAGACAGTCCAGTTAAGTAAAGTCATCTGCATAATCTCCTTACAGCATGTCTAACACTCCCCAAGCTCCCTGATATTTCAACCTGCAAATTGGAAGAGACAAGAACCCTGGCAGAGCCTGCACATCAAAGTATCGTCAAGCGCTTTGCCAAATCAGACAAGAACATCTTTAAGTAGTCTGAAATTATTGGTAAAGACAACTGTAATATTTATATAGCTTTTTTTTTTGTTGTTTTTATTTTTATTATTGTTAATTAACAATGATCAGGAGTTTATTTCATATGTATACTAATATCAGCCTTTATAAACTGAAAGATTCTGGTTAATGACAACTAAAGAGGACATATACGCTTTCTGGAAATGTCAGTAGCGTAGACCATCTCAGTACACCCCTACTTTTATGTGGCTGTATCTTTTAATTTAAATTTGTTTTGATAATCCATTTTACTTCTTTTAAGAGGTAGCTGAGGAGATTCTGATTCAATGATTCTAAATCTAATGACACTGGGAGCAGAAAGAGGACAATTTACATTCCAGAAATGATATAATTGATGCCATACAGCTCTGAGTCAGCCAATCATGGCTTCCTATGCATGTTGTTTCCCCATTTCCAGTTTCACTTGTTTCACTCTATGAGCTATTCACCTTAATGGGACGCCATTAAAAAATCATCACATAATGCTTACATTGAAGTAAATAAATACTAAGTAAGTAAAATATAAAAAAGATGTTTGTCTTAATATAAAAATCCATTGCACAAAGAAGGAAGTAATCAGAATCAGGCCACATTGTTCTTAACCAGGAGATTAGCTAGTTTATGGGATTAACAAAGATATTTTTACGGCCTTTCACTAAGACAAACCTGAATTTAGCTAAAGTTGATGGTGAACAAAACTATATGAGAGTAGGTCATCAAAGTAAAATATCTTTCTTCATGAATCAATACACTTCTCATCTACTCTTCTCATCAATACTCTTCTCATCTACTTTGCTCATAAATACTCCCCCATTGCTAAAATTTTTGCATAGCTAAATATGAGGATAGGGACTGCAATGCCTCTCTTGAAAGCTAGATCCCTATGAGTAGCAGAATGTTTATTCTGCTCTCACTATAATACTCATGTCTTTTTCCTTCTGTGTTCTTTCTTCAAAATCTCCAGTGCCTTTTTTTTGCACTCACCCTAGAATGTTTTTCAATGATTTTTTTTCTCTTCTGCCAGCCCACACTTCAACTTCTGCCAAAGGAATTTTAAGCCATTAATCTCTGTGTCAGATTTCCATACTCTAAATGTAAGTGAATTCAAACAATTCACTCATCCATAATGTAGTAGAATAAATCAGGAAAAACAAGCAAACAAACAAAAACCTACTGCAGAATAATGGAGTGCCTTAGTTTTCTAGAAGATAATTTCACTTCATATTGAAACATTCTGAAGGGATAAACAGGTATTGAAATTCTCTACTAATCACGATTTTCAGTTAAAATGTTTACACGAAGAGGATCAGATTGCATAAAAGAAAAATGATAAAAGGATAATTAGTTGCTTGCAGTTTTTTGTTTAATTTTCATAAACTGGAATATTATTTGAAATACACAGTTTACCAGAAAGCTCAATACTCTTATAACGTATCTACTAATTGTTCATAAAGAGACAGTGCAGCATTAGACTAGTTTCTCCAGAGATCTGCTGGGATCTCTGTCCTTGGAAGCTCAGTTAAATAAAATCTCAACTGACTTAATCTTGTGTTAGCAACCATTCAAATTCAAGCAGGGTTTTCAACCTCCAGAATTCATTTCCAATGTACAATTCTTTGATTTTATTTCTGGGATACATGGCAGCTGGACTACAAACAGAATTTTCTAAGGGATCATTTTGTCATTATTATATATACATACCAAGAAAACAAAACAAAACAAAACAAAACACCTAGAAAAGAGAGGATGGGTCTAAAATAGATAGTCCTAAGCATTAATTTAGAGGTTTATTAACAAATATAGTTAAGTATTAAATAAGCAATGCATAACGGTTGTAAAACAAGTGAAAAGCAATCCCAGATTGAAGTAAAATACAAATTTGTTAACTACATAGGACAATTTGATAATCGTAATGAACTGCAAAAGGAAAAAAGAACTAGGCTCCTGATAGCTTTCTGAAACCTGGTTGCTTGGTTTAGTGGAAATACTGGGAATGAATAATGTCTTTGAAGTAAAAATGTTTGGTTGTATTATTTAGATAGAGAAGCAAAAGAAGATCTAAGTTGCTTTTTGTTTAATAGAAATACTGAAGTAAAGCAGCTTGTTGGTTATTAAGCTGAACATAAGGAGATCTAGCAAATGTAATAGACTTCATAACTTCTTTAGTAAAAGTGATCTGGGGAAAATAACAATAAGTACGGAAGTTCGCAACTAAAAAATATGCTTTATATTAGCAACTGGAAAATAATCTCAGTTCTCTCTGCATATCCTTTGTTTTCAGCGAGTCTAATACATCGGACTTCATTATTTTCATTGAATTATTGCATTTGGTACTCCTTATTTTTGTTCAGGTTACGTATAATGCTGAATAAGCTTCATCAAATAATGCTTTCTGAATCTGTTACAGATTTTATTCATAAATGGCAGGATAAACATAAGTTTCATGCTAGTTTCATTCAAGTTTGGTTGCCACATTCACTGAGGAAATTTTTAGTAGTACACAACTGTAAGAATTACATTAACTGCAGAAAAGAGTACTCATGCAATATGACAATGTGATGAGGAAAAAAGCATTGAGTTATATTAAAATTTTAACAAAAACAACATATAACAAAAATTTGAACTGAGACCAAGAGAATCATCTGCAGAGTGCAAGTAGAAACTAAACTGGCTATAAAAACAAAACAAAACAAAACAAAACAAAACAAAAAATCCCTGAGCAGCAAATAACAAATTACAAGCAAAAAATGGCCAAAGTGATTATTTATTGTTGCTATTGTTTCCTTTGTTTTATGAAGTATTTTATTACATTTCTTTCACGTTGATGTTGAAAATGTGGATAATTCAGTATTTCCAACATGTACAGTGTCTCATGTTTCCTCAAAATCAGTTTTCAGTAAATGAATGACTACAAATGTTAATCTCCTACTTCAATTTTAAACACTCTTTTCAGCTAGGGACCCTAAAGTCCTCATTGCAGTTCTTATAAATAGACCTTGACCTAAATATCCTGAGATTAGGCAAGCCCTGAAACAGCTCCAGTTAAAAGCATTACCTGTAGAGGATTAGACAAGTAGTCACGTTTCATACCAGACTATGACCTTCATCTAATACAAATGTCACATTCACTTAAGAAAGGTATCTGAACATGGAAAACAGCTCTCCTCTCAAACAGTTTTCTCTGAACCACGTGGTTCAACATATTTCATTTAATTCAGTAAGTGCCATTTATAATAGACCTGTAGTTCAAAACTTTGCCATGTTCCATTTCACAGAGTGGAAAGCAAGACAAACTCACTCAGATCTGTATTTTCCCCTTAGTGTATTCATAACTTCTGTCACTGCTAATGAAACTAAATTACACTCATTGGTTAATTACACTTCCTATTCAACTTACTTTTTGGTAATTTGTCAAACTGCTTTAGGATGCAGCATCAACTACAGGCCAGAAAAAAGAAAGCAATTGTCTTATCTTAATAGATTTCTGTTCATTTTCCAAACATTGCTTTTTATTTAAATGTTTGACAATGGCTAATATAAACTGATCTAAAGAAATCAGAAAATGAATTTAGATTTACTATTCATTTATATTTAATAGCTTTGCTTTTGCTTTCACTTTCTTTTTTTTTTTTTTTTCCTAATGCATATTGGTAAATGGAGTAAGGAAAATGCTGTATGTATTTTCCTATGTATAAACTGCATCACTTTAGAACACAAATCTTTTGCTGGAAAAAGTAACATTATCACCTTTTTTCAAGCAAAGTTAATTTGTCATGCCACAGAATACAAAGGATTCCTTTGATGGCAAATAAGCTACATTGGGCACTAGGATAAATAAATTATAATGCAAAGAAGATACAGAAGAAGGGAAGAAAATAGTTTACAGTGGAAAAACTATAAAGCTTTAAGCCAGACTACAGTTTCTCAGATTGCATTACATAAAGAACAGCCACTCTTACAGAGGAATCACTTTGGAAAGGATATAATTTTTTTAAATAATTGCGTTGAGGATATAGCAATTTAAATATAGACTAAATGAAATATTTTAATAGCAGCAATTGTTGCAGTAAACTGTTCTGCTTTACGTTAAAAGTGGTTATAGCACAGAAAATACTTGTACATTTATCAACTGTAATTGGGGCTTGGACGTTCCATGGCATCATCATTTACTGCAGAACTCAGATCCAAAATCTGATTTCAGTAGCTTAGAGAAATACAAACTGGAAAAACTCAGAGCTTAAAAATTATTTTACAAATATAGGATTTCATATGGAAGATGTGGAGCAACCATGATGAGAGGTAAAACATCTAAAACAGTAAGCACAGTTGCTTACTTGGTCACTTAAGCACTGAGGAATGTCAGAACGATAAGCAGAGATGAGATTGTTTGAAACTGATCTCTTGGGTACATTTTCTATTATACAGCACATAGAAGTATATTATCACAGTAAAATAAAATAGTCGAAGAAATTAGTCAAAGAAATAGTCAAAGAAAAGAATTAGTCAAAGAAAGAGTTAAAGAAATTCCACTGTTAAAATTCACCCTGGTAAATATCAGTTACTTTCTATACTAAAAGACAACAGAAAATAGTTAAAAATTTTAATTATAATTATGTTTTAAATATAAATTTGAAAAATATAACTACCCAAACTTGAGAACTTTTTCAAGTTCTGTCAAATTTCAAACATTTTTACGCAATCAAGAAATACTTTCTGGGCTTATAAAAGCTTTTGCCACTGTCACATGGTCCCAGTTAACCATTTACCTGAATGGGAGTATATTTGCCAAAGTCACAGCAGGCATAAACAGAAAAACCACCATTAATATCACTGCCTGCTTTCATTGTAGTGCTTTGGGCCTTGAAAGTCCAAACCTTTAGGGATCTGCTGCAATGAAAAACTCTTAGAACAGTTTGACAAATTACCAAACTATTCTAACATTTAAATAGCAGGCAAAGCTACAACTAATCATTTATCTTCTCCTCAGGACTCCAATGACAGTAGAATAAAAGCATTCAAAGCAAGCATCCTCAATGCATTGCACATATAGTGTCAGCGTGTATGTTTCTTGGTTTGTTATGTGGAATTTCTGCCAATATCTTTATAAAATGCATGAATTTAAAATATTATTAGGAAAAACTATTATTTAATGTTTTAGTATAAAAAGGTATTTTTGGTGATATTTTATGGGTGCTAAAAATATTTGTTCTGTTACAGGTTGAAACTAAAGAAATAAGCTCTAGGCTTGTAAATTGTTATTAAAAACAGCTTTTGTGAGATTTTTCACAAATGGCAGATTACACAGTCCTGCTTTATAAATGTGAGTGGAAACAAACTATGGCACTATATTGCATTGGTAGGTGACTATTACACATAGCTCCTCCATTGCTCTGTTTTTGTGCAGACTCATACAATCATAGTTCTGATTGAAACAGAAAGCTCATGTCATTAATCTCAGATGGGTATTATAAACATTAATTAAACAAAAAGTAATTATTATAATAGGGTTGAGGGGAAAGAAAACTGTAAAGTAACACCTAGTTCTATAACCTGATTCCATTAAATTAAGAAAAATAATGTTTGGAGTTTTGCTTTTTTGCCCTTACTTTTCCAAACAGAGGGAGCACCACTGCTTTCTAGTAGAATGAACTTTGCTTATTGTGTACAAAAATCAAGATCAATTATATTGTTATCTCCAGAAACTGTACTCATGAGTTAGACTCTAGGCTAAAGACAAGCTTGTCCTGTTAGGATAAGGGCAGCGAAAATGTTAATTAAAAACATACTACATTTCTTATGGTTCTTATCATTTTGAATACTTTGTTGTTTTATTATACTGTCTTTGAACTTCACAGAAGCTGAGCCTGTGCCTTGTTGTGTACCTCTAAGATTTTGACCTGCAATTCTGACTTCTCCTGGCTTTACTAGCTGCCTCACAGTTCATCAGGCTCTCTGAACTCTTGGGCTGAATCTGACTGAATCTAACGAACCAATTCTGCTCCTGTTGGAGTACTGTGAGATGGTGCTCAGTTCCTGGATCCCTTTCTCTATGCAGCAGCAAAGTCTTTCACTCCCTGATGGAAGTTACTGAGGCAAAACAAGAGGTAGAAATAATGGACATAGGAGAACTGGTAAAACAATTACAGAATTGCTTTATAATGCACAGTCCAACAAAGATCTAACTGAAAAAGAAACTTAAAAATTCTAGTCTGCAGTTTTGGACTGCATTACCTGTAGTTTTGGACTGCATTAATCAGGTAAATTTTGAGTATTTGCCGCTCCATTCTACACAGCTGAAGACTTTGTGATTGATAGGTACAGTACTAACCTGTAAAAGTTCTATGATGGACTGGCCTAAAGATTATTCTTTTTTAACCAGGCTTTTCTGAAATAAAGTTTATCTTCTCAGCCACAAGGCCAAAAAGACAACATAATCACAAATCAAGAAAAAAAACAAAGAGAAAAGTTTACAGACTGTGTCTAAGATGCAAAGCAACTTAACTAATTTCAGCTGGAATTCTCAGAGCTTGGTAGTTCAGGAATTCAAGTGAAACTTATATAAAAGATTATTTAGCAACTTTATATCACTAATATCTTGCTGGATGTTCTACAATAGACTGTCATTTACACAGAGAACAGGGAAGATTTTGCTTTGCCTCCTGAATCTACCTTGCTCTCTTTCATGCAATTGAATAAAGAAATAATACCATTTACTTTGCAGTCACAAATTGAGAATTTGTTGAGCAAGACTGACCACAGTAAGTACACAAAGAAAAATGCGTTAAAAAGACTTGAAAAAAATACACCTGAATTTTTCATTGTACAAAGGTACTCTTACCTTTGAATTGTTGCATATTTAATTCTTAAAATGCCATAAGTTAGTCTATGAGTTTAATATATGATCACAAGATATAGTCAGTATTACAAAATGTACTCATTTTATACATGGACTGCATGGCAAATAAAATTGAATATTTTAACTTTACCTTTTCTAAACGTATAAGACTCATGAGGTAGGCATCAATGAAAACCTGACTTAATTTTAAAATTGAATTCAGAGTTTTTCTGGTGCAAATTATTTAAAAATCATGCTTTTATGTTTGGCTTTGAGATTCTGCCAAAATATCTTTAATTTATCTTCACCTTTAATGTCTCAGGAAGAGACATATTTTGACACAAAATAGTTGTTTGCAACTCCACTGTGGATGGCCTTTCCATAAATAGGTATTTAAATAAAGCTTTCTTCACTAAAACATTCTGAGATGAAACAGTAAT
The DNA here is from genome assembly GCF_023343835.1 of Lagopus muta. Lineage (NCBI taxonomy): Eukaryota > Metazoa > Chordata > Aves > Galliformes > Phasianidae > Lagopus > Lagopus muta. Next base: position 43,759,980 of record NC_064437.1, on the reverse strand, counting down.
CCATCATTCACGTACACTGAAGATCAGATCTTGAAAGGTGAATATAATTCTTTACACTCAAAGATGATCTAAGACTGATATGTGAAGGTCTGAAATGTAAAGAGATTATTAGAGGCCAATAAAAACAGATGAACTGATAGATTTTTGTTTGTTTGTTTTTTAAGGCAATGGGAGAATCAGAAACAATATAACTATTTTAACGTTACGTAACAAAAAAAAAGAATAGTCTTCAGTTGTGGTACTGCCAGGCAGCAAAAACCTTAGGGTATAATTTTCTTAATTTATTCCACATTAAAATGTTAAAAGATGTGATGTATCTTCCACTTTTAAGGGGCATGTTTGATCAAATTTTATTTCAGCACAGAAGTTTTAAATTCCTTAGCACAGCTCTATTGTCTTATTTACATTCTTTCACTGTGTCTGTCAATGACTGACAGATATAGAGAGGTCAATCACATGGCTTATAAAAGAAATAATATCAAAACAAAATGCAATCAGTTAGTGAAAGTGCTCCCACTACTGTGAATTTGTTACAAGACTATACAAAAGCCAATCCAAGCATGGGCGGCAAAACAAATTACTGTGGAGTGTGGATGAAAATATTTCTTCCAGTAGATCACTCCAATTACTTGAAAGCTATTCAGTTACTTCCCAAGGACTTTACATCACACTAGGACTTTCTGAAATCTCCATATCTAGATTGAAAGAAAAAATGATTTTGTAATGGTATCCTATTCACTTGTCTAGTCTTTTTAGCTGCAAGCAGAGATCATAAGCTTTTATGATATGTTCACATACTGCCTTTTGCAAAAACTGCAAAGCATAATCTACTACCATAATATGTAGATAAAAATAATGAAAATTAGACAATTGTAATTGATATACACATTTTCTCCCCATAACAGAACTAAGGGGAACAGAACACTATACACGTTTCTCAGAGAGGTTGTGGGATCTTCTCTGGAGACACTCAAAACCTGCCTGGACACTTTCCTGTGACCTAACCTAAGTGTTCCTGCTTCAGCAGGGGGACTGGATTAGATGATCTTTTGAGGTCCCTTCCAATCCCTGACATTCTGTGATTCTGTGATAACATTCTTTCTATCTTGCCATTTTTGCCTTACATAGTGCTTTGACTTCTGGAAAGGAATATTACACTGCACTACAGACTAGTGATGAAATGCTACCTTGATTTTTTATTTTTTATATATTTTTTTCATTGCTAAGTCTTCCTCTCTCTGGCGAATCTAAGCTCATTACAGTCTACTCAGTACTTCTGCTGTAATGTTCATAAGGTGATTTGTCAACACTGACATATAAGAAACAGACACCAAGTACCAGACATCAGTCTGATTAATGAGGAGGATGAAGTGTAATGGGAATTTCTAACGGCTAATGTAGGCAACAAGAAAGAAGATAAACAAAGGATCTGGCTACTTTGTATTGGAACTGTGTGAAACACAAAAATACTTACCTAAACCTGTGAACCTATCTAAACCAATAAAATTCAATTAGTTTTAAATTATGCTAAAGTCATATAATTCAAATGAATTAAAAATAAAAAAGCTAAGCATGTACTTCCAAATGTACTACAATATTGTGATACGTTGCTTCAACCCAACCGGAGTTAACAAAAGTTATTTATTGTTCAATGAAAATGATGAACGAAAAAATCAAGAAGCAGTGGACACAGTTGAATAGTTGAATGCATGAAGCTGATGGAAGATTTTCTACTATGAGGAAACAGAATTTATGTTTAAATTCTTGTCCCTGTTCAGTGTTCTGAACAAAAGGAAAAAATATTATTTAATTATATGGAGAACATATATACAGATATGCATTTCTATCTTCTAATAATACAATACAATCCCAATGTCTGAGGCTAACACTAAGCATTTAGTGCCACTGTCATTGTGATCTAATCTTTCAAAACTTCTATCTTAAAAAAAACCAAACCACTATAATCATATTTATGTATTTTACAAGTACTTTCATTTCTTTAGGGCTCGTGTTTTAAGATGCCTCAAGTGACAACTCAAAACATGTGACCAAGGATGAGCCTTTATCTGCTTTTATCCATATAGCAATAGTCAGTGGCTAACTAGGTCATCAGTGCACATCTTAGAACAAGCAGCAACAGCATTTATCATCTGTAGTCTTCCTGAGGTCACACAACTGAATGAAATAAATTTTAGAAGGATTTGAAGGCCTGGAGTAAAAAAGGGATCAGAAGAGATTGCATTAAGACAACTGTATGGAATAGGTATCCCCTGGAAAAGTTTCACCAATATGAAAATAATTAAAGTAAATACAGTTTGAGGTTAAAAGGGGTAGTAGGGATGGTCTGAAGATATTGCAGTGAGGAGAGTACTAATGCAGCAACATAGGAACCATGTTTCACTAGATTCTTAGCTGCACAATGAAGATTAATGAAATGTTACATTGAGTAAGTGACAGCAAGCCCTAAATATGTACACACACATTGTATGTTAGCCGTAACCACTCTGAAAAGCCAATCAGTTGCACACTGATTTTTGGTTAATAAGATGAAAGAAAGGAATTCGGAGTTCAGTCCAGCTCCAAGTCAGTGTTAATGACTAAACACTTGTGGGGAAAACTAGAAAGGAAGAAAACTTCAGCCATTCTCAAATTGTAACTATACAGAGAAACAGAAGAGGTATTTCAGTCTGCATCTCCATTGAGATGAAGAGAGCAAACAGATGAAGAGAAAATCAGACATGGTCATTACAACAGTGGCAGAGAAAACAGCTGATCTTGAGAAACAGTGCTAACTGGGAAATCATGCCTGTTCTTTTAAACTGACACAGTAATCTCCATGGCAAGCATACCATCATTCATCTTCTGAATTTTTTTTTATATTTTCATTCCAATACTATTGTGCAGCACAGACCCAGACATTTAGGTTAGCATTCTACTTAAAAAACAAGAATTGAGATAGCTGCAGAAATGTCTTGATGCTATGCCTAACATCGTATTTCACAGAGACTTCTCAATGCAAACCAGGAAAGGTTGTCTTACTACGACTTAGGCATCTTTGGAATCACACCTGTTATTATAAAATGACTTGGAAAGCATTTTTATACATTATTTTTGGTTTTGGAAATAATAGTCATTGCTGCTTCCAAATTTCAGCCTCCTAACTCAAAAACCAAATTGTTGTACAGTTTCATAGTTTCATACAAACTATGATACATGCTCTCTGTGTATATGTGGATATACTTTCACATTTGGGAAAAATTAATTGAATTAAAACAGATTATCAAGAATTTCAGAAGAAAAGTAAAACATAAAGGAAGAATTTTAAACAGTTCCTCCTCAAGTCAATCCCTGCAAGTGAAATGGAAGATAACAGCTGTCTTTTTTTTTTTTCTCCTGATCTTTTTTGTTTTGTTTGTTCTTCTTGGTTTTTATTAAACAAGAGTGTCTGATATTGTCTCCATTTTCAATTTCATAAGGGAAACAATTTTTATTTTGAGATAAACTCATCTGACTGAGGTAAATTAATATATACTCCAGATGATGTGAAAAAAAAATTACATTCTATTTTTTAAGATAATTTCTATCCAATCTAGCCACAATCTGGGAACTTTTTCACTGGTAACTTTTAATTATCTAACAATTATTTTTATATCTATTGTTATTACATTTGAATTGAAATTTCTGCTAGGGAAAGGACCAAGAGAGACTTATTACCATGTTGTCAGCAATCTGACAGTGCTACCTTATGTAGCTAGGGGCAAACCAACAATACATGTGCTGTATTTGATTTAGAAAAAAAATATGGACTTTCTGTACTTTCCAGACTTTCTGTATTTCATTCTGTCTACCAAGTTACTGTCATTATTTATACGTACTATCACATAAATTAATCTGAACTAAACAAGGGGCATGTATTTGGATATCTAGTTGGAAGGACTTGTCACTAATTGCTGTTTAAATCTCACTGAAACTTGCTGGCAAATGATGCTTTCACATGTCAATACTAACATCTGAAATACTATTTAAAATATGCAACAAAATAGAATGCTGCAAAAATAAAATAAAACTCATCTTAATTAGCATTTGCAAGAATGTGCATGACTTGTAATCTCATTTCAAAAGCTTATCTCTTGCAATGACCTGAATATCGATGTATCATATATAAGCTCTAGGAAACAGGTGCATATGCCTAAATTTATTAAAAATGTGTTACTGTCAGGTTGTAATTACTTCAGACATTTAAAAATTCTCCATTACAGAGCATATTTAAATGTATAACAATGACATAGAATCACAAAGAATTTTATCCATTTTGTTTGTATACACTTGACCTACAATACTTAAAGTTCACTTAATTATAAACATTTTACTATAAATATATTGTATTCAGTCCTTTCATTTTTCTCTTTTAATAGTTTCATTGGTCTAGAAGCAACTGCCAATCACTTTCACAATCAAACCATATATATGCAAAAACAGAAAGTAAGGTTCAATTCTCACTGGTATATAATCCTCTGTTCATATTTCTTATATGCAACAGAAATTTGCACTATCGACAATGCAATTGCTAGAAACATACTCCTATTTTTTGGGGGTGGGGATGGGGTGCATATCTGTCTTATAATGCTTTGTTTTGAAAATGTCTAAATTTCACAAAATTTCCACTTCCTCCCAAAATTTCCTCATCAATGCAGTTTCCGTTTTTTGTATTCTTGATCTGCCTTGGAATTTCCAAGATACAGTAGGCAATGTATTCAAAACAGAGCAAAAGCTTAAAAATAAGCTGGAAATACAGCATCAAATACACTCCTCACTCCCCACAAGTTTCTCTCTGCACCATAGAACACCTGAACTGGCTCACACACTGTTTACATTTAAGAATGTGAGACTTGAGTTAGAGCCCAATGAGCTCAATGAAAGTCTTTCCACTGATGTCATTTGGTTTTGGATCAGGTCCTAAACTAACAGAGGTCATTAAACTAGTCTCTGTTCCTTTTTTTTCTCTCCATCTCACTCAAGTTCCAGAAAGATATCATATAAACTGTCAAAGAGAATTGATTGATTTTTCCTTTCATATTAACAGTTCCTGATAGCCAACAAAAGTATTCCTGTGTACAGATATTTATTTTTAAGTAAATTCCTGTTAGTGCCACATAGTTCAGTCACCCAGTGAGATCATTTTTGGCTCTTCTTATGCAATTTGGCACTTGGAAATAAATTTTTAACTCCAGTATGCAACATCCTTTACCCTTTTCAAACATCTCTTTAATTTTAGCCTATGAATTTTAAACTATAAACTATTTTATAGTTTATAGTTCTATTTATATGAAAATTGCATGACACAAAAAAGAGTGAATTTATATTTACTTTATTCTAAAGTTTTTTCATCTTTTACGATTTTAAAAAAATTTTATATATATATATATATATATATATTTGCCTATCACACTCATTTTATCTGATAGTGCTCAAAAACAAAGAAATAACAACAAACTACTTCAAAGAATTTGGAAATGTGAGATGCAAACAGCACTTTCCCTGACCCTCAGCGAAATGGTACCCTCAGGGTACCTTTAAAAAGTACTTTTTCTGGGAAATTATGTAATGTCTTTAAACAATAGTAGTGATAATGTATAAAATGTATCTAAAATCTGATCTGTTAAAAAAAGCAACTCTGTTCCTGGAGGTTTAAATAAATCACAAACAATTAAAACTGGGTGTGAGGCAGACTGACATTTTCATTTCAAACTCCTGTAAGCTCAGCATAGATCCTTCCAAGATTCTTTATTTGATCCAGAAATAAATGCTGCTATATAGGTTAAAGTGAAACATAAGAGAGCACTGGAAAAGAAACACTGCTTTGTTGGAAAGCCATGCCTCAAGGAGCTTCAGGCTTTAAAGAGCTGGCAAATCTGGCCTCCTGCAGATGCTATTTTACTAACTCTCCATTTCTTCTCTTAGCACACTCAGTTGGCTCACTACATACTGTTAATGTGTTAGGAAGGTCATTATTTCTGGCTAGCCAAATTAGTGTTGAGTGGAAAATATTTCAAATAAAATATAATATTTATGATTCTGTTCTTTCTAGATTTTGTTTCTATTTCCCTTAGAGTTGACCAGAACTGAAGATTAGGATACTTTCTACATTTCAAAAAAATAAGTATGTGATTAGACACCAGCATAACAGCAATTATTTACTTCTCCAGGCACTAGAGAAACAGCAATGTCTGATACTTTTTTCAGGTGGCTGTGTTGTCATTACATTTGATATTCTATTTGCTACAAAAGTATTAAAACTATTGTTAGAGGAAGGGGGAAAAATACTACCTATGTATTCCAGGAGGAGATGTGGTGCATCACTGCAAAGGACATAAGTCAACAAACAACTTAGTAAAAGAGCAATGAGGAGATTACACCATGTGCCTGAACATTTGTTTGTGATAGTGATAATGAGTCTCTTTATGGAGAATATGTTATAGTAAACGATTTGCAGCTCTAGAAAGCATGTCTGTATTTAATAAGAATATTGATCCCAGATCAAAAAACTCCTTAAACTTAAATAAGTAAATATATCATTTCTCTTTGCGTTCAGCACAAAAAAAGTCCAAGATTGATTTTCTTTCCAGTCAGTTCTGTCTTCCAGGCTTCACAAGTTAGGATAATGCTGCTATATCGAGCAATTATGGAAAACAAAAACATTTGTTAAATTAGACTTCCATGCTGTTAACTAACATTGTATATTTTTAATAAATTCATTAAGTGCATTTCAGTAAATTCATCATAAGGAATTAAAAGAGAGGATCTAATCATTTCCTTCCTACTCAGATAAGTTTTGAGTAGTTCATATAGAAAAAAAAACTATTAATGCCAATATAGTACCTTGAATGATATCTGTTGTTCTCCACAGTGCTGGTGTTAACAAGTTAGTTTTATCATTTATACATTTTAGTTCCAAAAATTATCTCAACTATAATCCTGAAGTATCTGACTTGAACAACATTAAAGTTATGTGATTAGGAGAGTACAAAATTATTTCCTGTTTTTATATCATCTTACACAGAAAGAAAAAAAACCACCAAAAAACACTTTCTTACTAATAACAGCTAATTATCTGTATCCAAAAGGGAGTGTTTCTAGACAAAACTGTTTAAAGTCTGCCTCTGAATCTAAAGCTTATAAAAATTATTGAAACATCGCTTCATTTAGAGACTACTAGACAATTCACACAATTTTAAAATTACAAGAACTTACAAATTTAATTAGTGATTATCTACCATTTACAAAAACATAAATATATTTATGCACTTACTAGATTTCAGTAGAAAGAGTGCCAGCTTTTACAGAAGCATTTCACAACTCAATTCTAATAAAAATAAGTAGGTCTCATGCACCTAGATAGATCAAAAACTACACCAAAGGCATTTCATCTTTCCAGGTACTAGCTTATAAAATACTTTTACCATCAATAAATACTAAAATATATGAGTGCTCCACCGAAAGTAATGCCTCCTATTTTAATACATTGGCCATATCAGAGGTTTATGTTGTTGGTATGGCAGTAGAGATTGAATCTTCCAGCCATTCTGTTAAATGTTGTTGATGTGTAACATATGACAGCAGAGGGGTGACATGACAAAATGGAGTCTGACAACGGAAATAGTGGAAATGCAGATGTACCAAAGACGTGTCGCTTAATCCTTCCATACAAAAAAAAATAGAAGCCATTTACATTCTCAGTGCTCACAGAACATTTACAGAGATCACTGCGAACACAGCGAGGTGGTGGGTGGTGCATTTCATCACTGGTGAAGTGACAGTGGATCACTCCTGCTAGTGCAGATTTTTATGAGCACAGTATGCAGGCTTTTGTTCACTGCTGGTGAAAATACACAGCTAATTGTGGTGACTGTTGAAAAACAGTGTTTTGTAGCTGATAATTTTTTCTGTCGAATACTACCATTGTGCTCTTCATATCTGTTGTTTTCAGAAAAATAAATAGGAGGCATCACTTTCAAAACAACCTATATATTTTTAGACAATTCCTTTTCACTGTGTGGGCCATGGAACATCCATGTTAAGCCCTATGAAGCAAAGTTCATAGGAAAAACAGTAAATAAGCCCGAGTCCCCAAATAGGAAGTTCTACAGAAAGTGCTCTATGGCTGCCACTGGTAAGACAACATTAAAAGAAACTGAGTAGAAGCTGAGAAGCAGCTCCAAATCCTAATCAATCACATACCTGGAGAAGAAAGACTGAGTAATTATAACAAGATGCCCATAAATACAGGTAAAAAGAAAGAATGCCAAATCAGTCATTTTGTATTTAAAGCTTAAAAGTTATGTTGTTCTACAAAATACTTACAAGGAAACAGGATTTACCAAAGTTGGCAACACTGCTATTTACCACCTCAAGGATTTTTAAGGCTCAGGGCAAGCTAAAAATCTGTCTAGCACAGCCTAAAATTCACTCACACAATAAAAAGTACAGTAAACACTTTATTGCCTCTAGCAAGCACCTGTTCTGCCCATATGTGGTCACTGAAAATCCAGTATAAATCCTGTCTTTTCCAATAGATGTTATACATATGAGAAAGAAGTGTGCTCTGTTTGGTATGCAACTCCATGGCTCAAGAAGCACAGGCTTCAACAATCTTTGATTTTTCACATGGTTGGTATATGCAAAAAGCCAATTACATTAAATCTCATTCACTAAACTCATATCGCTGCCTTCACCTGAGTTAGTCTTTTATCCTTTGAAGTATATTGTACAAATATCAGTATTACATCATGTATAGTTTTAGTTACATTCTGTAAATTCCCCCCCCCCCCCCCCCCCCCAAAAAAAACACCTCAAATCTACTGTTAGTTTCTAGTAGAACAGGATGGTGGAGAGAGAAAAATGGAGAAATTATGAAGCAAAATGTTTCCTCATTTTCAGTGTATTATAACATCAAGAAGAGTTTATTTTTAAGGTTTTTGCAAGCATCTTATGATTCCATGCATGAATGCTGACATGCAAATAACAAATTAGTAGAGGTTTTAAGAGCTGCTCATGGATAATTAAAATTACTTGCATTCAGTGGACACCTAATCCCTTAAATATGTTTTTAAAATTCTAATTTTATATTACTTCATAGAATGGATTTAATTACAAAGTTTATTTTCACCAAGTTCACACTTCTTCTTACTAGGCACTATAATTCATTTTATGGCTTGTTACATTCATCCGTCTACCACTGTGGCACACAGTTCATTGACTATTTTAAGTTTCCCACTATATTGAGAAGTTTTTCAAGCATCAACAACTTGGATGTAATTAAAAGACTGCTAGAACACAGAAGATGGACTCAATACCTAAGTGTAATCAAATTCCAGAAACAAGGGGAAGAGTGAAAACAAGCAAAAAAGCACAAGCGAAAAAGTACAAGAGAGACGGAGAACAAAAGACAGAATGAAGCCCCGTCTTCACAAGGTAAATGCTCAAGGCTTTCAAATTTGCAATTAATGCAAAAAAGAATCGATCCAGGAAAGCCATATTTAAAGATATCAGATATTCCAAATGACTAGCTAAGAAAGCTAACGGGCATACAAAATAAGATTATATGGAGAAGGTTATCAATGCGATTCTGTAAAAAAGGCTTTGCCTCTACCACCAATTCCTGAACTGGGGAAACAAACAAACAAATAATAACTTAAAATAGGAATTTTAAACTTGTTATTCCACCTTTGAAATTTTCACTCAATACTGGCACACAAAGGATTTCTGATAGAAGGCAGGGTCCACCTGCATCTTATCATGGATAAAACGCTCAGCCTTTTCCCTAGCATCCTTCCCTTGAACTGACAAATCATGAAAATTTACCAGAACTGGCTGGGAGCTGTTCTAGAACAGCAGAAACCACCACTGTTCTAAATACATATGCATTCTGGCTTAAGGCTTTCAGTCTTCCTGGCTGTCAATCTCATACTCTATTCTGGAATTACACTCACTTAACAAGGAAGAGAAGAGGTGCAAAATAGTACGATATGTGTCCAGTTTCTTGACATTAAGTATGTACTTAATTACATAAGTAATTACATCAGTATAGATCTTTGTCAATACAACACTGCGAGTCAAGGTATGTATCTGTGAAGATTTCCTCTTTGCCACACATCAAAATAAACTGTCCCTAACACCCATGTGCAGAACAAAAAAAGGAGCCGAGACTTATTCATGAGTTTTGAATGTCAAGTGTCTCTGCACATCATGCACACAACATCAGATCTATATAATGAAATACATGATGTCAGCTGCTATGGCTGGATGTGGTAAAAGAATGCAAAACATCCTGATGCCATATTTAAATTGACAGTGCTTACTATATTGGGAATTTTGCTGTCTCAGTGGGAGCCTGGGGACACTGCTGTCAAACCAAGTAGCAAAGATTGCCCTGTGAAAGGAGTCCTGTCAACTTCTTTTGCATCTTGTGTAGCAAATGCTTCTCCACATTATTCAGACTTGGATTCTCCATGTGTTTATTTCAGTTTCAGATGCACTTCTTTAACTGTCAGCTATTTGAAATATCACCCTCCCCTATGTCTTTTCACAAAGATAGATGTTAGATATTGGTTGTATTACAATATAAACATGGAAATGGGTAAGAAAATAGATTTGTAAATGATCCACTGTTAGTACTCTGCTTCACAAATATCTAGCAGTGAAAAACTGTAATTCATATTGCTCCTGCAATTCAGAATGAGAAAAGCTGCATGTTGCTACTTGTGAGTTTAGAGTTCTTGGTAAATTAGACCCAAGAATATGATGACTTAAGAAAAATTGGGATACCCAGCATCAGCAAATGCTTTGTAAAAGGAGTGCTTTTAGTCTTTGTCATGATTTAAACATGCACACACAAAAAAAAAACAAAAAACAACCCCAAAGCAATAGACAACTGTACTGCATTTTGTTCACACTGCTGAGAGTTTCCAGTTCAGTACTGAAAGCTCTTACCAAGCAACAAAAGATGAGATACTTAGGGGATGTTTCCAAAACAAACAGGACCCTGGTTAAACAGCTTCTCTCTGACATGCTTAAGTCTTGTAAACCACTGTCAATGAAGCTGGTTAACATTAAGTACCAGATAGCTTGGAGTTAATTTCCTTTAAAATATACATATACATACACACATACATACATACATATATATATATATATATGATTTCCCATTTCTCATTCAGCTTTTGAGTTTAAAGACTTAAGACATTTACTAAAGCTTCATTAACAGTGATACATAAGAACTATTTCAAGCAATATAAAAACCTGTAGCTAGCTAGCTTTCAAAGCACAGGTTAATTTTGTGACATCTCTGTTTGACTTCTAATTGACTTCTAATTTAATACAGAATTGTCTATCTGATGGACAGGTGACAACTGTAATGCTGCCTTCTCTGGCAGTATTGCAACAAAATGAAAATAACAGATTTTTTGTATTGAATGCTGATGCAAAGCATTCAAGCCAAAAGATAAAGGCAAACATACTCATCCTGCATCTCAATTCCCATGGAGGCATTCCTTTGAAAACCTTGAAATAACTATAACAGATCATTTAGTTATGTTTTATTTCTTCAGCAGCACTGGTTTAAAGATTAGAATTTACATTAATAAATATGTTTAGACTGAGCTTGTTTATGTGCCCAAAAGTATTTGCAGACCCAATCATGTACTTACAAGTTAGTAAAAAGAGAACAATAACACTAGATTTTCTGTAGAAAAGAAGCTTCATTAAAGAAGAGCTAAATGATTTAGGGGAGGATAAGTGATAAAATATTCCAAAATTCCAAGCACTGAAAAATCACCTGGCAGCATACTCCAGAAAATGCAAATGCTTTATTTGCTAGAAAGGTTGTAAGAACATTCTTCCCATGCCAAACCCACATACTGACTGATTTGACAACAAAGTTTTATAAACTGAAAATGTCAAAATAGACAAAATCAGATAAATCTTTAGTATATTTAATATGGGAGTACACTAAATATGGAATTACTAGGATAGCAGCATTAATAAGCCATTTCTCTATATAAATACCTATTTAAATCTTACAACTTCCTTTTACCATATTTGAAACTGGGAAGGTGCTCTGAAAGTAATGCCTCCTATTTTATTATCTTGGCCCACAACGTCAGAGGCAGATGTTGGTGATATGGCAGAAGAGGTTGAGTCTTCCTGCCACTATCATTAGACACTGTTGCTGTTTGGCAGATGGCAGCAGAGAGGCAGTCTGACACAATGGTGTCTAACATGGAAGTGCAGATGAAGCAAAGGTATGGAACTTAATTCCTTCCTATGGAAGAAATGGCACCTGCTGAAATTCACTGAAGCTTGCTGAATGTTTCTGGAGACTAAATAGTGGATCTGAACACAGTGAGCCTGTAAGTGGTGTGTTTCAGCAGAGGTGACAGTGACAGTATGTAACTGCCACTGGTGCTGATTTTTATGAGCATGACATACAGGCTCTAATTCATTCGTACAGGCTGGTGAAAATGCATAGATAATGGTGGTGATTATGCTGAAAAACAGTGTTTTGTAGCTGCAAACTTTCTCTATCCAATAGTGTTATTAAGCTCTTTGACTCTGTTAGTTTCCACTGAAATAAATAGGAGGCATCACTTTTGGAGCCTTATTCTGTGAACAGGAAACTTACGATCCAAAGGATTTATTGCACAGAATTTACAAAATAACTGATGATGTTAAATGAATTCTAATTTTTAAAAACTATGAAAATGTTTTAAAATGCAGAAAAAAAAGTTGAGGAAAGTAAACAATTTTAAAATATATCTAAATTAGTTAAGGCTTTAAATAAATAACAGTATTTTTAAAATAATCTCTTAGGTTAATTTCCTAGTTAACTTTATGTTAATATCTTTTTTTGGAATATATTATTTCCTTAAATTATTGCATTTTTCCTTTGAAAAAATCAAATTCCATATTTTTTATGAGAAGAGTACAAGATTTAAAGGAATGTTTAATTTCAAAACTATTTTATTAGTAGTGGTGTATTTCCCCACCCCACCCCCTCAACGTAGAAATGCCTGTCATCTTCCAACAGTCACTCAAGCACTCTAGATTAATTACTGCTTAGAAATCACTATGTTATGCAAAATTCTAGACCAACTGATGCATCACATAAGCAGTAGGACCACTTTTGTATTACTCCGCAGTCCAGTGCAAAGCAACAACGGAAGTATAGTAAGTCAGTTAATACCTTTCAGTCCAGCTAATTCATTTAATCATTTTATGGGAGCTTTATCAACATTTAAGAAACAGAATACAACATTATTTTGATTTTACTGCACTGCTACTTGCTGAACACTTGAATTTGACTGATATGTGCCACTGAACCTGTAATAAAAATGAACTTATTGAATTAGAATACAAAATTGTTGTGAATTTGATAGCCCCACTACCAAAAGCAAAATAAAAGTTGATATTGCAATTTAATATGTTCAAAGATATTTAAATTAGATTCAAAAAATAGAAAATTATACTAAGATGCAATTGAGATGAAATTAATATCTAGATTAGATTAAAAGTAAGTGGATATTTTAGAGTGCAAATGTCATTGCAACTTGCAGACATCTTCAAACTGATACTGTTTTTTAGTTCCCAGTAAAACTGAGTGAGACTGAGGACAGATTTGAGTGCAAGCATGAAGTTCTTTCAGCTACACACATCATACAACTAAATATTCCTAAGTATGTTTAGGTTTTCCACTCAGCACTTTTATGTGGGTGGATTTTCTAATATTTGATCATTTGTCTGGTATTTCAGATGTGCAGATAAAACAGAGAAAAAGCACTCTGTCCACTCCTACTGGATGATCAGATCAATGCTTTGCTTTGGTCTTTGAGCATGAGCAGGAACAAAAAGTGAGTCACACAAAAAGGTGTGGGCTTGAAGCACAGCAGGCTGCTAGCCTGCAGTGAGCTCTGCCTCCACCAGCTGCATTAGCTTCTTGAAGTTCCAGCACATTTGGCCAGATTGCCATAACTGAGAAAGCTCTTTTTTCCCATGAATCAAGTTACTAGAGTGACTGTTCAGTTGTTATTCAGCCCAAAATAGCACATCCATCTGCTGAACCAAGTGTATAATTAAAAAATTTATTGTTATATAAACTGCATATTCCATACTGTTCCCATATCAATTTTGGAAGGTGGTAAGCCAAATTTGGTTCTGGGGCTTCCCTTCAATGACTCATGATTCAGCCCATTATTTGTCTATTAAGAAGCATAAGTTACAGGGGGCGGGGGGTGCTGCTAACCTACCCCTGCGAAACAATTTGGCTGCAGAAGCACATCAGTTGTTGTCTCCCAAACCAGCATAATTCAACCAACTCTGTTCAACTCCAGCCTACGTGGCAAATTACAGCTCTATCTTTGCCTCTTCAAAATCATCTGAGGTTGAGGAAGGGTTCATGCATAAGAATGACATTCATGATATTCATGAATAAGAATGACACAAACTTCCCTTTGTGTCAGGCTTCCTCCCTTAGTATTTTTTTAATTTCCCAGCTTCTAAGTTCTTCTTCTTCATTATTTTTACTGTATCAAAAATGTGGTAGTCCAATCGGAGGTGAAGAACTGGGACTATAAAGTTTCATGCAGTCCTTATTAGAACCATTAAGGCCACTCAACTGTTAAATTTCAAGTTTATTATATAAAAGATATTTTCACGATTTAACTGTACGTGAACATCGCAGTATTATTATGTCTTCTAGAACCAGTAAAAAAACAAATCACTGAATGCTTTTTGTCCTTTTTCCAGACCCTAGTATAGTACTGAGATAATCACACAGCTCAACTATGCTCTGCAAGCTCCAAATCAGATGTTGATGCAACAGGGAACTACCAGAACCTGCTGCAAGAAGCCCACCCCAGAGTTGAGAAATAAAATAATTCAAATATGAGTGGATGCTAAACCTTCTATCAAATTCTAGGCACATGTAATATTGTTGTCTTCATATATAATCTTGTACTGCTGCACAGAAAGTACAAATTAACAATAAAAAAAAAAAAAAAAGGAGGAAAGAAAAAAAGACGCTTGGTTTAGAAATAATAACAGGATCCAAAAAGGTTTAAAAATATAAAGTTGTCCATTACTGAGCTCTGAGTGATAAAAGGCTTCATGAACAGGTTTGTGCAAGCTGAAATGTAGTCTAAAAAGACATGAAGGGGTAATGGTATACAGTTATATTGTGAGGTTTTGCTGCTGTCATTGACTTTTTGGTTTGGTTTGGTTTTGGGTATACAATTTTTTTTACTTTTATTTTTTGTAAAATTATGTATTATACCAATGACATTAACTACTAATTAGGTAATGGCCACAGGATAAAAGTTATTAAGGTTGAACTAAAAAAAATTTGTTTTAGAAAAGTTAGGATATTACTAAATAAAATTAGTGGTTATTTGTGCTCCAGGAATAGCTACAGATTTAGAAGAGTCAGTGTGAACAAAACATAGCCATACATATGGACTGAAATCTTCACAACTAACCAGTGGAATAGTACATGTACTATTTCAAGATTATGTGTTTGCTTGAGGATTTTCAGTAGTGGCAATCACTGAAGTACTCAATGAAGCAAAATTGTAAAAATTAGAAAAGTCTATCATTCTTCCCATTAAAAAAAATAATAATCCATTTCACATCAGTAAAGCACTCTTTGCTTCATTTTACAAGTTAAATTAAGCTTGGCATTACAACATTTTACAGGGACAAAAGGAGAAATCTAGCAAAAATCCTCCTTCTCTCCAGGTAAATCAAACATTCCTATGAATTTCAACAGAATTAACATTTACTTACACTGCTCATAAAACTATACGTTGTTAATCAGCTTTTCAAATCCAAAATCAGTGTTATGAAAAAGGGGTGCATAACACTTTCCTAGAGGAGCCATGCTCTCAATATTACAAGGAAGTCAAAGAAGTCTGTAGCATTTTATAAAGTATTACTATAAAAGTAACAAAAAAAAAGTAAAAAAAAAAAAAAAAAAAAAAAAAAAAGTAGAAAAAAAAAAGTAAGCATATATTGACACTTTGAGGTGTAATTGCATTATTAGGGTGGTTTTACTGATACTAGTTATTCAAAACCAATTCTAGCTCATCAACCTAGTAATATCGAACAGAATCACAGAATACCCCAAGTTGGAAGGAACCGACAGGGATCCCCAAGTCCAACTCTTAGCTCCACACGGACTACCCAAAGATCAAACCCTATGTCTGAGAGCATTATCCAAATGTTCCCTGAACTCCAGCACTCGGGGCAATGCCCTCTGCCCTGAGCAGCCTGTTCCATGCCCACTGCTCCTTGGTCATGAACCTTTCCCTAACCCCCACCCGCCCCTCCCCTGACAAAGCTCCATGCAGTCATGATAATCATATTAAAGATAGAATCTGAGACACCTAAAGTGGCAGTGAAATGAGAGATGGCAAAAAAAGGGCTAAATAGCATGAAAATTAGTATTTCTGTGCAGATAATACAAGCGTGATCTAGACTCAGGAAATTTTAAACAATGAACACAAGAAGTTTGTCAAGGAAATGAAAAAAATTGCTAGATAAGGAATAGAATACATCCAAGGAATTATCTACAGTCTTTCTTACACCTGTTTTCCATTCCTACAGCTTTGCCTTTCCACCAACAAATCCCCATTAAATTCAAGTATCCTACTTACTTTATATAGCTCCTGTTACCATAGTATCTTACTACCAGTTACATGAAATACCAGATTTCACAAGCTAAGAAAATGTCATTTAACACATTTTAGAATGGGAAAAAGATACAAATGAGTCTTGCCAAAAGCCACTTATGAAATCCACTGCAAAGCAAGACAATAAATAAATTCATACAATCATACTAAGTGTTGAGCCATCTTTCTATTCTAAAGAGAAAGGGATAGTCAGTGAACATATACTAAGCATAGATGCAAAGCTTTTATATCATTTCTTCCTTGACAAAATCAACAGATTTTCCAAACAGAACACTGAAATATCTGCTGAAGTTCAACCATTCAACAGGTGGATGTGTTAAGGCAATCCGTGTGAAAAGTATACCCAAAACCACTTATAAACAATACATTTATTCACTGGTTCATGAAAAGTTATTGAGCAACTCTTTCTTGAAAAAGAAAGTTGGGTGCATCACAAAGTGAAGATTTCTGCCTCACTGCTTTCAGAATGAGAAAAAGAGAAAAAAGGAAACATCTCCTCCCAACCCAGCACAGATTTTTCAATGGGTTTGGGAAGAAACATCAGGAAGGACAGAATCATCCAGTCAGGGAGGACTGACCCTACTTGCTGTGAGACTTTGTTAACAGCAGAGCTTTTCAGTTTTCTGCCCTCCTTTTTCTTTCAATCTGTTCAACTTTCTGATTTAGATATAAGATTTTAAGAGCAATGATTGTTTCTTATTATATTTTGCTAAAATTTCTACTTGGCATTAGTCTCAAGTGAGGCTTCTGAGCAGCAACATAGTGATAGTTCAGAAGTTAAATGTAATATAGCACTACGCTATTCCAATAATCCAGTAATTAGCCTACAAAACACATATTTATCACAGAATAAAGCAACACACTGGATTAATACAAAGCGAGCAGCAATAGAAAACATAAGGTTTCACATTCTGTATCGGATGTCTGAAAGAATACATTTCTTGATGTGCACTGACCAGAATGAATCATTTTTCCTAGATAAAGTTCTTCCCCAGCACTTACAGTTTACTCATACAAGTGAGGCTTTGAGAAACAGATATGGACAGTCCCTTTTAGCTAGGCAAAGGCAACAAAAAAAGTACAGGAGTAGGTTCTGCAACAGATATAAATACAAAACAATTTGTTTGCACTAGTCAATAGGTAGACACCATTGATGTCGATTGATATTTCCAAAAAGACTGAAATATCTGAATGAGCAGTAAATTGAAATAAATACAGAAATGTCCAAAGTAGCCATCATTAAACTCAGAAATGGAAGGATTCTGTGGCAGAGATAGCAATATTGCTCATAATACTTGAATAAGATTTCAAGATATAGATATTCTAGAGACAGCAGATCTGATAGAAGCATTTAAACAAACAGATCACATGGCTCCCAAACGATACTGAGTTCTTCCATAGTGGGAAGTTGCCACCATATCCCTGATCTTGATGATTTCTCATTACAGAGAACATACAGATTTAAGAAAAATCAAAATTATAGAGTAAATGATCACACAAATCACCCTTAAATTACAACTAAAATTAAAAGCATCCTTAATAAATATCCACAGAGAGTGCCACCATAGATAATAAGAATTTAGGAAGTAAATATAAAGTTAATCCTTGTCAAAGTTAAATATCTACTATTTTAAGAGCTCATTTGGCTGCAAATGGCTGTCATTTCTAATCCAAGAACTGTGCTTGCAACAGATGTTGCTTTAATAAAGTGATCTGGGCTGGAGATGCTTATTAAACTGCACACAACAGAGTAGGATTTACTGCTCCATTGGCTCATCACAGTGGATTTCAGATTCTCCTCCCTTCAATGGAAACTTACTATTAGGCTGGCAAAAGCAGATTTCAAAATACAATGCAACAGGCTTTGGCAGATCACTGACGGAGTGCTTTAGAGGATAAGGTAGTGCATGGTATAGACATGATAACAAACAGGATCCCCAGGGCAGCTATAACATTGCTTTACATACTCCACCAGTCATTCAGCTATCGTGTCAGTTACTAAGAACTAGCAGACCTATTCAGAAGTACTGCTTATAAATATGTAAAAATAAATGGAAATTAATAATTTCAGAGATGCAATGGTTAGGAGGACATCTTTATTTCTCAAATGTCCGTTGTAATTATTGTTCCACAGGGAATGAAAAAGCATGCTTCACAGGTGCAAGAGATCTAAAGACAACAAAGTTAAGAATATAAGCTGCACCCAAAAGAAACCCAGGATCTGTTTCTGCCCAATACAATTCCTGTTCTGAAGCTACACTGAAGATGTGTAGCTTTAACAGAATTTCGAAGCAAGGTAAAATATTTTTTAAAAAGAAGAGTGTCCTTACTGATAGAGTGAGACAATTCACAGATTCAAGTTTTGGTTATGTCTCCCCAACAGCACTCTGCAAATACTTAGATTGGTGGATTAAGCTTTGCAAATTGTCTTTTTATTTATTGTTGGGATGGTTTTAATATTGTGTGTAGATACAACTTCTGAAATTATTCATTCTAATGTTTTTTGCTTTATGTTATAAAACAGATTAGCCTCAGAAATCTGTCCAACTGAAAACTCCCACAAATTTTATGAATACCAGAATAGATACTGCACTTTCAAATGTCTGCTTGCCTTCTAAACTAATTTCCTTTTTGATCTGAAAAGTACAAATCCCAACAATACTAAAGGAAAAACAAATTTAACTACTGAGATCTCCAAAAGTGAACATACTTTCTTTTGAGATACCTTTTCATAGTTGATGATGGACTTACATAATACAAAGTTTGGGACCTTTGGTTTATATTTGGTCTAATCTAGGAAAAGGAAATCTGAGCATCTGAAGTGGGAAATATTTTATTAATTTGGTATATAAGAATAACAGAACATATATACCAAAACAGATAAAGCCAGACTACAGAATTATTAATTCATTATTTTTGAGATTCTAAAAATATCATTTTGAATTTTTGCACACTGTTCAAGCTTTCCATCTGTTGTTTCTCTTTTCTCTGTTTCTATTCAGAAAATTAGGATCCAAATTAAAATTGCTTTCTCTCTTAAGAAGCACCCTATGAAAGCACACAGGGCAGTATGCTAAAAATATAAATATCTCTGGTATTCAAATTCTAAAAGTCTAAATTCAATAATTTCAAGTAGTGAGTAAACATTAAATGAAAATCAATCAGTTGAATCCCAGCTTAATGACATGAGCTGGACTTTCTGCAGTCATATACAGTTCTACATACGACAACAATTTCCGTCCTATTGTCAGTGATGTCTTCTTCATGCAAGCCACCAGAGGCATTGAACCTGGCTGGCCTCTCAATCGATTCATGCAATGACAACAAATTGTTCATGGGAAAACAAAAAAGAAAAAAGAAAAATCGATACTCAGCACACCTAAAATTTACCTTACATATAACTACTGTTTTAGAAGAATCAAATTTCTATGCATATTAGAACACAGTGGTGGCATTTGCTGTTACTTTCTAACTCTCAGGAAGAAGTTTACTTCAAAATCAGACTTCTTTATCTTTTTCTTTGATCTGCCAACTGCAATTATGTGCACGCTTATGTAAAATTTAACACATACTGTGGCAAAAGTTAAAGCTTTTAGTTTACTACACAGAGGGCAGTATACACAGTATTAAAAGGCAGTGTGCTGCATTCTACATGGTCTGTACAGAAACAGAAAAATATATTTCAAAAAAGAAAGTGAAGCTGTTGATAGGATTAAATTAAAAACAAAATTAGGCACTACCACCTTCTCTTTCAATAAAATCAATTTCTGAAGATAAAAGAGAGACACTCACAAACAAAGTTTGTTTGTGGTTTGGGACAGATTTCAGAACATGAGGAGTAAGTAAGCGCTCTTATGTTCAGAAACATGATTTTGTCATCTAAACCATACTAAAGGAATCACATGCAAGATCAGCTATTTCTATATTTTACAGATGCTCTAGTAGTTGTGGAACATCTTTTAACATTCTGCAGAGGGTTCAGTAGGTGCAGGAGGTATTCCTCAAGTCTAGCTGCTAAATTACACTGTAAAATTGATTAATATTAAAATACCATTTTTCTATTTAACAGTGGATGCTGGGCACCAGTGAAAAGAGTCTGGCCTCATCCTCTTGACATCCACCATTTGGAGATTTATAAGCATTGATAAGATTCTCCATCAGCGTTCTCTTCTCCAGGCAGAACAGCCCCAGATTTTTCAGCCTTTCCTCATAAGAGAAATGCTCCAGTTCCCTCATTACCTCTGTAGCCCTTTGCTGGACTCTCACTAAAAGTTCCCTGTTTTTCCTGAACTGGGGAGCCCACAACTGGACACAATACTACAGATTCACCCTCAATAGAGTAGAATAGAGGGGACAGAGAACCTCCTTTGACCTGCTGGCTATGCTTTTTTAATGTGCTCCAGCATACCACTCAATTTCTTAGCCCCTAGGGCACAGGGCTGTCTACCAGGACACCCAGATCCTTGCCTGCAGAGCTTGTTTCTAGTGGATCAACCCCTAACCTGTACTGATGCATGTGGTAATACCTTCCCTAAAACTGTGCTTTTATTCCTTATTAGTTTTAAATAGAGTTTTGAATTCCTATCTCTAATCGTACGAAGATGAGAGTCAGTGGAGAGAGTAAACCTATTTTGTCTCATATAAACTTTTCTGATTTCAATGTGGAATGAATAATCCACATTTAAAATATAGGAATTTCATTACGAACCCTACAAAAACCCTTTTTTGTATCTAGCATATAAGTGAGAGTTTGTTCCAAAATGCAGTTAAACTGTGCCAGACTGGATACTATACATATCGATGGTGTGTTCTCAATTACTATGCTATGAATAGCTCTGATAACTTCACCTAAAAAAAAAAAATAAATAAAAGTAGAAGAAATAGAAAGTGCGTGCAGACAGAACACAGGCACAGCAAACAAATACCAGCTGCCTGAAGTTAAAAAAAATAATGTATATATACATAAATTTCTAGATAGGGTAGTTCACAGTTGTTTTCAAAACTTCTCCTGAAGGATTTTCTTAATATTATCAGACATAAAATAATAGGGCAGAGGTACATAACTGAACACTAAGATAATATGATCAAGGGCAGAGCCATTACTTTGTTTGCTATATCTGGGATTTTGCATGCTAAATAAACTACAAGTATGTATGTGAATTGTGTGAAGTAAATGTAAAATTATGGTAATTTAATAACAAATGAATCACAGAATGTTTTGGTTTAGAAGGGCCTTTAAGATCACCTAGTTCCAACCTCCTTGCTATACACAGAGGCACCTCCCTCTAGACCATGCTGGCCACAGCCCCATCCAGCCTGGCCTTGAACACTTGCAGGGAGGGGGCATTCACAACCTCACAGGTTCCAGTGTCTCAACACCCTCACAGTAAAGAATTTCTTCCGAATATCTACTCTAAATCTACCATCTTCCAGTTTATAACCATTTCTCCTTGTCCTGTGGCTACCTACTCTTATAAAATGTCCCTTCCCCTTCCCTGCTTTCCTGTAGGCCCCTCTCAGTACTGATAGGCCACCATAAGGTCTCCCAAGAGCCTTCTCTTCCCCAGGTGGAACAGTTCCAGCTCTCTCTGGACCTGCTCCAAAGCTCCATGTCCTTCTTTTGTTGAGGGCCCAGAACTGGATGCAGTACTCCAGGGGGAGGTCTCATGAGAGCAGAGTAGAGAGAGGCAGAATCACCTCCCTTGACCTGCTGCATTTCTTTTGATACAACCCAGGATACCGTTGGTCTTCTGGGCTGCGAGCACACATTTCTAGATTATGCTGAATCTTTCATCAGCCAATACCCTCAAACCCTTCTCCTCAGGACAGCTCCTAAGCCATTCGCCACCCAACCTGTATCTGTGCTAGGGATTGTCCCAACCCAGGGGCAGGACCTTGCACCTGGCCTTGTTGAACTTCATAAGGTTGGTATGGGGCCACCTCTGAATCCTGTCCATGTCTCTCTGGACTGCATCCTTTCCCTCTGGCATGTCAACTGCACCACTCAGCTTTGTGTCATCTGCAAACTTGCTGTGGTGCGTTCTCAGCAAAGAGTTAAATCCATGTTATAAATTCAAGTGAACAAAATGTTCAGGTGAGTAGGAAGACAGACATTTTGATTAAAAGGTCATGCTTCCATTAATAGGGAACTAATAGGTTTTCCAAATGAATGGTTTTTATTTTCAGTTTGAGGTGAGAGTATGAGGTGATGGCGCTGAGGTTGAAAGAAGAGTTTAATCTGTGTATCAAGAACCGCTGTTGCTGAAAAGATAGTGAATTGATGAATTCATCTGCAAACTGTAATAAATTCCTATTGAGAATTAATTATCCTGGGACTTGGTTTCTAAACTGGAAACATATTTGATCCCTGAAATCAATCTCTTTTTTTTACCTTCTATTATCATAGACTAGATACAACTGCATAAGTTCAAGATGATTAAATTAGTTATGATTGCTTTTCTGTTTTTACCATGTTGGAATACAAGCAAGACAACTCTTACAATAGTCTCTTCTTACCTTTAGTAGAAATTCTGAATTCTGATTGCAGCTCATCCCAAATAACGTGACTGGCCACAGTGACCAAAAAATTCAACGGTATCCTGGGGCACATTAAAAAAGAACATGGCCAGCAAGTCAAAGGAGGTTCTCTGCCACCTCTGTTTTGTCCAGTGAGAACACATCTGGAGTATTGTGTCCACTTCTGGGCTTCCCAGTTCAAGAAAGACAGGGAACTATCTTTTTTGAAGAATAAATTTGAATAAAACAATTCTTTCTGTGATCCTCCATAGAAAGTGGAATAAATTTTTCAATTTCAATTTTTCAATTTCTGGTTTGCTCCCCTTGAAGTGTATTCAAGTTTATATTACAGTCTTGGAAAGATTACATATGCAAGTCAATAGCATAAAGTTATACATAGATTCAGGCATTTTCAAGCTTGGAGATCTACTAAGTACTGTGCCCATATACATTTCTCAAATGTGTAAGTTATGAAAAACTGTGAGTTTCAGCAGATCATGGTAGAGGTCCATAACACATAAGTTTAATGCTTTTAGGTCTCAATTATGCAATTTATTCTTATTTTCTAATCCACAGTGTTACGCATTTGCCTTAATAATCTGATATTCTATCTATTGAAAGACTGCTTTGAGGCTGTATTTAGAGAAGTAAGGGAGTTTGAATCTACAAAGTAAACTACCAAACAAGATCTTGAAACTTCTGCAAATAAATAATGCATTAGCAGAATTATACAGACCATCTTCTTAGAACAAGTGATATTCTAGCGTTTAATTTTAGAAAATTTACTTGAGAATGAAAAGGCAACTATTCAAACTAAATGATGTCTAATTATTAGAAGGTGACAACAGGAAAAAAAAAACAGGTTAGGAGTGATAGACATACTCAGTTTTATAACAGTCTTAGATGATATTTGGCAATGCACTTCCTCAATACACTAAAACAAGAGAAAAAACAGTAAGAATGAAAGTGTATTTAATGTATATATCCAATTAAGTTACACTTTGCAGCATCAACTGTTGCCCTTAAGCTAATTGAGAGTTTAAAATGATCAAAATGATATAGTATTCCGAACTTTAAAACTGTTCTTTGCACAGCGAGGATGAGAATCAGATGTTACAACTAATTCTAATTGCTGAATATTCCAGTTTAATATCATCTATTGCGAACTCTAAGAAGCAATAAGGAAATTCAGGATTACTGCACCAGTCTACAAAGTAAAAGCAATTGCTGTAATGATGCATTATGCCAGTGATAAATTTGAATTGGAAAAATTGTGAAAAGCTCTTATTAAAAATCATTTTCACTGCCTGCCAGAGGAAGTGAACCATGATACACTGATGTAAGAGAAAACAAAAACCAACATTATTCAAGTGTGTTGAAAGCAAGAGAGCTACAAAACTCTTTTTAATTTCCTGACATTGAAGCTTGCAAAGGACAGGATGTGCTGTTTTTCAGGACCACAAAAAGGGCAAAAAGCTGCACTCTGTGACCAGTGTAATCATTTTCTTCTCGGATGTGGTCCATATGTACATTTTCAATCATGACAAAGAAATCAGGAAAGATCTAGGATATTCTTTCTTTCCAAACATCACATACTTTAATGCAAAATGATAATGTAAAACGTGAAGGAGCAGTTTTCTGTTTTGTTTTCTTTTTCCAGTTGTTTTGTTTGTTTTTGTGGGAGGGGGAAAAGTGGAGAGTATAAAGTAATTAAATGAAATTCACATTTTGGAAGTGCTTTTGAAGGAAACTGCCATTTCCCTACAAAGTTAATTACCAACCATTGCTGTAAAAGCACATTCTTACTTTTGTAGTTGAAATAAAAAATACCCAAACACCTCAAAAGAAGCAGAGGTATCTGGGACACACAATTAATGGAGCACTATCACAGTCCATAATCAGATCATGATATGCTAGAATCACTTGAACTAATTTGCAATCTGTTTTTTGTTTGGTTGTTTGTTTGTTATGTTTTTGTTTTCTACCATTCATTCTCATTGTCCGTTTACTGGGCAAGTATATTTAGATTTACATACCTTCAGATTACAAAATTAACCACTGATACAACCATATCTCTGAATGACTCTCTGTTACAGATAACCCAATCATCAGCACTGAAATACCAAGCTAATCCAAACTGCAACATTTCATGTTTTATTAAATTATTTCAAAAAGAGTTGGCAATTCTGCACAAGTATTCAGTCTCAGCTCTGAAAATGGAAAATAACTACATAAGCTGCCAAACTTCTTTCTTGGATTGCTTCTAAAACAAAATCTCCTAGGAGATGCATACCTTAGATCAAACCCAATTCTATATATTCATGAAAGGGCTAAAAAAAAAAATGGTGACATCCTGGTTAACAAAATAAGAAGCTTCAGCTCCTCAAAATCTAATTGCTAGAACTGTTCTTCTATATCTCGTATCTGACTTGAAGACACAAGTTCTTTATTCAGATATGCTGTATATATCAAACTCTCTCTTACACATGGAATTCATTTTCTTAGTCATATTCTAATATTGATCCAATTTTACACAGTTTGAACTCTACCAGAATCAATGACATTGTTTTATAGTGTCTCAAGATGTTAGGAAGAGTGGATCCTCAGAATCATGAAATAAGTAACATCTTAATACAGTGAATGTCTTCTCTGTGATACAGATGTGTGGATAGTAAATACTGAAGTTTGAATGTCACTAATTTTCTTCTTCACTAATCTCTTTAATTATGTGCTACTACTCACCTGAAAATCAGAGGATTCTTTAATAATCCACATCATTTGAATCATGAAAGATTGATGTGAATTTTCGCTGCATTAACTGGAAAGCCAAATTATCCTATCAGTAGAATGGCCTTGTCTATGTTACTCTTTTGTCAATTTAAAGGTGAACTTGAAATAGTGTGTAACAATCTTGCATTTTGTTCCTGTGTTGCAACCCAACAGAAATTACAAGAGCATCCGGAATTAGAGAAGTCTAAGAGCATCTTATAGAAGTACGCAGGTATACATTCTTCAGAGGAGACTAATGGAGCATTCAGCTTTTTCATTTGCTACAGCTTTCTGTTTCCACATCACGCCACCCACACAACGCTGCTGCACAGTGCTGCAGCTTTCCTTTGGAACTCCAAAGCTCTGTGATTTAGTGAATTCAAAATATATATAATTCAATTGGTAATTTGTATATTATGGGAATATATCAGTTTTCTAGGATGTCATCCCTAGAACTCCTATTTTCATAAAAATTAAAGGTGGGAATTCCAAATCAAATCCAAACCAATATATTCTAGGTATGCTTAAGTCATCCTATAGATAGCTCAATTACACTGACTTTTGTCAGAAAAACACCAAGTTTTTTCTAATTTCTGGAAAAAAAAGACTGCAGAATTAATATGGTTTTCCCTGAGGACTGTGAGTAAATAAGCATCAAGAGAATAAACAAACAGATATTTAAAAAAAATCCACATAAAGTTATAGTAAGATAATGAGGCAACTACGAACACTTTATTGGTTACCAAGAGAGACATCCCATAATTAAATAAAACTAAATGTCAAGGACATTAAATCAGCATTAGTTCCTTACAGCCAGGAATGCACACAAGAAAGATTACTGTTTCATATCATTTGTAATGTTTTGTGGAAAGGAAAGGTGGGAATATAGCATTAGATGTACTAAAAAAAGAGTTAAAACTAATTTAATGTGTTTCCAGTATAAGTCCCAGTAAAACCTTCCTATGCATCTTTGTTTGCTATCACAATGGTGACAAAGATTAGTAATTTTTCTTTGCATCTTTTTTTCCATAAAAAATGGATAAAAATAAGATTAACATTGCACAGAATAACTTCTTGATTTCTTGTTCTGTTTATTCACTTTTCATCTTACCTCTAAAACTGAACTATAAATAAACCTTCAAGTTAAACTATAGCTTAATTGGAGTCAGTCCAACTTGATAAATGACGCTTTACATGAGCAGTAATGTACAGAGGACTAAAGATGAGGGAGAGATATTACGAGGTACACCACAGACTGAAGTCTTTTGCTTTTCATTGTCAAACCTCACTTCACTCCAAGCAGAAGAGTAGTGCTGCTTTCGATGAAATCTGAAATAACTTATATTCTTTTGACAACATGAGATTCTTTTGAATGTCATGTCTTCATATGTCTTAGGACGTTAAAACATGACTCCAAGGTCAATTAAGGTCAATTCCAATCAAAACATTCTGTGATCCTGCGGTTCAAATAACTGTTTAAAATATTTTTCATATAATTTTTTTGTTACTAAAATTTGTCAAGAATCTTTTTTTTCTTAATGTATCAGAATACATCAGGCACTCATTCAATTTCTGAGCAATAATTTTTTTGCATGACCAGTCTAGACTGAATTGGCAAGCATGTAAGATTATCACTACTACACATGGATAAATTATAAAAGACCTCTGTGCAAATTAACAGATCCTTCCCCAGCTGTCCTGACAGTGTTTCATACTGGACACAATTGGATATCCATTAGAAATATGCAGGTCGCACTGAAAGTAATGCCTCCTATTTATTTCTTGAAACTGCAATCAATGCACCATCAATGAAGAAGAGCCTGCATGCCACGCTGATAAAAGTCTGTTCCAGAAGAGATGACTTGCCATCACCACTGCTGAAATGCATCCACCACCTCACTGTTTTCTCATCCACCATTTGGTCTCCACAAATGTTCAAAAAGCATCAATAAATGTCAGTAGAAGACATTTTTTTTCCTGCATGGAGGAATTCAGTTCCATACCTTTTCTCCATACCCACTTCCATGTCAGATGTCATTTTGTCAGACTGCCCCTCTGTAACAACATTTAATGAAACATTCATTGATAGATCATTCATCACTCTATTGCTATATCGCTAAGATCTGCAACTGAGGTTGCGGATCAACATATTAAAAAAGGAGGCATTACTTTTTGGAGGAGCTCTAGTATTGCCAAGGTGCTCCAAGACAGGCTCAGATTGGATGTTAAAAGAATTCTTCATGGAAAGGGTGATCAAGCATTCCTTAGTCTGTCTAGAGGAGTGGCAAACTTCCTGGAGATATTTAAGACACTTGTGGTCATGTCACTAAGGGATATGGTTTAATGATGAGACTCAGTAGGTGGGGTTGATGTTTGGACTTGTTATATCTTTCTTAAATTACATGATTCTATGATTCTACTACAGCTATTTATATGTCTAAACTATCCATAAGAGAGGCAGACAGATAAACATCTCATAGGAGTTCGGTTGGTTGGTTTGTTGTTCTTGTTTTCTTTATATATGTGACATTATTTTAACTGTGCCCAGCATTAAATTTGGTACAATCTTTGTATCATTCCAATAGGATGTGCAGGGTAATAAATACATCTAAATGACTTTTTATTATTAAAAAAAAATCACTTGACAATTATTCAACAAACTTAAATTCCCACACATAAATCAAAGCCAAAGGCCAACAAACTGGAAACCTGAGTGTGTTCAAAAGCCGCATTAGGAGAGAAATGAAGAATAACATATCTGACTAGCAGAATTCTGCTGCAATGCTAACCACTAGACTGCAGAAATAGACAGCTTTGTTTAATAATGAGATCAGTACAAAGCCTTCTTTTGTAGAATGAAAAACAGAAACTAATTGAAGAAATGTACTTAGCAAATTATTTAATTATCATGAAATTTTTCCAAGACTGGGATTTCTTCCAGGGAATGATTAATTTGTATCTACGGTTTTCAGAAGTTACCCATAGAGATGACTGAACAACTTCATATGCAACTTTATATATTAAAAGATGTAAAAATGCTACTTAGTAATGTTGTGTTCACATGTAGAATTTATATAAAATACATGTTTTCTGAGAACATTTACAAGTCATTATTGATGACTGTAAGCATTCCAAACAGATGGAAAAGACATACAACTAATATTCCTGCTGCTGTTTTGAATCACAGCTGAATGGTATTGCTAAACATAAAAATCCCATTTTCCCATGACCACTCAGACTTACTGTACAGTACTCCTGTCTATCTATCCTGTGGTTTTTTTACAGCACTGTATAAAATCAAATTTGAGATGCTAGGTTTGAAGAACCTTACAGATTATCCTGGAATTTCTACACTCTATTGTCATGACTACTACTAAAACTGTTCCCAAACAACAATATTATTTATAAGCAGCACTATGTTCATTTCAAGTTGTTCAAAGATGTAGGCACAGGAAGAGAACTAAGTGCTTAGTAGAATATGCAGGAAGATCAGCTATAAAGCATACTCATATGGATTTGCTTTAATGACTCTCAGGTATAAGAATTTTTGTTTAACTTTTTAGGAAAGAAGTCAGAAGTGGAGATGCAACTTATTACTATATTTCAAAGCAAATAAATGAATAAAGGAAAAGAGAAGAAGAAAAAAACCTGTATCTACTGTTATGGAATAACATCTCTTTTCCTCTCTTCCAAAGATTAAACAACTTTCTTGACATAATCTGACATCACTGGCTAGGCATGCTTTTTAGAGAAAACACTACTTGAAGGCAAGTATCTAAAGTAACTTTAAAATAATATGTTAAGTCTATAGATCCGAAGATATCTCCCACCACCAAGTCAGCCTCATTTCACATGTATCATAAGGAAGTAGCCTCAGATGCAAACTGAAACAACACTGATTTTTCCAAAGCTGTCCTACTATCACACAAAGCAGAAAGGGGTTACCATAGATTTTATTTTACTACAATAAGTCTATTTCAAGACATACGAAACCCAAAATTC
Organism: Lagopus muta; assembly: GCF_023343835.1. NCBI lineage: Eukaryota > Metazoa > Chordata > Aves > Galliformes > Phasianidae > Lagopus > Lagopus muta. The sequence goes on along the minus strand of NC_064437.1, from coordinate 43,729,954 downwards.
CCTTCTTTGTATTGTATCACTACCAGAATTCAAAGTTTTTTCCAAATAGTACAGCTCAGCTAAGTAGTCTTTGCAGCCAGCTCTGGCTCTTATCAAGGGATAAAGAACTAAATGTAGTCACAAGCCTCTGAACAACAGTACTGTGTAGTGCAAGAATAAAATATATTTATTTATTTATTAGGCAGAGTATTGAATTTGGATGTAGCTCTGACTTCGGCACTCCTTTATCGGATAATTTGCAGCACAGAATTTCCTTCTGGGACTCATGCACTTTACATCTTCTGTTTGTCATAGAATCATAGGGTTGGAAGGGACCTCAAGGATCACTAAAGCTCCAACCCCTCTGCCACGGCAAGGCTGTCAACCTGCATATCTAATACTAGACCAGGCTGTTCAGGGCCTTGAACACCTCCGGGATGAAGCACTCTGCTTACTCAAACTAAAAGCTCTCTGAAAAATATGTCTATGTGCTTGTGCATATGCAGTGCTTAGCAAAAGAAAAATCTTATAATAGCTTTTTTTATGTATGTTCCTCTTCTAAGAAAGGTCGCATTCAAGATAGTGTCATTGACCTTATTCGTCCTCAGGGCATCACAAAAGCATGAAAATCTTGAATCTTCCTGTTGAATTTGAACAGCAAGCCCACTCAATATTTGTTAAATAAGATGGATGTGACAAATCTACGAAGAACTATATAATAAATCAAACATTTATATTCTAAGTGCACAAAAATAAATACTTATGGGGGAATAATTGATTTAATTAGAAATCTCTATTCTTGCTTTCTGTTTTGTCATGGATTTTTTTTTCTTTTTGTTTTTGTTTTTTTAATTTCCATATTTTTCTGCAAGACATTTCTGATTCTTATAGGAATTTTAAGTCAGTGTATCCTGAATCTGACAATCTCAACCTTCCAGGAAAAAAAAGCTTTTTTTTTGGTTGAATATTCCATCCTTCTTCAAACTTGAATGTTTGTGTTAAAACTGAAATACACAAATTTTATCACTTGTTCTGTATTAAGATCCAGAAGGTATTTAATGAAACATTTCCTAAAGGGTAGCTGCCAAAAGATGGCTAGAGTTGGAATCAGTAATGCAGCATTAAATGCCCAAATTAGCTTTGGGAAAGAAAGAAATTGCTAAAAAATTTGGGAAGGGGGAAGAGTATAAATCCTTAGTTAATCGAAAATATTCATTAAATGATTTGAAATGTAATGGGGGACAGCTGAAATGTGTAATAAACAGCGGAAGGGGAATTGTTTTACTTTTCTTTAAGAAAGGGAAGGGGAGGATGAAGAGCTGAGATACAAGAAGCAACTAGTTTAATTTCTACTCCCAGACTGAAAGCAACTGGTTCCTGAGATTCATATGATGTGATCACAAAATGTTCCACCATGCAGTGATGTTCAACCATTACAAAACAAAAGAACAACAAACCTACAGAACTGAAAAAATACTTTCCAACCTATTCACCTATGGGATACTTCACTTAGTGAGTGATAATGCCCAAGAAGAAATCAGTAAAAGCACTGACTTAATTCAGGAGATGATTTGCAATTTTCTTTAAAATGTAAATGGATATCACAGAAAAAATATATATATCTATAGGTCATAATCAAGATGAACAGGATGAGTTCAGGAACTCATAGGCCTGAATAGGAATGAAAGTATGGATACTGCAGCCAAGATAGTAGGAAATCTTTCAAGATTTAAAGAACTCACCAATTAGACTGCCAGACAATCCCTGCAATCCCAATTTTCATATATCTTCAGGAATACACTTAACAACTATGTGTTAGGAACAAAATAGAACTGACCTTATCTTGGAGCAGGGAGACCAGATGGTATACTGAAACCTCCAGTCTTCATTCTATCATCTGATAGCAAGAAAATCTCAGAAATCTTCTAATGAGACTGTTTCAACCAAACTGAAACTCTGATCTCTCAGTACAGCATCTACACATTTCTTGAACACCTACAAGGACAGTGACTCCTGCACCACCCTGGGCAGACCACTCCAGTACCTGACAACACTTTGGGAGAAATTTTTCTCATCAGCCTGTTCTGGTCTGATCTAACAACACTTTTCAGAGTTTGATTCTAGATTTAAATTTTGCCAATATGGAAATAACAAAGTGGGATAGGTACTGAGTAATGTAAAGTTAATTTGTATCAGAGGTGGAAGCATATTTTGCTAGGAAAAAAAAAAAAAGTAGTTCATACTACTAGGTAAATCACTGCTGTTAGAAAAAAAGAATTTTGGGTAGACAGTTTTATCACATAAAAGGTTTTATAGAAACTCAAATATTGCTGGCTCCACCTATATTCAGCTTTCCAGGTTGTATCTTTCAAAGACGTAACTTAAGATGAAGCAGTATTTCCTGCCTATCAGACTGCTAAGTTATGCCACTTCTGTTCTATGGCATTTTATATCACTGCAAGTCAAATTTCCAATCACAGTTAATAGAAACCATTATGCTGTCAAGTTATTTCACAATATTAACAGTGGATTTATACTCTTTTTATGCTACTATTTCAAAACTTCTCAAAAGAAATGTTTTGCAATTTTTACTATTTTAATTTCTGTGTTACCAGATCTATTGATTTTAAAAGAAATTGATGACAGTAATATAATGCTTTCCTTATAAATTGTAATACCTCTTCCAGAAGAAGACTATTTTAATATGCTTCAATATAACTCTTGGACAGTAGGACAGGAAACAATTAAAACTTCATTTTCATTTTGCTTTTTCAACTACCATTAATAAATTTGAATTATGACTCTTACTCAAAAAAAGTCTTTACTTCTACCTATGTCTCTATTCAGGGAAATACTATAAAACTTCACTGAAGCAATGATCACATTAAAAACATTTTGTATAAGTACAGAAAGAAAATATACTGAAGGAAGAAAGAGACCTAATCATTAAGCTTTTTGCCACAACTTCACATGATCTTGCAGTATTAAATAACTGTAAAAAAGAAAAAGGTCTCTACATGGCTGTACTAAACAAAATATTCTCTTGAGAAATCTTATTTGTAGCCTAATAGAAAATATACCATGTAATAGTAGGAAAGAAGACATGAATTAATGCAAAACTTTCAATATTGGTATTTTTAACAGTTCTCACAGAATGCTGAATATATGGAGCTAATTAACTTCAGTGAGACAAAGTCAAAAAATGAAGTAAACAGATTCTGTATTATAAGCAGACATTTGTATCTCACAATAGTGCAAACAAGTAGGAGTTCAGTAACTAATATTAAGGCTATATCCATCTCCTCAAAAAATTAACAGAAAACACAAAATCATGAATTCCTATTTATTTATTACTTACTGAACTACTATATAGAGACCACATCTCAAATAGTCTGTTCAGTCTTGGACCCTCACAACCAGATGGACCACAGAACTACAGTATCACAGAATTGCAGAGGTTGGAAGGGACCTACAGAGATCACCAAGTCCAACTCTCCTGCTAAAGCCAGTACTTTACTACAAGTCCCACAGATAGATGTCCAAACAGGTCTTGAATATCTCCACAGAAGGAGACTTCACAACATCTCTGGACAACCTGTTCCAGTGCTCCATCACATTTACTGTAAAGGATATTAAGTTGCTCTGTTTTTCTGAAACTTATTTGTTCACATTATCTTCCTTAAAAACAAACAAACAAACAGAATAAGGAAGAGTTCACTGTTTCTTTCATGTCATCTACCAGGGAAAGAAAAAATGGTGGGAAAACTGGTGAGACAAGACCTCATCAGTAAGTTCAATTTTTACTGAAGTTTCCAGCATCAGTTACCTATCTTGTAAGTAATACAGTCAGTTACACAAACTCTGCAAGTAAGAGAATGCTATGGTATTCCAAGACTGAATGAATACCTTGAAAACATAAAATTGTTATAGACAACCATATAAAAAATAGAAATATCTCCAAAATAAGAAGCTGCTTCAACCAAATTTTTTGCTCAAGAAATAACTGCTATTAACATTTGATATGAAATGTATGTGTATATCTGGTCATGCCAAGGGGAAAGCCTAACAAGCAGAGTTTTGACAGGACTTCATTTCTGTTAAATAGCATCTGATCTTGAGTCCAGAAAATTCCCTAGAGGACTGTGGCAGGCAACTTTTTCTAACTCTAAAGTCTATTCATCTTACTTTAAGGAATATTCCATTATTAGTTTTACATTTATCATATGCATATTCATATACTTGTCACTGAATTTCTTGTAAGGTGGGCAGGACTCACTATTTCTGATAAAGTCTGGTTTGTCTTTAAGAAGGAAAGGGCTTTTCCAAATTCCACCTAGAAGCTAGAAAAAAAAATTAAGTTTCTCTTTGAAAATGATTTGTCTTACAGTTCTGTAGTTTTTTGGGTTTTTTCTCTTCTAACCTATTTTTAAGCATTTTCACAAGGTATCACACTGTTTTTCTTTCTTAATACAAAGTAAGCAAGGAAACGTAATTGAAATAACGTGTGAAAAATTCTGTCAGTTAAATTCACATGGTTTAGGATTTCTTTTTCTTTTTCCTAGCATTAAAGACATGTATTGTAACAGTTCTTTTTTATAATACTTGGTTGTATTTCAACAGTACTTTAAGTTAAGTTCTTACCATAACAGACATACCCCAGCCACTCCTTTCTATGCAGAGAGTTTAAAATGAAACAACAAACTGGTACTGAGGGCAAGGTGATATAGTTACATGGTTTAAAGTTAAAAATACTATAAGAGGAATATACTTTCAACTACATTGAACTATATTCCTTATTATGAATCGATGTCAATATTGTTACTGTCTACTTATAGTATAAGTACCCAAATGTAGGTCAAGGGTTTTTATATATATACAAGTCTGTCCTTATAATAAACACATATTAGGCAAAGTAATGTCTTATTTTGAAAAGTGGCAGTTCTTTGTATTGCAGAAAAGGAGGAATCATTTGTACCTTGTCCAGTAACAAAGACTGAAGAGAACATATGCAAAATAAGTCATTTCATCTCCTGGGCCCTTTCATTCCTATATTGCTGTAACACCCCATGGCATGACATATTTTTGCCAGCTCAAATTGGGCTCTGAAATTTTAACCTTCAGGTATATATACAACTTAAAATTTATTAGAAACTACATTAAGGTGAAAACAGTGCACACCTTACTTGTACCAGAAAATTCTGTCAAGAGAGCTAACTCCAACTCAGTTACCATAATGCAAGAGAACAAGGTCATGAGGAAAAGATTCATCACTGATAAAATGTTAAATAGTATAATATAAGAGGAAGAAATGCCATCTAAAGAACCTGGACAAGCCTGAAAAGTAGGCCTACTTGAACCTAATGAGACTCAACAAGGCCAAGTAAAGTGCTGCATTTAGACTGGAGGAATCCCAGATATACGTACAGACTGGGAGAAAATTGCTTGAGAGCAGCCGTGCAGAAAATAATTCAGCACTTCTGGTGGATGAAAAGCTTGACATGAGCCAGCAGATTACCCTTGCAGCCCAGTGGGCCAGCAGATCCTGGACAACATCAAAAGAGGGGCAACCAGCAGGTAGGACGAGGGAAGGGATTGTCCCCCTCTGCTGTGACCACAGGAGGTCTTGTCTAAATAAAGGAGATAAACTGTCAATAATATTTTGCTCCTAGTAGAAAAGTAAAGAGGTATAAATACTAACTACACACACTCCCATATAATCAAAGTTTCCCATATGAAACTCATGTTTTGGTTGTTCAATATTCATTCATACACAGTGTTAAACCATATCACCTCTATTTTTACATATTTCTAAAGCTGAAACTAATCCATCCTCCAAGACTCATAGTAGACTGTCAGGAAGCACCTAGTGTCACTTCACTTAATGTCTAAACCTTCAAAATAATTATGAATTACATTTTTCTTCAATGTAATTATGCATTTCATCAGGAAAACTGAAGAACATTATACCATCCACAGGAAGGAAATAATAGGAAATTTGGTACTTTCAAAAAGAAAGGATGTGCATGTTTTTCTGCAGCCATAGAAGAAGTAAAGGATCTTCTGCCTGCCATAGCAGGGGATTGGAATTAAATGATCTTTAAGGTCCCCTTTATCCTAACCCATGATTATAGATTATGATTAGATAGACCATGATATAGATTATGATTCTATAATAGAAATAGAAGTGTTTTGTTGTTTGTTTGTTTGTTTTTTTAATTATTTTTACTTTATTTAAAATGAGAGAGCATAGCAAAAAGTTACAGCTTCTCAAGTTACACATACATACACATACATATGCATGCTTCTACTTCTCAGTAAACTCACAAGCACAGGAGTTTTTAAATCTTGTAAAGGAACTGTAACTTCAGGGTAACTTTTTGCTGTTCTTAAATACAGCTAGCAGTTCATATTACTATGCTTAAATTTGTATGAGATTATAAGATCTGAAGAAACAGAAGACTAGCCTTACTTTAGCACTAAATTAATCCATTGAAATGCTCACTAAGATAACAAAAATATAAAAGTCTAGAGAAATTTAAGAACATCCAGAGTAAACACATGCCTTTACGAATGCCTATACAAAATCTCTCCGTACCGTATTTTAAAGGCAATTACATATTCAGTTCTCACACAATTCTGGCTGTAATTGTCTGTGAAGAAAGCTTGGAAATGTTGAAATCTGGAACCAACAATATCAAATGATGATTAATTGCTTCAAAGAGATCACTGAATAAAAATTTTAAAAACACCTGGAAGTGATTACACTACAATTTCCCTTAAATTTACTTCTGGGCAAACAAAATAGCATGAATGGATTCCACTGCATTACATTACATTATGAAAAGTGTTGAAAATAGTTCATTTTAACAAATCAATGGTCTCAAAATGTTGTTGGTTAAAGAAATCGGAATGTGTATATCAGCAATGTCTTCAAAAGTTTCTTCTTTCTGTATTACTGATCAAATGAAAGGACTTTCTTGACAACTACAGGATCAAAAAGGGAATAAGCATCCTGAAGTACATAAAAAGTTTGGGGGGATTAAAAATACCAATGTTTAATACCAGTGAAACAAAAATGCAAAAAATATTTAAATCATTCAATGGCCAATCATCCAATTAACTCAATGGATTTTTAGAATCATTTTCATAGCAACATGTTAGTTCATTTTTATGAAAGTCTCAAGGGTTTACCCTTGGGGTAATCTGAGCACATTGGCAGTAACCAAAGACAAAAACTATCTGATCTATTTATACACATCTGTATCTAATGTTTTAATTGACGCATTTATTTACAAGTGGATACTCAAAATATTTCAGTCAGATACTGTCTGTTTAGGAAAGTTTGCTAGTTTTGGTATTCTAACTTTGTAAATCATATCAAACTGTGATGATTAATTTGCAGTGAAGACGCTTCAGAAACTACATTATATTTTCAAAGTGTATTTATGATACATATTTTTAAAATTACATAAACAGCTAAATAATTAAACAAAACTCTTTTGGCAACAATTTCAGCACCAATATCCATGTGAAGTCAATGCTGATGAAATATTCAACCTTTTCTACAGCACAGTGGGAAAGAGGATTCCAAAGCTTTTAATCATGTGCCTGTAAATGAGACCTACATAGAAGGTAGTAAAGTTGCTAATGATTAGCATACTAATTATAGAAATGGATTAATAGGATTAATTTTCCAGGCTTTTTCAACCATCCCCCCAAATACTAGAATGCTGAAGATTCCCTTGTAAGTGGAAATATTTAATGCCAGTATTATTTACTATATCTGATAAGATAAAGCAGAAGATTGTTTCAATCCAATGCTTACTTCGTGGCAAATCAAAATTTTTCAAACTTCAGCTTCTATTTATTTCCGTAACTTCATATCAGTGAATCAACTCATGATTAATTCTCTACTAGTAATACAAATTGAAGTTTTAGAAAAACTATAAAGACAGACTCTGATTTTCCTTTCTTTGTTGTTTTTTTTGTTTTGTTTTTGTAGGTTTTGTTTTTGTTTTTGTTTTTTTACTAAAAGTTATATTCTCTTAAGAAAAGATCTCACATAGCAGATTTTTCATGTGTAGAAGCAAAATTGATGTTCTGGATTTGCAATAGAGCTGCATCATTAAAAAAATAGGTCTTTCATGTCAAGAGCCATCAGTTCTAAAGAGACCATGAGCAACTAGTGTTGATGCCCAAGGCTCTTTCCAGAAGCGAATACATAATGAGTCTAATGGACTGAACGGCAAGGAAAAATTCAGATTGTTTATCTATCTGTACCTATCAGGACCAGAAAAGATAAAAAGCAGAAATGCAGAACTAAAGCACCAGGGAAAAGAGCCTGTACAATGGAATAATATGTTGATGCATGAATATGCCATCTTCAATTGGCAAATGTGGAAATAAAAATAATTCATACTCAGGCATGGAAATATTATAATAAGTATCTATCTACAGAGAGAGAGACACACAAATTTACAAGAACAGGACAGAAATTTATATTACACAGACGCAAACACACAGGCCAGAAAAATATTTTGGCCCTGCAAACATACTCTAGCTGAGTAAAAAACTTTATACTTATGTTTCTAATCAACTCATCAAAACAGCTTTGCAATGTTTAATGTGAGAGAAAACAAGGTCAATCTTAAAAGTAATCCAGAGGGAAATAATTTTCTAGTGTTTGCTAGAAAAGTATCTATAGAATTTTCAGACATATTTCTGTTGGTGCAACATGTCAACCATTTATGTTAACATGCTGATTTATGTTGCTGTTTTGTAAAACAAGAATTTCCAATTCTCATGTACTTCAGAAGGAGTGAAGATTAGATTGTTGAGCAGCTATGCTGCACTTCATGAAACAGAAATTTCACAAGGTACTATTTTCAAACAACCTTCAATTTAAAGACTGGACTTGCATCTCTCTTTTTAGTAATATTTAAAAATCCTTTAAAAAATTTTAAGACTTCATGACAGAGTGCAGCTTTGTCATATTCAAGCAAAAAAAAATTTTAGGCATAAACATCAATTTGCTCAGACCTTTACAGAGATAAGGAAAAAAGATTTAGTTTATGGAGGAAAAAAATGAAAAAGGAAAAAAGAAAAGAGCAAATAGCAAATTGATGCTATATTCAAGAAAGATCCTGCTGAATGCACTTTTCTGTACCTGGGATGAGTCTCCATACCTAACCTGTACGTTTGAGAATCTAGAGAATATGACAATTCAGTTTTATTTGTTTGTATTGCTTCAAGTAAAATTATCTGATTTAATTAAACAACAACAACAAAAAAACAAAAAACAACAACAACAAAAAAAAAAAAAACCAAAAAAAACAGACAAACAAAAAAACCTGATTGTGCCAGGTTCTGTTTACATGTGCATGGTTGCTGAATTGTAGCATACAGCTAAATGGCAACATGCAGCACTGTCCAGCCATTCTAATGACAATTCAAAATATGCATACATCAGCTGCCCTAGTGGCTCTTTGTTAGTAAATTTTAATGAAAAAGAGAAGTCTGAAGTTGAATGCCAGCTCCTCTCCCTGACTATTCTTTTCCTTTCTCTCATGGAGCAAGGATTTAGCTGTAAAGTGAAGCTGACAAGCAAACTCAAATATATTTTTTCTTTAGCATATTTTTCATTTATAGACTCCAGCAATTACTTAAATTAATACAGTTTTGTTTTTGCACTATGCGTGAAATACTTGTCAGATAGAAAGCTTGAGTAGAAGATACTTTCCAAAGGGAAGCTGAAGAGATTCTTCCACTTCAAAATTCTCCAGATAATGTTTTACCTTAATGGCTCTGGTTTGGACAGATTTAAAATTTGAAAACAAGGCAGCGAAAGACAATGTGGTCAGACTTCATTTCCCCCTATTTTTTCTTCAGGAGGAGTAGGTTTAAGAAGAATTATAAAACTGAACAGCTCACAAAGATGTTGCAAACATTTTTCATTGACACTATCATGCAGACAACGTATTTCTTGTTACCAAGATACATGGCTATTCTTTTCACAAGGTATGTTTAGTATCTTCAGAATGCATGTTATGTTAATAAATATGATTGACTTTTCAGAAAGCTCATGACAGTATCACATTTTGTGTATCACAACAATCAGATGGCTAACTAAATCTACTCATCTCTACAGAGGAAATTCTTGCAAGATTTTAGCCTAAGAGGCATAAACTGTTTTCTTAACAGTATATAGGAGTAGCATGCTTTTCAATGAGAGGACTGTGGGCATCAGACAGCACTTGATGACACAGTTTGTATGCAGTGAAGAATAAGTGTATGGAAAGCAAAATCAGGTTCCACATTGCATTTAGATTCCTTAGGTGGCATCAGCATTCTAATCACTAATAATCACACCATGTTTTAAATCATAATGTTAAGCTCCACAAAGAGATAGAGAATCCAAATATGCTTCCTTTTCTACTCTATACTTACTCTGCTTCACTTAGTTTGGAAAACTCCATCCCATGATCACAGCCAGTGATTCTCTAACTACTGTCTTCCTCCCCCACTACAAGACATGGATTTACGTTGCAGACATTACCTTATCACCCCAGATAGCTAGGCTGAACAGAAGAAAACTTTGTAGAAAAAGAGATGCAATCTTCTCAAGACCGAAAGAAGCAGCAGGACTACATCAGACTTCTGAGAAGTTCTTGCCTTTTTTGAGAAAATAATAACTCTCTCAATATCTCCCACCTTCCCTATTTAAACATTTTTCTCATCTTCATCCTGAGACAAAGGGAAATATCTATGGCATGAAGATTCTCTGATATGGAAGAATGGAGCAGAACCAGCCAGAGCACAGATACGTGTTGCTCTATTAAACATAGTGAATTTTGCTCCAGACTTCTGGAAAATTCTGAGATTTTTCAGATTCTAGTTGAAGTACACATAACAGACAGTTAATATTCTCATATTTGTTGCTATGAATTCACCACTTTTGACATGGTTTCTACCATTAGATTTTCTGCTCCCTTCACACGCAGACAAGTTTTGTGTTTAATACTTCAGACTGAACCAACCTTTCCAAACCATATAAATAAGGAGAACTATTAAAAAAAAATAATTGTCTTAGTAATACCTCAGACATGCACTCCACCTACTCAGTTTAACATTAAGTCAGCAAGATCTGTATTCCAGTATCCAGCACTTTAACTCATCCCATCTGAGTGGCATACTATTCCTCCAACAGCAGGAGAGACACTAGACTTCACAGGAAAAGTGGGACTTCCAGCAGCTTTAGTGGTAAGTTGTCAAGTTGTCTTTCTGCAGCATTTGGAACTGCAACTAAACTTTAATTACACCAGAGAGGATTCTCCTGTGCCCAAGAAATGCACGTTTAAGAAGTCTTGTAGAACTTCTGAAGTCTATTAGAATACATAGAAAACAATTCTTGGGAAGCTTGCAGATTCCAGTAACTATCAAACAACAGTTAGAAAGAACATACTGAATATGTAAGACATAAAAGGAGACTAACTTTGATATTCTGTATTCTGTTTGGACATAAAATACTATTTTGTGCTAAACACTGAAATGCAGATTATTTTAATATCACGAGTTAAGCAGTTAACCTCAGAACAACACACTGGTGGTAAAGCTGCACAAGAACCTAAGCGGAAACATATTCAAAATCATTCATTATTTCATCAGTGTTTTATTTTTTATTACAATCACAATTTTAGTAAGTATGCTAAATGTAGGAAGACTATATTAAACAGTATTATTAACTGCATCATTACAGCAGCCCTTGCACCAGAGATCACAGTGTCTCTTGAGAATTTTACAAATATGCTTCACTTGCAATATGTGCCCATACCTTTTTGTCCAATATCCAACTATTTTAAATCTCCCACAGGTGGAAGCAAAATTTACTCTATACCAGTTTTATCAAGACAATGCAACATACTATTATAATGAAGAAAATCTGAATTTATGCACTTCCCTCTTAGCTGTCCTCAAAAAAGAATTAGCAAGGAATTTTCCTACCCTGTGTTTGACATTAATGTAATCATAAAGTATTACCAATATTTTTTAATAAAGACTTGCATAACAGAACATATCCTCTTCAGCAGTAGCTTACCTAAGTCAGTTTTAAGCCCTAAGCCATGCTCTAAGAGTGCAAATGCTAACCACGTTCTTGACTTTTTCTCAAAATAATTCCTATCAATATTTCTCTCTGAATAATATTAAATACTTAAATGTATTTAATTAAATGTTTAAAAATTAAAAAAATAAAAATTATTTTATTAAATATGTATAAAAATACTATTAAAACTTAAATAAATTAAATACAACATGATTTGCAACTGTGTTTGCTATTCCTCATTGTAATGATAGAATCCCTCAGGTTCTTTAATTTAGGAGAAAAAAGGGCAGTAAATTTCAAAAGTGTCAGTAGATTTTACTTAGTCTCACTGTGGGAAAAAGTCTTATGCTTGACAACAGCATTGTAACTGATGCTGTAAGGAAAGGCATCTATCTAGAAGGTACAGAATAATTTGCAGTACAGCACAAAGTTTCTGAAGTTATCTTTATAGTAGGTAACTCCCATAGTAGAAGTTACAGAGTAACAGGAACACTACAAATAGTCATTTTAAGATAGTTATTTCTGAATTGTATCTAATATATATACTTAAATTTCTACATTTTTCATTTTCTGAACTAGGAATTCAAATGAATGGTTTTAGGTCCAGTTCTCAGTAAACTTTAAGTCATTTTGTTATAAACAAAAAGCATATCCTATTCTTGATTTGATTCTAACATGTCCATTTACCTTCACACAATCCACCTTCACATAGCACTACTTAAAATCAGTAAAAAGAGAAAAAATACTATTTATGTTTATTTATCCATATATTCCATGGAAGACAGAAAAAGAGATCAAGAATGCCATAGATTAACACTGAAAGTAAGCAGAGGGAGGAAGGAATTAGCCACATTTCAACTCTTACCACAGCATCAGAGGTAATAACAAAGTAACTTATTTGTCCTAGACATTGTTCCATACTAGAAATTTGCATATTTTTGTTTTAAATAATTTAGTTTAACCACTACATTTGCAACCACTACACTTTTTCCAATTTCTCTCTCCCTTTTTTTTTTTTTTTTTTTTTTTTTTTTTTAAATTATGAGAGTTTTTAACAAAGACAACATGGTGGTCATCTAAAGGAGTACTGACAACCATAAATGCTGTAGTTAATACTGCAAAATTGAAAAGTCGAACTCTAAAGAAATGTGTATGCTAATAGAATTTTCACTCCCACAGGACTGTGGGCATAAGCAAACCCATCAGTTTGAAGCAGAAACCCAACAAAACAATCCTAGGTATTATCAATAATAAATAAATATTCAGAAAACAAAAAAAAGCATAAGTGGTAGTTAAGCAAACTGCAGTTACCAAGGAAACCAGCAAGACTTACTCAACACTTCCTACTCTATTCTATTATCATTCAGTATGATCTCAAATGGAGAAGCACTGTACCTCCTCCTTTGAAAACGTAGGAAATCACTATTATAGGAGATTAAAGTAATCTAGAAGACATCTCTTGGATTTATGTGCCACTAAGAGCTAACACACATTAAAAATAACTAAACAAGCAGATAAACTCACTTCTCAATAGTGAGATGCAAAATCCAAACTATCCCTAAAGAGCATAAGAGAAGCGGAATAAATTTGCAAATAACAGATCTGTGCAGCTGCACTAAAATACAGATAAGTACATTCTCAGTAGCTTTGTATCTAGTCTTCATAAAAGCTTCCTAACGTCCTAAGTCTACATTCTTTAGGGGTTTGGGAATTTTTTCCTTGATTCATTGCTGTATATTTACACACACTGAAATTCATCTGCCACCTACTTGCTACCATGGGTATGAAAGTGCTACTGATTTCCACACATTAAGGTAATTATTACATCCTTAAGTTTTTACTTTACATAAAATGCAGTCATCTGTCTTAAGAGATAGCTGTATATATATTAACATATATTTATTTTTCTGGCATACTCAGAGACACATAGAAAGGGAAAGTAATGGTAAATGTAATTAGATCACTTATTATAACACCCCTGAAATGTTCAAGAGTCTTGAATCTCAGTTTTACACTACAAAATGGAAATAGGTACAGTACCAAGCAGAAAAAAAGAATAATGTTCTCCCTCCTCAAATAGGATGACAGTAAGCCTTGTAGAAAATGTGTAATGAACATTTTGAAAAAGTTTAACTACATGCAAAGAAAAACTAATTTTGTTTCAGCTTTTGTAAATGATTTTATTAGTTTATCAAAGTGAGTCTTGATATGGATCTTGGTTCAATAAACAAATGAAAAAAACAGTGAGAATATGGGGCATCACATTACTCCAGCCTGTGCCAAAAATGCTTCCATGCCTGTACTTTGTAGAAATAAAAAATAAAAAGTAAAAAACAAAAAGAGGGAAATGTGTCATTATTTTCTATATATTTTTGACTAATTATGCAAAGTTTGCACTAAACTTTCTTTAATTAGCTAAGAAAAATTGCCATGACTTAATCAGTAGATTGGAAAACAAATCCTCTTATCCAAGAATGTAAGTACATCATAAAAACATTACGGATGCCCTGCAAAATAAATAAATAAATAAATAAATAAATAAATCTGTTAATTCCAAAAAAAAAGTTCAGTCGCAGAGGACTCATGAATGACAGGATCCCATGCTGGAAAGAAAAAGACCAAAATTTACAAAAAAAAAAAAAAACCTTGTTTGCCATGGAGAAAGTATGTTGAACTTCAAATTCTGTGATGTCACATACCAACTAATACTTCTCTTCCTGCTCTGCAAATCTAGTATAATAGCCGATACTGTCTTTGGAAACTGCCTTTGGAAACACAGAAAAACACCAAATAAATTCTATGCTGTTAAATTTGACTTTGGCTGCTAGGCAACTGTAAATTACTGCAAGAGGTAGTTGGCTTTTTTTTTTATCTAATGTGAAAAAAAAAAATCAAATGTTCTTCAGAAAAAAACAGTAGAAAGAGTGGTGAAGCAGACTGTAAAAACATCCTAAAAAAGAACCAAACAGTACTTTGCATACTTAAACTTTCTTCCAGGAAAGTCTATTAGAATTACACTTGCTTTCCTCCCCCCTCCCCCCCCCCCCCCCCCCCCAAAAAAAAAAAAGAAAACAAACAACCCAGCAGCTCTCAAACCATTCTTCTGAATATAAATATTTAAGAAAAAGAAGGTATTTTTCACTCCATTGCTTCACGCATGCTTCCCCCCTCCCCTCTGACTAGGGTACTCTATCTTTTTTCTATAAAGATCCTCTTTATGACATATTTAAAGACAAAACATGCTTCTTGAAGGAAAAATAACTGATGTTTAATAATGCTTGCCTGAGCAAGAATGCTGTAAATTTACTTGTATTTCAGAAACATATTAAGACATGATAATTATAATGAAATTACAAAACCTGACTGGTTAAAATTTTCATAGTCACAGAAATACACCACTCTTCCACTGAATAAGCCCAGTCAGGAATCTAGATTACAAATTTTATTACTAATCTTAAAACTTGGCTCTATCTTGCCAAAATATTAACAAGACTTGCACTTTTCATCCTATGAACACACAAGCACACAAGGCATCCAGGTCAGAAAATAAATAAAATAAAATAAAATAAAATAAAATAAAATAAAATAAAATAAAATAAAATAAAATAAAATAAAATAAAATAAAAAATAAAATGACTCCTGGTCTTTAGTGATATATGAACAGAGTTCAGCAACAACTATTATGTCCAATCAATTTGTCTTATAGAAACTTCCTGTTTCATTTTGAATGCATGCTGGGAAACTTTTTAATTCAAGTCAAGAAAGCACCTTCACATGAGGTCTTCCTCTTCTTTAGGTAGTTAATGTAGTTATTAAGAATTAAGAACAATAAGAAAGCAACCTAGACAGTTTTCTAAGAAAATAATTTCATTATCATACCATTGCCACTATTTGCCCATGCTTCACCCCTTATTTTTCCTCTGGAAGCTTTTATTCTCCTTTTTTCTAACAATGCAGCCAATTTAAGACCTCTTTATTACATAGCGATAAAAAAAGCAAAACTTCAAGCATTCCAGTTTAAAACAAATTTGCCTGTTTCTGTTACTGTGAGTCCAGGCAGCATGCTAAACCACCACATGACACTCAGCACTTGACATACATTAAAGCTCCTTTCTCTACTATGCATTTACATGTCATGTGTTTAAATGCAAGAAAATAGCAATTTGCTCTTTCATTTATATCTCACAATTAAACTAATGATTTTATTTCTTAGTTTAAATCAAAGCCCTCAATTGTGCCCTACATTAATCTGTAGTAACTTCAACAGTATACTTACAGCTTTCCCCTGTATATCATGCACTTTAAATTGCTTAATTAAGGAAGTCTTTTTCTTCTTACTTGAATGATTAAAAAAAAAAAAAAAAAAAACTAATTTCAGGAAGCAAAAACACCTCCAATTTCCTGATTGTTCAGGTTAATTATGAATGTTTCTGATTCTTATTTGAGAAGCCTACCTCAGGAATTTTTATCTGATACTTGCATCATCTACCGCATTATACTGTAGTACTTCAAAGTAAATCAGAATCTCCCTGACTTCTACTTTTATCTAATTTAGATTTATGCCATCGCCTACAAACAGCACTACATGAGTTCAATTACAGTGTTCTTACACGATTTGCTTATGGAATTAAATATGGACACGTTTTTTAAAACTTACAAAGGCTACTCCAAGAGCAATGCCTCCTGTTTTATTTTGTTGGCCCAAGACATCAGAGACAGATGTTGATGGTATGGCAGTAGAGGCTGAACCTTCCCACCAATATTCTGTTAAATATTATTGCTGTGAGACAGACGGCAGCAAAAGAGCAGTCTGACACAATGGTGTCTGACATGGAAGTCTGTTTTAAGCACTCCCACATAACTAGCAGTGAGAGACAATGGCTTTAAATTGCTCAAATATTGGAACAGGCTGCCAAGAAAGTAGTGAAATCACTGTCTTTGGAGTTGTTCAATAAACGTGTAGATGTGCCACGACACACGTGGGAGATGGTTTAATGGAACATGGTGATGATGTGTTGACAGCTGGACGAGGTGATCTTAGTGATCTTTTCCAATCTTCATGATACTTCCAAAACCCACCCTTCAGATGAAGCTGAGTGCTGTAAATATTCCTTCATGTACAAAATGTTTTTGAAACATCAAACATAGAATTTAAGTTCCTAAAGCAGTAACGGATGTGTAAAGACTGACTTTAAAAATCTCACAGTGTAAAAACGTTCTATAATTTCTTTGTCTATACATGTCTTATACAATTTTGATTCCATAGTACTGTGAAGCCACTAGCTCATTCTCCAGGGGAAAAAAATAATCCACGATTGATACGTGGATATACACGATAGCCAGTAGGAACAGACTGTGTTAAGGTAGAATAAATTCATAAGTAATAGTCTTTTCAAACAATATTTGATAAATATATTAACTTAGCAATATGCTGTATCTACAAATAAAGAGAAAACTCTCTTCAGCACAAACTTTCATTGAAGCAGTTAATCTTCAGCATATATAACCATAATGTAAATTTTAAGTGAACAGTTAATGTTCATTTTGAAAATGGTCTTCCAGAACTTAAATCCTATCAATTCACATCCTGAAACTGGTATATTAAAATAAATATCACTCAATTTCTCAACAAAAAAAAAATTAACTAGTAGGTCCCTTAGTCTGCCACTTGTTTCTCAGCTGTTTAGCTGAATTGATAAGTGTACAGTAGCTGCTGTTACATGTGAGAAAAATTCAGATATACACCCTCTCTCAGAAGTAATCTGCCCAATGACTGCTCAGCTGACTGCAAATAAAACTGGAAATAAACATATTTAATAAACCTTTTAAAATTCAGTGGTAAATTGTAAGTATAAGATGTTAACCAAAAAGGAATAAGCACAATCAAATGGAATTGCACAAGTTCTCTCATCATCTTAAATAAAAATACAAAGTAATATGTGTTATATTTTATGTTTTGGCCTTAACAGTTGGTTTGTATTTGTGCTCACATATACTTCACTAAAAACAACAATGACTAGTTTCTGAACACATAGCCAGTAGCAAAAGAATGGTTTTGCATGATCTAACCATAGTACTTAAACTGCAAAAAGAAGTTTGGCTCTACAATTTGTTATTTTTAATAATGAAGATGTCAGAAAAACATGCAAATGATCAATATGCTGCTTCTCGTAAGATGATCAATACGTCAGTTTGATCCTAAACAGATATATAATGCTAAAAGTGGCACCTGAACACAATTTCAACCTATTGATAAAAGTCCTCATTTAACATAAGCAAATCAGCAGAAGGTACTTTGTTAGAAAAAATAATGAAAATAATGTAATTGCACAACTAAATAAGACAATAGCCATCAAGCCACCGAAACTTTTCAGTGCAAAGGACTTGATTAGAATTAATTTATTTCCTGTCTTACACTTTCCTTCCCACCACTAAATAAATACTTAATAGAAAAGATCTGACTCACAGTAAAATATCTCTTAAAAAAAGTAGCCACGGACACAAATTCTGTTTTCATTTTAACCCAACCTACTTAAAGAACCTCTGGAATTACACAAATTTTAAATGGGACTTAAAATACTTCAGCTATTTGTTAGTATGTACTTGCTTTTTATCAACAACAAAAAATTACACAGGGGACATCTTACACATCTGTGAATTCCACAGAAAACTCAATTAGGTATGATTTGACAAGGCTATAAAATAATTATATTAAAATAAAGTGAAAACCTGTTAGGTTTTTACCAGAACTTTAAATTACATGTCATCACTATTTGTGACTCTATTTGATACATAACTGTTTCATAATAAAAACATTTGTTAAGTTCGTAGAAGAGATCAGGAGAACATGAATTCACTTCTGTCTTTTAGAAGTACCATAAATTCCACTACATGTCTAGTTCAAATGTGTCTCAGGTTTACAGTTCTGATAACAATCTACATATATCTTTACACTTACTTTCCAAGTTGGCTTCCATTTTTGCTAACAGAACAGAAATTTTCTAATTTCCTAAAGAAAATTGCCAGACAAAATAAGCCTATAGTTTTGTCATATAATATGAATATGAATTTACTAAGCTTAGTCTTCAAAACTCAGAATCATGGTGTCAGAATACTGAAATAGGTTGAGGCAGGAGATCACCCTGAAGCTATGATAGAAAAGACCATTCCTTACTTGTTGTCTCAGCTTATCTTTGCAGTGGGAATTAGTCTGCTATTTTACTTCTAACAAAGAAAATTGGTCTTGACTCAGTGCTGCTGCAACAAATCAACCACAAGTCCTCCACTAATTCTGGGACACAGTGTTTTATAGCAAATGTTCTTTAAAATACAAGAATAGAAAATCACAGAAAACTTACAAGTACTCTGCCAGTTAGTGTCTGGGCAGATATCATGACTCCTGCCCAGTCTTTCACAGAGGTCATCCATCCCACTTCTGCTGCCACATTCTCCTCTTTTTCATCTGTTGGTTTGCAGGCCCCATCTGCCTGCGTATCTCCACCACCATTGATCTTCTGGGCCTCCTACAAAATAAGTGTTTGGGTTTGTTAATGTTTAACAGTTTGACAATTGAAGTGAACCTAGAGTTATTGCTAGGAAATGCTATTAGCAAACCTAGGAACAAAATAGTCCGCTGGATTTCTGCTACGTGAAATTAAGCACCCTGTTAGCCATGTCTCCCCATAAGCAGTAAAGTGCTTGACTAACAGAAAATATTCTTCATTACATTAAACTCCAAATGCATATATTTGGCATCAAATATGCTCTGTGTTACTTCCTTACATGCAACATAATCACCAAGACTCTTGTATGCATTTACAGAGCTACCTGTAAAAGAATTTAAGACATACACTGAAGGACTGCTTGATCTATAGTTCAAAACAGTGTATACTAAGTGTGAACATGAAATACATACAATTTTAAATTATTATCATTACAATTAATTATCTGGGTAAGCCTTCACTAAGAAGCATTATGTAACAAGACAATAATACACCACAGAGAATCTGCAGGGAGCTGCCATGCTATCATCAAACCAGTGTTTCAATGAAAGTGTGTAATACATCACACTGAGTGGCTCTCATAGAACAGATAGCTAGAAATTAAAGAGGAGCCTCAGCTGCACTAAGCTGACTGATGAGTCACACGCATTGGAATTCAGATCAGTCTCTCACAAATGCTGCAGCAAAGATTTAACTGCCTACTATGTGCTACAGTCATGAATGCTGCACAAAAATCAAGGGAAATGACAGCAAAAGCCAGTTTAGATTATACAGCATTTAAAACACGTCATATGCAAATACCAGACTGCCGTGAGCATGCTTATGGTGACAGCATAATACTAATGACTTCCAAAATACTAGACAAGTTACATTAAACAAGCCAGCAAAATTCAGTGCTAATGTAATATTGAGCACTTGAACTGCACATGGATATACATTAGTGCTTCAAGAACTCAGCACAGACAAACATATTGAAAGATCTTGCTTATAGATCATTCTGTAGACAACTAAGAAGCAAAAATGTTGTCATTAACCCTGCTGGGGACTCCTGTTATAAAAGCAAAGATGTTTGACATTGGTTGAGTGATTGTTACTGTAGTAGGAATACTATGATTATTGAGGTCATAATTTGCAGCTGTGAGATGACCTTGAGGATACAGGTGGTCAAAAGCATATTGGCATTTCTTGAAAACAGTACTGAACTAATAAAACAGTTACACTGAATCTGTCAAAAGGCAGTCGAGCAGCGCTAAACACGTAATATGGGGGCCAATCGTTCTTTTTGTAGAATCTCAGTTTTGCACCACAATTATCTAGTCAGATTCTTGCCTGGTACTCTCCTACTCGAAATACTCTGTCTTCTTACGAGCAATGAGCATGATACAGTCATATTGTTCATAAGTTACTCACAGTTACAAGAGTAATTTAGTGCTTTCTAAGCAAATAACCAGATAAAAGATAAAAGCTATTGTGTATTTGCAAAGCTGGACCTCATTCTTTGATAAATACGGATACAATTGATGAAATGTGTTGCACTCAGCACTGAAGAAAACATACCACAGCTTTACTCAGTTATGAAGTACAACCTACAGAATTGTGCTAATTGCTTAGACAGAATACTAGAAAAATAAAATAAAAGTAGAAAATTCATATTTAGTCAATAGCCAAGGCCCTGGCCGCTCCTCCAAGGCCTCCCCACCCTACCCATAGCATCACAGATGACGGGCTTTAGCTCTCCACAGCCCTACCAAGCCACGGGCACCATCAAGCAGGGCCCATTAACCTGGCCATCCCATAACTGTCCTCCATCATTGGAGTTGATCCCAACCCTCACTATCCTGGCCCAAGAGCAGCGCCTGGACACCAGGGGCTGCTCTCTGCTGTCTTGACTGGGGCAGCTCTGGCTGCCAGTCCAAGTCTGCAGCAGTCTGTCTGCCAGGGATTTGTTAAAAATTACATGTGCTCCACATTATTTAGTTCTCTCTTCCTACCAGTTTATCTGCCTTTTGTGACTGTTAAAGCTTGTATTTTAGACTGTAAATTTTTCACATCCGATTTTAATTCACAATCCTCTTCTGTGAAGCACGTGGGCCCCAACCTGGCTACACACTTGCATTCACTGAACAAGCTCATAATGGGTATTAATGCAGTTTTCATAATAGGAGAAGTAATTAGCTTTTCTTTTTGTATAAGAAACTGAGACAGTAATTTGGTGCCTAAATCAGTCACCCGTTAAGGCACAGGCAGAATAAGGATGAAACTACAGATTTTGTTGGTTTATTTTTCTCCTAATATTCTTATTTGAAATCACAGGCACCTTGCTGAAAAATAACCCTAATTAAGGATTTTGCTCTAGAAAGTCACATAACCACAGGAAATTAAATAAAAATGTCTGAATAGAAAAATCCATTCTATTGCAGTGAACTTTAAAATATTAAGGTTGGAAAATATTATTGCTTACATGTTTCTTACCCACAACCTTCTTGTCAATGTATCAAATAATTTACAAGACATAACAATTAATAAGAACATAAAAATAATATTTCCTAACATTCTATAAAACTAAATAAGTTACTTTGTTAAAGGAGAAAGGTAACATTTTTCAATACGTTCTTATTCTCTAGAGCTCTTTGCAGTTGCATTGACTTTTGGTAGCCAATTGAACATAGCAATAAGATGTGAAAATTCTATTCAAAATATGATTATCCAAAGACACTGAAATCTGTAGCACTGGGGCAGCTCTATTTATGCACTTATACTACTTATTTTGCCTCCTTTAAAATCTCCTCTACCCATTGTTTCTTAACATACTCAAACAATCTTTCACTGCGAAGTATTCCTTGAAGAAGAGTCTCATGATCAATTACATATCAAGCCTGCCATTGCTGTAGCTATGACTAATATTCAAGCAAATTACTGTCATGTAATAATCATATTATTAGGAATGTTTTCATATTTTTCATCTCCATGGCTTACTTAAATGCCAATTAAATATTAAGGAAGGTTTATTCCCAAATCATTATCCAATTTGGCAGAGATCACTAAGGGAGATTTGAAGGCCATTTTCGTTTACAGTGTGTATAAATCAGTCCTGCTATAAACTGCACAGTTCTGCCTTACTGCCATTTCTTCACCTCAAAGCATTAACTAACCAACACTGCCAACCTGAAAAAAGGTTGCTTAACAATAACCTGACAGTGATGGTAATTGCTTAATTATTTACAGGATCAGTAGCTACAAGTAAGACAATACTATCTTTATGCAGTCTGCTTACCTGTTGTTTCACAAAGAGCTCATTATTTTAATTACTAGATAGGAACATTCAGGTAGATAAAGTGAGAAGTATTTTATCATATATCTTTTCTGAATTTAGTGACAAAATAGAACAGAATACATGATGAGGAGGGGAAGGGAATACAGGAAGAAGGACTCACAGCTTTAGCAGTGGTTTGCCACAGTCTTGGATCAGAAACTTTAATGTTTTGTCTTACATTTTCAACAGTATTTTTTTAGATTGCATAAGCAATGGGATGCCTAAACATAGTCATTCTACGAAAAAGAGAAAGACACTCATGAAAGTCCTTTATTTCTAAAAACATTGTCCTGCCTGCTTCTCTATTTCTTTCTAGGATATCTGAACAAAACCAGAACTACACAGACACTCAATTCAACTTAGAGCTACATAAAATAAAATCAGAAAAATATTATGAATGCTCTCAGTTGATGCTCAAGTTATCTCATTCCTCAGAAACCTTAAAGAAGGAGGGCAGTATGGTAAGAACTCTCTGAGCTTGGTAAGCTCTCTGAAATGTTGGTATAGATAAAAATGTGATCATTTTTAAAAATATGCTAGAAAACATAGGAGACAGGGAAGTAATGTGAGTAAAAATAACTGAGTTAAAATGTGATGAAACAAAAATTTTGATTACCTAAAATTTAACTAGTATGACTATAGTATAAAACTCATGAAGTATCACTGTAATGGGAGTACTGAGTCATGCCCGCATCACGCACGTTGAAGCAGTATGGTCAATTAAGCAGATACTTAAAAGCAATCTATTTAATGCCATGTAATTATTATCTCGCCATGTTGATAGCTTAAAACAGGGATCTAAAAAGCCCAAATATTATTCTACGTTCTCAGCAGCTGGATAACACACTGTACATGTCAAAACATGAGGTACCAAATGAATACTTTACCACAACAGATGTTCTCAATCCTTTACAGTTACCATCTGTAATTTTCATTCTAAGTAGTTAATAAATGCCAGTTCATTCAGTGTAAAATAAATAAAGACAGAAAGAAGTAGTTCATCTGTTCTACTGCAGTTTATCCAACAAAGGAATGCGACAGAATATTAACAAAAAAAAAAAAAAGCAGGTGAGAAAGGTGAGAAATAAATAGCAAATAGCTGTTGGGAAATGTACAAATTTCTCCAGAAACAGTGAGTCTTGTAGGAATGAGAAAGCAAAGGCTAAAGAAATGGAATATCATGTAAGAGGTATTCTCTATAAAATGGCCTATCCACAGTACTTCTCAGAATGTAAGGTTTATAGTCAATATTAGGTTGCATTGACGTCAGCTATCATACTGTAGCTACGGCTTGGCTAGTATAAAAGGATTAATAATTGATATACAGAAAAACATTATTCCTTTCACTGAATAAAAGGAAACACAATGATCTGTGGAAGACATGACTGATGAGATTGCCAAGCATTTTTAACTCATAAAATATTCACTGGCTATGTAACTTGGGTTTTGCAAATTTGGCAGGATAAGAAAAATTAATTCCTAAATAGATTTCAAAACTTTTGTGACCACTATGTTTTCTTCATTCTTTCAAAACTTCCTTTCCAGTCCTTAGTTACAACCAGATCCTCACTTTCTTTGCTGACCAAAAACTCCCTTACTGTGAAAGCTCTAGGATGCAGGGCCAAATGTTTTCTTTTTCCAGTGACAAGCTTCCTTGTTGCATTAGCACATACTTTCAATAATCCTAACATATTTTTTTCCTTGTCCTTCATATTTCCAATGCATTATTTGTTTAAAATCTTCTTTTCATTGTTTTGACTGACAAAAATTGCTGTGGTAGAGGAATTAATGCTAAAACCTTGACCTGAGAGGCAAAGGAAACTACTTGAATAAGATGCAGCATTCCAGCCATGATCCAAAAACAGCATAACAATATGTCAAATTATGTGTTCCTGAGTATAGTTCACACTTCATAATAAAATACAGCAGAGCCCTACATTATCTGAAATTTAAAGAAAGTACAAAAATTCTGAGTTAAACATTATATGACCCTCTAACAACAGTCCTTTTAAAAAATAAAAATTAATGAAAGATACTGAAAAAAGGAGAGCACAATTTTTACAACTGAAAATCTCGGATACAAACAAAGTCATTTCAATGTTGTATGCATTTAAATGGACAAACGAAGTGGTTTTTAAGAACTTATGATGCTTAGTACAAATTAGCAAAGTTTTATGGCCACAGTTATACAAACATTGACTACAAGTTCAGAAGTTTCTTTGATCAGTTTCCTTTCCATTTACTCATAAAAACAAATCTACTAGCTTCCCTTTGTTACTTCTGGTTGTATAATCAGACCATGCTTATAGAAATAAACAATAAATTTGCTACAAGTCTACATAGCAATTTACTGTCTGCAATAAATAAACAAACCAGACAGGTCAGTGATGTAGAAGTATTCACTGGAAGTACTTAACAAGTTTTCAAAATAGCATCCACCTGGTACCCACAAATTTATTTTCCTTTTCTGTAATCAACAGGCTATTCCTTACTAATTTCTTGTAAGAAGACTTCAGTATTATCACATTAAAATCTTCCCTAAAGCCCCTGTTCAATTATAAAGTAGCCAGGAAAAGGGCAAAACAAGCATATCATTTTATTAATGGGGACAAAGCTTAAATCAAAGAGGACATATCATTATCATAGAAATAGGTGCATTAAGCAGATCAGATGCTTACTATGTAAGACAGGATTTGTGTTTAAACAATCTGTTTCATGATTCAAGCAATATATTGCTACTAATTTTTCAGAAAGTGTATTTTATAAAGAACTTCAGAGTAACCATGCCAGATTACCAGCATTTAGTATGACAGATACTAAATTTGTAAAAATATATGAAGCAATGTCAGAAGCGGTTGAGTTATCAAAATTGTAAAATGACATTGGCTGCTTGATGGAAAAACATAAAGTAAGGAAAAAAGGTGCGTATATCTTCTTTTACATCCTCCCATTTTGTTTTCTCCCTAACACAAGTGAAATCAAAGAAAACATAACTGCAAATACAGGATATGATCATTAAATGAACACTATCAAATTATTCACAACCCATTGACTCTTTAATGCAAGAGTAACTTCCTTCTGCCACAGATGCTAGAATATTTTATGTACCAATAATTAATCAATAATTTCTTACAAGCAATAGAAAAAAAAATCACTTATTGTCTTCATACGTAACTAATTTGTGTGACACTACATTCACTGCAAAACAAAAGTTTGGAAGCACTTCCTGAACACAAGAAAAAAAAAGACTTAATCAAGGAAAAAATGACCTAAATCTGTTATCTTGATCATAGGAGATATTTCAGCTTATTTCATATAATTTTGTCATTGCTGTTAATATTAACATGAAACTCCAAAAAAAAAAAAAAAAAAAAAAAAATTGCTTCTATCACTCCCTCGTATTCCTTTTCATCAAAACTACTGTTAAAGGAAGAGTAAATGGAAAAAAAGGAATTATTTGATTTTGCCTAATTTTAAGACAAATTACCAGTAAATCTTCTCTATATCATTCAAATTATGAAAGAACATAAATATAAATAATAAAACTGCTGAAAAGCCCCTCTTCTACCAGGAATGTTCATAATTAGAACAGATCATTTAAAAACTCCAGTGGTAGAAGTTTTATTTTATTAACAGACATGTAAATTCAGCATATAAAATATTCTGTCAAACTGCTTTGCAAGTAAAATTAAATTTCTCAATATCTTTCCAGTAGCATGCTTAGCTGCAGAAGAGAAAGCTTTTATCTATTAGCAAGCAGTATGCTTTCTTTCATGATATTGATTTTGCAATACTTTCTTCTTTGAGGAACAAAAAGTATAAGATAGAATGAGATGACAGACTGGATTGTAGATGGTAATTCTTTCTACCTCGCCTTTTCTCTTTCCAAAATCAAAGTGAGAAACAGTACAGTTAATGGTATGTTCCAATAGAGTAATTTTCAAAGAGCTCAGCTGCTGTGTATTACAGAAGATGAGAAAACTAGAGCACCTAGAACTAGCAACTCTCTAGCACCCCTTTCTGATACCCCAAAATCACAGACTCGATGGGTCAAAGAAAGGCATTGCACAGCTTTAGGAGCGGTTGCTAACCACAAGGCACTGGGACTACTCCAAAGCTGATATCTTGGCCCTGGCATGACAGATTCAACTCCTCATTTTCATGAACTAGAGAACTCCCTAGAAAAATTGTTCACAGAAATCTTAGTCACTCATTTCATTCAAATCAAATGTTTTCATGTGGGAGGAAAGGACATGAACACTCACTGCTTCTATTATAAAAATAGGGCGTATCATTTTGGAGTACAAGCAGTCTTTCTTGAGTCAAATAAACTTTATTTGTATTTATATTTTTATAGAGAGACTTAAGATTTTTCAAGAGGCTTTAAAGCTAGTAGGATAAGGAAGGAGATAGTGGGACAAAAATAACTTTGAGACTCACAAACGTAACTACTAGGTATTACCATTAAACACATAGATCAATGTCGACTTGAAGAATACAAATGTACATATCATTACCTTGCAAACTGGCCAAAACAGTCACCTCTAAGAACTTTTTTGATTCAGAAGTAGTTATACAATATTTATGTTTATTGCATTAAAACTACAAAGGAGGTTAAAACGAATTAAAAGCAGCTCCATAGGATACAAAACCATATCTAAGCCTTTGCTGACTTACGAAATTAAGTTCCAGCATGTAGCATATAAATATTTGAAGAGCAGAAAGTCAGCCAATAAGTAATTAAAAATATTTAATATCACACAGCACTTGTCACCTCAAAGATTATAGAGTATAATGTAGCATTCAAGCTGGAAGAACTTCATGGGAGTTAGAGTGAGACAGAGCACATAAACAAATAGGCAGGAAACTGGAGGAAAGGTACAGAGCTGTAATTTTCAAAAACATTAAAAATGCAGATTTAGCTGTAAAGCAGCAATTTAAATCATTATTTTGAAATCAGTAAGCATTTTACCCTAAGGACATCTTAGACTAAGAAATGTACAAGTGCCATTACTTAATCAAGTTGTTATGACCTTGTTTGTTAAAAACTGCTAAAGAAAAAACTATTTGTGTGCAACCTTAAACTCACAACTCCATTACACAGGAAATTAAATGGACAAAATTTTTAAACCGACAAGAACAAAAATTTACTCTTACTAACAAATTTCTTCTAGGTAAAACAGTGAAATTCATTTCACTTTCCAGACAATAAATATCAGCATCAAAATTATCCAGAATAGTATCTTATAGACTACGTATACAGCAACCAGTATATTTATGATGCAAATAAACAAACAGCTTCTGCAAATTCATAGATACTGACTCAAATCTAAGGTAGAGTTCAGGGAAAAGCTAAATTTTTGTTTGACTTGCATACTCTAGCTCCATAAATTTTAATTCAAACCCTATAGAATGAGAACAAGCCCAGTGAATTCTCTATGGCTTTCTTAACCTTACCTTGAAAGCTGCATTATAGGAAAAATGAAATCTATCTACCAGAAGCAAAGCAATACCAAAGACTGAATGAAAAAAGGGACAACCAGCTGGAGATAGAACCCAGCACTGCACGTTAAATATCTGCTTCCACAAGGGCATGGTACGGTCCCAACATAATCTGTCGTTTAACAGTTCTTGATTAGGTTTTTGGGCTGCTGTTTTTGAGGGAGATTAGATATAGAGAGTGACAGGGAGCAGACCGGACTGCAGCGTCAAATAAATAAGACCCACCCACATATACAAGTTTCTGAGCAGCAGCATAGGACAGAAGTAACAGCAATCACTGCACTAGCTGCCACAAAAATGTCTGATATGTCCACTTATTACATCTAATATTTTAATACTAAAAACAAAGTAAAGTGCAACACAAGTGTCAAAATTAATTGACTTATTATTGTTCTGTAGTGGCAGATTAAAGTTTCACATGTAGTAAGGTTTTCACCTTTGGACATGCACTGCAGAACTGGTTAAACTCTAAACGTAAGATGATTGCTGGTTGGAGTTTCCCCCTAGTGTCTTCTCTCATACTTGAAACTTTATGGACTTTCTTTCCAGCATTTCAATCAACAACCATTAGCAGGAACATGGAAAAAAATCAATAATTCCAAGGTCTGAATATTCAAGAAAAAGAAAAGCAGTATTATGAGGTATTTAAAAAACCCCAGATTTAAAAAAAAAAATAGGAAAACAAGGATGGACTGTCATTAAGTGCACAGTCTATGTTGCATTTCAAACTAAATTACACTAAAAGCAACCCAAAAGTCAAGATCATAAAAAAATTTAATTTGATAGGATTCTTGCCCAGTACTCCAAAATTGCCTAAAATTTTTTTCTGAATTAAAACCATATTTCTGGCCTTAGATAATTTGCATATCCCAATTATCATCAGTTTAATCAATTTATTTTAAAGCTATTTTGTAAAAGAGCAGAAAGTCTCATTGCAAGCATTTCAGCCTAATTTTTCAACCATTGCTAACAAGCTATTAGAAGAGGTGGCATTCTGTAATTTACAACTTTCATATCATTTAAATAGTGGGAATAACTTTAATCTGACTGACAGAGAGATTAGCTCCTTCTGTTACGAGTGTACCAGTGAGGCGCTGCTGCAGCTGATGCTTGACCATGACATTGAACAGAGCCTTTGTAAGCGATCAGAAGGCTACAGGAAAATAAAGATACTTAGTGTCAGTTTTTCACTCTCATAACAGAAAGGCTTATATTTTAGTCTTCTTGCTTATACAAGAATGAACCTGTCTGTTGCAAACCCTGGAGAAGAAGCTTCTTTTGTGACTGGTCTTTTTCTGAATGAGAACAGCCAGTTGCTCAGAGGTGAGAATTGATAGGAAAGGTCCCTACATTAGTAGTAGAGGGCAGGAAAGGTGCTTGACAGGCAGGTGTTTTCAGCTCATGATTCTGCAGTTTTTAGCTTCAAGATTTACCAAACCAGCAAATATTACATATCACATAAGAATACATTACCAAAGAATATTCAATCTGTCCATAAATTTCACATGACACAGATAGCAGTTACTGTCCACTGACAGGGAAAGATAACAGAGAAAGTCTATTTAAATTCTTAGCTTTTTCTAGATTAAAACATAGAAGGAAAGAAATTAAAGGATAATAATTGTTGAATCATCACCAAGTACTGAGTTTTAATCTGCTCAGCCATCAAGCAGGGCAGAAGTTGACAATGATCTGTAATAAAGTTAATTCTACTGCAGAAATTTCAGTCTTTAAAGGTGGAAATCAGCTATGCCCTTTGTTTTTATCCTGCAATTTGGTGATAATCTGATATTACATAGCCTAGAATTCCTATTTTCCTTCTGAATTTTATATAAATTATTCTGGTTAAAGAGTCTGCAGCATCATAAAGATCAGCTGATGACTTATAAACAAACAGCTCATCAAAGCAGGCTGTCACAGTTTACAATGTTCATGAGCTGTGTTTTACAGAACCTACTCACCAGCCAGAAGCCTTTGAGTCTTTCTCTGTTTACAGTGCTGTGTAAGCACCTCACACAGCTTCCCAAGGATGCAGGTGCCACCCATAATTTTTATATATATATATATATATATTTTTTTTTTTTTAACAGCATCCCTTAATTATTATTAATGAAAAATTAAAAAAAAAAAGTTGCTTGTGTTTCTCTACTACTTCTCTGAGTCTCTGAGTACTACCATCTCTAAAGGGATCACAATCTGAAAAATTAGATAGATTAATGTAAATAACTGTTGTGAAGCATCACAAGATAATAATAAATACAAAATGATACCACTCTGTCCAGACATATGGTAGTATAGAGATTAAGCTGTATCTTCTGACTAATCTCCTCACCCCCTTATAAACCTGCTTTTTCTAAATGTAACATTTCTTAAACCTCTGTAGTCTTTCTGTTTTATACCTCTAACCATGTTAAGATGTTTATCCTAATGCTGTAATAATGACGGAAAAGAGGCCTCTGTGCTTCCATTTAGCTCAGTAGAACTGACTAAGAAAAATAGTAAAATATAAGATTTGTGAACTAAGACAGTTAAGGAGTTATGAATATACGAGGGCTGTTCCAAAAGTAATGCCTCCTATTTTATTGTGTTGAACCACAAAACAAGAGATAGAGGTTGGTGATACCTTCTGAACCTTCTCACCAATATTTCATTATGTTTTGTTGCAGTGCAACAGATGGTAGCAGGGGGGCAATCAGAGTGTCTGACAAGAAAGTTCAGATGAAGCACTTTCATGAAGGTGTGTCACGGCACCCACCTTTCATCAACACTTGCTAAACATTTCAGGGGACCAAACAGTCAGTATGAGCACAGAGAGCAGTGGGTGGTGCATTTTAGCAGTGTCACAATGACAGGAAAGACAAGTCCTGCTCCAGACAGATTTTTATAAGTATGCAGGCTCTTGTTCACTGATGGTAAAAATGCGTAGCTAATTGTGGTGACCATGTTGAAAAATGAAGTTTCGTAGCTGAGAATTTTTCTATCAAGTATTGTCATTGTACTCTCTGTTGCTGTTATCATAGAACTAAATAGGAGTCATCGCTTTTGGAGCAACCTACATACCTTCCTTCTTAATTTTGAATTTACTATTTGCTTTGCTGAGGGGAGGGGGGATTGAGTCACTGTATAATAGTTTGTCTTTTGACGTCAGCAGATTTGGCTCAGAACCACTCTTTTCATGATTATCTGGTTCTACTGTTTTTATTGATTGTGGGGGCACCAAGTACTGAAAAGATGATCAATAGCAGCACACATCCTCTGGGTGAAAAAGCCAAACCCAGGGATGGAGCCAAAAACTGAAAGCAAGACTGACAGCAGGTCCAACAGACACACTGAGGTCACTGTTCAACTAAATCAGATCTTCATGGGAGGTTACATGCCAAGTTATCAAAGTAGTTACAAAGCTTTCACTGGAAAGATATATATGTATTTTTTGCTAGAATAAAAAATACAGGGTTTTTTCCTTTTTTTTTTCATATCATTAGACAAGGTCTAAATTCTGTAGTGTGCTTGGCAATGCTAGTGCAACTGGGAAACCAGAATAATAAAAGCTACCAGATGGAGTATCAGAACTGGAAAAGGAGGATGAAAGTTGCATAGTTTTGATTATTTAATTGTAGAGTTTCAGGAATTCCTGAAACAAATCTGTCACTTAAACAGTTTCCTGATGAACAGTTTATAAGAATTAGAGGGAAAAGTGAATTTGTGGAAGCTACTCAGACTCAAATTTAGATGTATCAGTACAGAATTTATTTGGAGAATGCTTCACTATTGCTTCGTAAATATTTATTTTGCTTTGTAAACTAAGTCATAAAATTTAAATACAGTTCTTATTTTGAGATCCATGACTCACCTTACCTTGGGGGAAGAAGAGCACAGCTCTTGCTCCTGGTTGCCAAATCATTGCAAAGGCCATACAATTAACTTACATAAAGAAGTAATTTCTTTCACTATTAATTCTAGGTTATTAGAATACAACTTTGCATCAGCTTCCTGACATCTTAGAATATTTGACACCCAGCATCCCAGCGATGGTGGCATCATGGGGGCTTGTTGTTCTCCAGACACTGAGCTCAGAAGAATGCTTTCATTACTCAGAGGTAACAGTGATATTTAGTAAAATGATCATTTTTAAAAATTGTATGATTTTTTTTGCTGTGCTCTGCACTCACTGTAATCAGCAAATCCTGCTGGAACCCAAATGGGGGAAATTTTTCATCCACAAAGGCGTATCAATTATGAGAATACCAGCCCTGCTGGAAGCCAGGTTCAAACTGTTATTAGGGAGGCTGTTTGTGAGATGACTGGAGCAAAACAGTAGAAAAGTATAAAATGAATGGGATACTTAACAGAAAAGCTAAGGTTAGAATTGCATGGAATTTGAGTGCAAGTCCCATGACACCAGAGTAAAATTGTTTCTTCTCTCATTCCTTCACTGGGATTTGGAGTTGTTTGTTTGGCAGCTTTTCCAATTAGTTCTTCACATTCACACGCATTTTCTATGTATTTTATAATAAAGGTAATTTTCAAAGTACTGATATATTAATAATTTTGATAACACCCTTATCCTTTGAAGTGCAATCACTTTCACTGCTAAGCATAAGACTGACAAAAGATAACCTAACTGATGCTGCTGTCTCATGTATGAATAATTATAAACCATTACATCAATAAAAAGTAAACACTTCACAAATCTTGCCTTGTGATTTCTATTAGGCACAAAGTTCTCTATCTGATGTTATAACTATATATAGATATGATATCTTGATAACAACACAATGACTAAAGAAACATGATTTGGCTGATTTTGAGAAGGAATTCCTGCTGAAAAAGATTTGGTAAGAGCACTTATATCAAAGAACTGACCCCCAGGAATCAGGACAGTCTCTAAGACAAAGAAAGATTCTAGCACAAACTTACTGGACACTTAGAATTGAGATTCTGAAGAGATCTCAAACCTGGCAAGCTCCGACTACTGACATATAATTTCAATGCTGTGACCAAAAAAAAATCTCAAACAAAAAATTTCTTCAGCTTACCACTAATTCTGTCCAAATATATTCAGACATACAAACAGTGCTACCTCTGATAACTAGATCTTTTAGTAACTCTTCTTAAGTTATAAAATCTTCAGAGCTCCAGAGGCTCTATTTGTATAGAGTATATTTGGAATATACTTCCAAAAGAAACAAATAACTTTGCTTTCAAGAAAACATGCACACATGTCTCTCAAGTAGTCTTAATGCTTCCCTTTAGTCCTATGAGTCACTGTAATCAAAATGTAGCTTGTTAAAATACCCACTTTCCTTAAAATGTGATGAGAGAACACTGCCATCAGAGGACTTCCAGGTAGTCTAATTAAAGTTAAAATCTCTATTATTAGAACACACACAGAAGAAATCTCATTATTCAACTAAATGAATTCTGAGCCAGTGACATAGACAGTAAAAGTATAGCGATTTAGAAGAGCTAAGGACTGGGCCAGCAAGTACAAACACACATTCCCTCCAGGACAGGACAAAACTCTGCAAATAACTCCATATTGCTTTAAAATTCTTCTCCTTACCTATGTAGTATTTGACCCAACATATGCTATCTTTATTACCATGCCTATTTTATTATATTCCAGAACCATGTTAATCTAACTTATGACATATAGTGTTTATGCATACTATGTAGTACTTACAAAAGCACAACCTGAACAGGATTTTTTCACAGGCTACATAAAAAAATGAGTAAAACTGTAGTCAGTATTCAGTAGCAAAGATAGCATACAATCTCACCCCTAGAGAGTTCACTAGATTTGTAGATTTCCAAGGGTAAAATATACACCCCAGCTTTGTAATGGGAAAATCACTAGTATCCTGATTTACTTGCTGCTTTGTACACAAAGAATTACAAACAGTTGCATTTTGACCTCTTCAACCATGCTGTGGAAAGTAACTCAGAGAAAACTATTTACTTGATGACTGCTTAACCTCCTCTCAACAGGCAAAAGGAACTGTCATCCAACCACTTAGAAAGGCTTGCATTGTTCAGTATATGCAGTTTTAATATTTCACGAGGGAACTGCCATATATATTTTCAGGTGTCTTTCGGAGTCAAAATAATTCATATCAGTGAGTACCCTCAGTTTTACAGCCACATATATCAGTCAGTAAGCTCACTTAGTTCTATTGATTCAGTTTGGGAACAAAAATATATCAACTATTAGCCAAAAAAAATTCCCGCAGTTGTCAACTAGTGCTGTTTGATGACCACTAGCCAGCCTGTTATTTCTGCAAAATGAATACAAATGAGATGTCTTTGGCTTTATATAAAGGAATTTAAGAATTCTGTTACTAAATCCACACCCAGAGAGATTGCAGTTCTAGTGGAAAGGAAAAAAAAAAAAGAAAATGTTGTTAGAGACAGCTACCCATTACATATGGCAACATAGCACGTGTATTTAAAATACTGAAAATAATAACTTTACAGACTGTATAGAAGACTTGGGTGAGTCTCACCACCACTTTTCACTAATGCAAATTGGCAGCTTTGTTCTTTCTCATTTCAAGGGCTCATAGACTGCTATCAGTGCAAATAAAAATAACTTGAAAGAACACTTCGAGGGAAGATTCATTGGGCTTCCCTAAAAGGTTAAAGATCTTGTTAAAAAGATTAAAAAAAAAAATTAAATGTTTTTATAGAGACCATAAACAAAGCTGAAGCCAAACATTAAATGTCACCTGTAAGTAATGAAACAAAACTTCAAAAATATTTTTAAAAATGAATATTTGAATGTATGTTGTATAGAAAAATGCTCCCACTTCCATAAAATTCAAATGATCAAGAACATGCAGTTATCACGATGTACTAATTTGTCAAGTTTACAATATTCCATTAGAGAATAAAGGACATAGGACATAGGGCAATTAGACAAATGGGATATGGTGTTAACTACCATGTTTGTTATTTCAAACACAAGAAGAAACACTTGTGCACAAAGTTTTAATTCTAAGAAATTTCTCTGAGCTGTATATAATTCCGATGAAGTCTATTTGTTTTAAAGCTAGGAAATAAAGCACAGAAATGCATAATTTAAACCTAACTTTCAAGGAAAAAGAAAGATTATTTTGCTACGATGTTAAAACAAGCTTGGAAGTCTGTTCAAAATTTTACAAAAGGACAACACATTTTTTGCACTCATAATTTCTCACCTGAAATGCTAAGTTATCTGGATGGCTTCAATTTTATCTGTGTATTAACCCTTGCTCTACTTTACCCATAATGCATCAAGGTGTCCTCAGGAGAAAATCCATGGAATAAATAGAAAACAATAGTTTTCTGCCTCAGTATTTTGCTGCCCAAGTTTGTCTTCAGACACATTAACAAGGAAGACCAAGGACAGTAGCACATGCTATATTCCCAGTGCTGTTCTGGGAATATACTCAGGATTCTATTCTGCAAGGATGTTAATTCAATATTTCTTGTAAGTACTAAAAAGGAAACTAAAAGAAACAGTAAATCCTTGTAAAATATAACTAGCTTGGCTCTTTTAGGATTTTTTGAGACACTGATTAATAGTGAAAATTACTTTATGCCTTCTGTCCACATTAAAGTGCATTATTTTCAAGTGAAAAAATTTTGTATCACCCCTCTGCACAGCAAGCTTAGACTGCGAGTAATGTATTAAGCACCTTCCAGAAATATTAAGATATTTCCTGCAGTGCAGCCTTCTTTCACAATTTTATAATTCGTTATCAATTGAAATACAAGGTAACTCATGGAAGGAAGAAGTCCTCTGTGCACAAATCCTTTAAAATGTTACTGAAGTTTGAAATATTTAACCAGATAGACAAAAACCAGCTGCTCATAATAATTGAGGAAAAAAAAAAAAGCACAATTATTTTGCAAGTGAAAGGAAGTTAAAAATGCTAACACAGTAAAGTTCAAATATAGAAACTTTTATTTTGTCTACTAAAAACCCACTCAGTAATGAATTTTCTACTCCTTGGAGAAATCTCCCTTCACCTTTAGATTTTGTATCTTAGAAATACAAAGATAGTGGTGTCTTCTGCTGTAGACTTCAAGTCACTGTGTATATTCCCTTATTTAAAGTGTTGTCTTTCTCTACTAAATTTTACAGATTATTTGAAGTCTGAAAGTATTTCATGTCCTGCTCTGAGTGGAAGTCTGTATACTGTAACAACGGTATAAATTGAAGGTTATTTTCTGATTCAAAATCATGTGAGTGTTTTAAGACACTTTCAACACACACTGCTCCCCATCTCTTATCTCTAATGCAATCACACTGAATGTGAGAACTGGAGATTGTATCAGTAATCTGCACTTTTATCGGTACCCAGTATTTGATGCTGGGTGCAACTTAAAAAACCGTTATATACACTAATATTTAATGACAATCATCTCAGTGTTGGCTCTTTTATTTTTTCACCTTACAGAATAATAATGTTCTGTTCATTTCACAGCATGCTTTCTGAGTACAAATGAATATCAACATCATTAGGAGTCAAAAGAAAAGCAGAGTTAAGGATAGGAAATTTTTAAAATAAATCTGTTTATTTCTCATCAGTGGTTCCCATAATTCCCCTTAACATCTTGATTGTTGTGCTATGAATTCCCTTTTGTCCTCCAATTATCTAAAATTACAAGTTATTTTACATTTTTCATGCCAACTATATTGTTCGGTACCTAAGACTGAATTTCTCTTTTGCAATATTAACATCAAATAATCTATTATGTAAACACAATTTTACATGTGAGAACCCCTGATTATTCTTTAGAAATTAATATAAATGTTTTTTACCATACATATATATTAATTTTATAATTTAAAAAATTTAAAATTCCAAATCTCCTTAAAAGCCTTTAATTAGTAATGACCTCTTATTGGCAATATTTCAAGGCTTCCAAAACAAGTTTCCATTCATGTTAACAGGTCTGCGAATAGGAGAAATAGTTTTTCACTACCACCCCTTTGTATTCTTTTCTTCTTCCAATGCCGAGAGAAAAATTTACCTATTTATATTTGTTTTTACCATACAAATACAAGAGTTTTGTGTTTTAACAAGAGATGAACCAATTATTTTAGTTGAGATATGGTGTAGTCTAACAATTTAAGACTGATGTTTCATTCAATTAGTCACAAGCAGAGAAAACAAATCAACGAGCACTATACAAAGCAAATGAGATACAAATGAAAAAGTTGCTTGGAGCCAATAT
Organism: Lagopus muta; assembly: GCF_023343835.1. Classification (NCBI taxonomy): domain Eukaryota; kingdom Metazoa; phylum Chordata; class Aves; order Galliformes; family Phasianidae; genus Lagopus; species Lagopus muta. Next base: position 43,692,336 of record NC_064437.1, on the reverse strand, counting down.
AAAATGTACTTATCATAATGAACAAAAAATATTAAATCAGGAATCTTCCAGCTGACAATGGGCACGCAGAAATGCAAGTCTAAATGCACTGACACATCCTCAGACTCAAAGATGTCTCAGTTAAAGAAAATAACGTTCTCTAGTCAGTAAAATACACCACATTGTAATGAGAAGCATTATCTAGAAACTGAATAGCCTCAAAAGATTGATAGTCTAATATACAGTAGAACAATGCATATATATCAGTACAGGAACACAAAACTACCAGTATGCATATATATCTTGCATATATATATATATATAAAATACTATATATATATACGCATATATATATACTATATATGCATATAGTAAACATGTACAGAAATACTCCAACAGAGATCATCGTAAGTTTTTCAAGTTGCTCACACTTTATTTCTTCCCAATGGAGGACTAATAAAAATAAATAAATAAACAAACTTTGTTTGGGTTGTTTTTGGGGTTTGTTTATTATGACATCCCATAGAATATCAATTATATTTTGTGGCATCGTAAATATCAGACTCAGTTACTATACACCTGTTATGTAGCATCACTTCTATAGTTACTTGTTTTATGAATCTTCACAGCTTGAAACCTAAGTGTACTTTCTACTCAGTAGTATTTGTATATTTATCTTATGATGCGTGAACAACTGTGCAAAGTTTATTCAATAACAAGAATGTCATTTTATCAAAGCATGTCATTACATCTACTGTCTATCCCAAAATTATTTTCAGCATTCACACCTTGAGTGTGCAATTCCCTATTAAATGATAAGTGTGTATTGACAGTATTAAAAAGAAAAATATCTTCTAAAATCTGTTTTGTTTTGTGTGGTGTTTTTGTTTTTTTTAAATACAATAGGGCTTTTTACATTATCACAGAACATTTTAGTAATAGCTCTCAGAAAGCAAATGGGAAGAGGTCAGGGCTTTGTTTTTGTTTTTGTTTTTTTTTTAAATAAAATACTCATGTGTTTGCATGGTAAAAACAAATATAAATAGGTAAATTTTTCTCTCGGCATTGGAAGAAGAAAAGAATACAAAGGGATGGTAGTGAAAAACTATTTCTCCTATTTGCGGACCTGTTAACATGAGTGGAAGCTTCTTTTGGAAGACTTGAAATATTGCCAATAAGAGGTCATTACTAATAGCATTACTATAATGCTAGTAAACACATCTATTTCTGGATTGCCTGACAAGCAATAGTATATATGGTTGGATATTATCACTACTTACCTGTCAATAAAGACTTTGAGAATTACATGGGAAATGTTTCTTGGAAAGCAAGTTTGGCATAAAATATTTCTGACATCAGTTAAGATATAGAAAATAGGCAATGGATGAAATCTCAATAACTTTAACACAAATTTGGGAAAAGTCTTTCTACCTAAACAGTCTGTTAAGTTCACTTAAGTTCAGAAAAAAAAAAAAAAAAGTGTGTAATTATTTAGCACCAATAATATAGTAGCACTGCACATTGCTGCAATAGAGTCAAATCAAACACTGCTTCCTGCATCAATACTGGTAATGCCTCCTAGCTGATATCAATTCCGTACACCATTACAGAGCCATTCACTCAACTGCTATCAGTTGCCATTCTCTACTAAGAAATAAAAAGAAAGGTGCTTAGTATGATCAATTTTGGAAGAAGGATTCTATATGCATGGTAAGCAGCTGCCAATAAGCTGATACTTCTGCAGAAATTACAGACTAAAATCTACTTAAGCAAGTCATATGACCTTTTGCAAAAAGGATGAGAAAAACAGGATTCTGTAATTTTATTAACTAGAATAGGAACAGTGGGCTTGAGATCCAGAATACATGTACTAACAAATGTGCAGACTAATTTCTCTGACCTCTCTGGATAGTTCATTCTGTACTAAGCTAAGTTTGTACATGCTCACTCATTCTGCAGATAGAAGATGGAGGGTAAAGCACATCTAGAGACAAAATAAGCCTAAGGAAGTACTACAGTTTTTCAACTAAATGTTAGTTTTCTATACAAGGAAAATTATATTCAATCCCTGTCATGATTTTGCAGCTTGTCAGGCAAATAACCAAACTAAAGTTTTCTAATTCATCACAAACCACACACCCTTACAGAAGAAACAACATTAAAATTTAGATTTTTTTTCCTACAACAGCCTTTTCAAACCAAAATTAACACAAGCAATACTTTGGAGCTTGATTTTATTTTCTATGTAAATAACTTTTCTTTCACTTACTAAAGAAAAACGCTGCATGGCAAACATTTACTTGACATGCATACAAAACCTAAGTACAATGTATTATAAAACAGGAGAATTGCACTAATGAAAACCCCACATAAACAGAAATAAAACCACCAATTTTACTGGACAGGTTGAACAAAGGCAAAGTAAAAATATAGCTTTATATAAGAAAAAAATAGTTGATTTCTTAAAATATATTTCTCGTTGCTCTGTATTCTCCAAATTTTTCTAACTGGAAATATTCTGATGCCAAAACACCAGAGTTAAACTTGTATGCAAAATTATCTACACATATTATTCTGCCTTTCAATAGAAATCATCACACTAATCCTGCATGGAAAGACTACCGATATTAATACTAGTAGCAAATGAATCCCAAAAATCATTTACTTTCATCCAGTTGCTTACCTCAAAACATTGGCTGTATAAAGTTTGAACTGTTCTTTGCACACAGCAATATACAAACAAGTTGATAGTTTAACTCTTTTCTACCACCAACAGACATCACAGAAAGCTAAATGGTGGAGGGACATTATGAAGATATAGAATTCTGACAAGTTGTGTTCAATAACAGAGATTATTTTGCACTTTTCAAAAAACAAAAAAAAAAAAAAAAGAAAAAGAAAAAAAAAAAAGAAAAAGCAGGTACAGAAAAATAAAAAGCATACAGAAATCCTGTAATTCCTGGAATATAATACAAATTCTGGTTGCCTGTTTTAAACTACAGTACTAATGAAAGGAATAACCTTCCTCTTCCACGTGATGCACATAAGCAGAACCCTTTGCCTGACTAAGCAAACCATATGCACTTTAAACTACTTTTCAGAAATCTTGTGCATCTCCTAGATATCATCTTTCTGAATTAATCTCATGATCCTTGGTGTATGCATGAAATGTATTCCTGATAGCGTGGGTCCTTTGACAATTTCCTATTCTAATTAGCTTCCATTGAGCTAAAAAACAGACTTCTTTCCAGTAAATTTAGCCCATGTCCTCATTTGTTCCCATCTTTAAAGAGAGAACTTCATCATAATCAAAGCTGCTTGCTAAGCCAGCTGTGGCAAGTTTGTAAGACACTGCCTTATCATAAGAATTCCTGCAGTAAAGTTTTCTAAATGGAAACTAATAACCAATTTCATTCTTTCATTAATTTGTGTCTACTACCAGAAACCCAGAGCAGATTTTTTTTTTTAATTTTTTTTTTTTTTTTTTTTTTTTTTTTTTTTTTTTTGGATAAGCATGTCTGAAGTTGTTCTCAGTCAGAAATAATAATTAATAAATAAATAGATGAGTAAAATGCGTATCTACTATTTCAGTGATTTAAATCAGTCTGGAAATCAGACTGGTTTCCTGTCTTTCTAAATTAAACAGTGCAACACACTTTCTAGAGAGTTGTTGTGTCTAGAAAAGTGACAGCCTCTATTATTTTAAGGAAACCATCTTACTGAGAACTATAGCAATTTACAGTTTCTATTCTTTTTTTCGTTGCCTACAGAATAAGAGGTGAATATTAGCCTGAAGTTAATTTACTGATGCCATCTGCTACAATTTCTGAATATTGAGATTGTGTTTTATGTGTCAGCTTTGCTAGCAGCATTCAATCAACTGAACTATTGCTCTATCAGCCAGCACTGCACTCAGGTAAGCATATTAAGCACCAGATTACAATCACAAATGTAGTATGTCTAACCTTAGTACACAACAAACACAGAAATATTCAATCACCGAAACCATAAAAGATGCCTAGAGCACATTTAAAGCATTACTCTGAAGTCTGAACATTAGCAAGCAGCTACTAAGTTAACAATGACAAATAAAAGGCTACATGGGACAGTACTTTGATGACAATAAATTTAACATTTAGCAGCAACACTTTCGTAAGATAATGTTTATAAAACACAGAAATAAGTCTGAGTTTTGAAGTTCCATCGCTGAGGATATTCACCTTTCAGAAGTCAACAGATCTCAGAAAACAGCTCTGAGAACAGCACATCATGGTTGTCTTTAGATTCCTACTGTGCCAATGAGAACTCTGTTAGTTTTCAATTTCCTTCTTTGGTATAATTGAAATATTTTCTATATTTTTCATATAATTCTTTTTCTGCTGATCAGTTATGTCAAGAATGCAATACATCTACATCAGCTTGAATTACAGAAGCTGAGGTTTGGTTCACTGAACTCAGTCTGTACTCATCCAATATTTAGAAAGTTAATGAACAAAAGAACTTTATCTCATTTGGTTTCTTGCTGTTATTTTCCCTCAGCTAGCACTGCTGCTTTTAATGACTGCTACTGTTGAAAAAAAAATCCAGTGGTATGGGAGGGGGCAATATTCCTCATAATATGGAAGAACTGAGGAGACCTTTTATCACATTTTTGTGACAACAAGTGACAGTGTTTGAATTTCATCCTGTAAAATAAAACCAGAGGTTTCCACTGTATGGGGAATTCTCTCAAAGATTAGTGTTATGTTTCTCTAGTATTTTCAAAATGCACTTCTATATTACACTTCATATTTATCTTCTTTGGTAATAAACATAACAATATGTTTCTAAGACCATAAAAATCAGAGAATATGGACACTTCAGCATTTTTTTCTTTATTTAATGGAAGAAAAAATGAAGCTATTGGGAACATATAAAATAGATTGAGCAATGACTGTGATTCTATTAATTATCCCTCCAGTAAGCAATTCAGTGATTACGAAAAAAATAAACACAACAAAAAAAAGCCACCATTCTTGGAAATTCCTTCTTCGTAACTAGCTACACCTTGACTTCTTTGTGAACACATTTCCAAATAACAGATTATTTTTCGAGTAAGACATGTACATATTATTTTGTTAACAGCTTTAAATTGTCTGAAGAAGTGCAAAAAATTACTATAAGATACAAAGTAGTTAGTAAACTGATAGCTTGACAACTATAAATGATTAAAAATCTACCAGAATATTTCTAATTTCTATTATATTCATAATTCACATCAAAAGGAACATGAGCAGATCACAAGAACCTTCACTTGAACTTTAACTGAAAAAGTACTACAGTGATGTGATAGATGCATGGATATGTACTCATCTACAAAGCATATATTAAAAAAAAAATGCAAAACCTAAAGATAAGGGCTCTCATTGACAGACTTCGTTGATGAAACAATGCCAAGTGATCTACCCAGTTTTAATTTGCTTAGGTAACAGATGTTCTGTGATATCTGAATACAGACGTGTGTAGGAAAAGGCAAGAGGGAAGCAATTTTCTTCTCAGTCTGACTGCACCCTCTTGACGATTTGATTTCTAGAGTAAAGAAAACATCGATCTGAAAGTCTGAAGCATCCTGTATCACACTGATGAAGCTATGGCATCACGAGAGTCTGAAAAAGCAGTAAGAAAAATTTCTTTTCACGCACAGAAGTGAAAGCATCCATTAATTGCCTACAAAATACAAGATTCTAAAAACAAATTTTAATTCACAGGCTCTAGAACTGTATAGTCATGCAACATCTGAGTTGGAATTGACTCACAAGCATCATCAAATTCAACTCCTGGCTTCACATAGAACTACCTAAAGATCAAACTCTAGAGAGCATTGTCCAAATGCTGCTTGAACCCCTGCAGGTAAAGACCCCTGTTAGGTATCCTGTTAGCCTGTTCCTGAAGCATGATGCAGTAGATGCTATGAATTTGTTTGGGTTCAGAAAGAGACTCAACGAGCTCATAAAAACAAAACAATCTGAAGAAAAAAAAAAAGCAAACTCATCTGCAAACAGTTGAAGGTTTGGAAAAGAACAGAAAGGATAACTGTATATGCCTGCCTTCTTTAAATTGTCGTCTATAGGCATCCATTTTAGCTACTGTTTGTAAAAGAATATCAAGCTACATTTATCTTTAATACCAGTCTGTTCATTATGTCTTAATAAAAGGAATCTATTTAGATGTTATCTAAAATAATGTTTAGTTTTGAATTAGTCACACTTAAAAACAAGAAAGCAGAGCAAACGAATCCTCAAAGAAATTAAATGCTAATCAGTAAAGCTAAAAGGATTATAGTCATTCTGTATGACATATGTGACATACACAAATGCAAAGTTTTGTGCCAAAAGTTCCAAGTTATACACGTGGTTCTGATGATGAATATGCTCCATGAATTAGCTAACTAACTTCCATGGTGGTGGCTATCATGTATTTAAATTTTGGAAGTATTACTATATAACGTTTTCTACAGTCATCACTGCATTTTACTCTATTTTAACTAAAGTTTAACAGGAAGCACAGAAAGAAAATGTACTTAAACTGATTTTTAATTATATTTTGATACATCATAAAATCCAAACGTGAGAAGAGTGCATCTGTAGCTAGTTCACAGTGCAAACAATCACAATCTATACTTTTCTTTCATCTACAAGGCAGCAAACAGATCCTGACCTCAATGCTATTCACACCAAACAGCTGCAGACCACCAGACAGCGCTCATGAGCTTTGGTCTGACATACAGAATTTCTGAATGGTTTTCTCTAAAACATACACAAATGAAAATCCATGTTGGAGTCCAAGTACCAATTGAATTTCAGAGGAACTAATGTGCTTTAGTTTGCAGCATACAAACACCACATGTTTACCATTCGCTACAGATGCTGTATGCATCATATTGCCCACTGCTGTGACAAGGCTGGGTTGCTGCTGCAGGCTAGAAAAATACTTCTCTGTTTTTTCACCAAATGAATTTTGTTTACTGCCTTTGCTGTTCAGTGAGTGAAAAAACATCAAATTTGGATCTGAAAATGCAATAGAATCAGTAGATAAACTCAGTGGATCCGTGCAGCTAATTGTTTTCCTTTTGGCTATGGCATATGTATTACTCGACTGCTAATTTCACGCTCTGATACTGCTTCTTTATAGCAGCAGATGAAACTGAAGCTCTGTTCAAATAGGCTGATAAATATGTATTCCACCCCTTCGCAATATGTTTGACACTCCTCACCCATTGTTATACTTCTCTTTTATGAAGTCTAACCCCTCACTAATTTAGCTCTTATTCATGTAGTTGTCACACCAGCATACGTGCTTCTGGCTTATTCATATCAAAAGAGGAATTCTAATTTTCCTGTTTACAGAAATCCTCTTATATCACTAGTATATTTAAGTTTTATGTGGATTTGGGTGGAGCTTTTTCTGTTGTTGTTTGTGTGGGTTTTTTTGTGGTTTTGTTTTTTACTTGGTTGCTTTTGGCACAAATTTCTGACCAGTAAACTTCTGAAGAATCTTTAAGAGAATAAGAGCAACACATTTGCCTGCAGATGGATACACAAACACTGAAGAAATCATACAATTCTACATGCACAACTGAACATATCAATTCAAGCTGGCACTCTGATTCCATTTGGGAGCACAGATATTGCTATGTGAGTTAATTCTGACCTGGATCTGTAGGCTGAGTTGACAATACAACTGTGTGTTGCCAGCCTAAGAAGACAGCTACTTTAAAACTAAAGCTCTGGCTGTTCCCTGGGATTACTGGAAGCTGCTGACAGAAAGCAATATTTCTAGTTCTACTTCAAAAAAAAAAAAAAAGGAGACTCAGAACGCTGCTATCTTTCATATCAAATTCAAGATAATTACACAATTGTGGATCATACAAGAACAGTAAAAACTGTATTGTTATGAAATCAAGAATAAATTGGATGAAAAGGAAAAGCAAATTTAAGCAGACAAATCCTATTGGTCTAATTCAAACATGCTTATTTTCACTAAAACATTACAGTGGGAGGGAGTGGTTGGTGTTACAGGTTGTTTGTTTTTTTCATTGTTTTGGTTCTTAGAATTTTGAGTGCTTATTGAGGCTTTGTTGTTTGTTTGTTTGTTTTTTGTGTGTGTAACTAAGGAGAGGACCAAAATCCACACAATAAATAGGAAATGGGAAACAAAGCACAAAACTTTGGAGAGCTGAGATGCTGAAGAAGCATAAAGAATGACAGGACTTGCAATGAATAAAAGCATTTGTTATATTCAAGTATGAAGGCCTAAGATGTGAAAAAAAACACTAGCATATACAAACTTTTACTTTGTACTTACTTGTGAATTTAGCAAATATATAAATGCATGCATTTATATACATAAAAATAAACATACACTCACACATGACATGCATACAATTTTAGATCCTGGGGAACACAAATCTGGTTTCCTACAGAACAAATCTTCTCCATTGCCTAGCAACCAGAGCTATTTTTATGTCAAACTGCAATAATTCAACATTTCAGCTTTACCTCTACTAGGATTCAGGAGTGAGGAAAATCACCTAAATCCCAGCTCTTCCCATTTGCCCTCCAATTCTCTGGTACTTGAACTTTTGAAAAATAAAATTCACTCTTTCACGAAAGCCAAATTTGGACAACTTCAGCATATAAAATCTGAGGAGAATTCTGAGTATAGAAAAGGGCACTTCTTCAAACCACTCCTATGGTCCCATGTATAGGTATATTTCACTGTTAGCATTTATGCTTCCTGTTGTCAGAATCCTCTGTGTTTTTGGAGGCAACAAGAAAAGCTTTGTGCAGCTAATGCTGCCAAATACTGAGAGCATGCCTTGGTTTCTTTGGCCAGGAATAGGTTTTGAAATTCATATACTAATTTATAAAGCACATCCCATCTTTAGAGAGTATTGATTAGCTATGCTATAAATAAAGCTTAAGATATCTGCACAGTTTAAATCGATTCTGAAAACTTTGAAGTCAGATTAGGGTTCAGTCTGATAAAGTAATCGAACATCTGACAACATGTATGCCTGTGGAAATTACATAGAGCATATGTAAAAATAAGGCACACGTAAGGAATCATATTGGAGTCCTCATCTCTTCTAATTCCATGGATAACCCAAACAAATAAAAAAAATTTTTTTTTTTACTGAATACTATTTCTAAAAGGATGCTGACATTGTAGCCTCTCAAAAGAGATCCTCTCAAAATGTTCTTTGAGAGCACTTAAAAACATTTAGCATTCTACGGTAATTAATTGGTTGTTCAAGAAATTACACTACAAATTATAATAACAATTTCAGTATCAGTACCTTAGGTCATTCATGAGTAACAAGAAGAAATACCAAGAGATGCAAACTGAGTGTCAGTACCTGTGCTAATTTAAAATCCATACTCTTCATGTACACTTCTGGACATACATTTAAAGGCATCTGTGAATCTCCATAGGAAACCATAAGTGGGTATGAATATTTGCAACATTTTGCAATGCTGCATACAGAAAACATAGAATATAAATGTAAATTTATGGAAGAACAATGTATTTAGCTTCATAACATTTAGAAGTGTAGCAAATAAAGATATTAATGGTACCTATGCAGTTCAGACTTTAATCAAAATATCAGAAGTTCCAAAAATCTTCCTCTAAATCTATATATTCCCTCCAAGAAGTTGGAAAAAAAATAATTTTGTACTTGATCAAAAAATTATAGCTTCTAGGTACTACTACAGATGGTAAGGAATACAGTCCTATTCAGAATATATTGCTTCTTTCCATTCTGTATTTCAATGAATGCCATTATGTTTAAGAATGTTTCACCTCAGCAGATTACACAAATAAATGCACCTGCACTTCAAACTACAGGTTTAACAATGTCACTCTCTTCTCACCAGTTCAGCGTTTGAACCTAACTCAGCTCAGCTGCAGTCATGATTTCCAGTGCAATCTTAATTGCGACCACACACTACTAGTCCACATTTACAGATTTATGCTGTCTCTCTTTCTATTTTGGAGTCATGTTGCTTTTCTGTGTCACAAAAGTGTCTGTAATATAGTTTCATCACTTTCACGATAACAAATGGGACAGATCTCAGAAGCTTAACGCAGACTTTTTGCTGTTAGATATTCTAATTGCATGTTACTCTAGGGACTCCCATGTTTATGTTTATTTTACATTTAAGTACAAGGAACACAAGGATTAAATATAAGGGCTGCTCTGAAAGTAATGCCTCCTCTACTTTATTACATTTTCCCACAACATAAAAGACAGATGGTGTTGGTATGGAAAAAGAGGTTGAACCTTCTTCCCACTAATATTCCACTACATCTTGTTGCCATGAGAGAGACAGAAGCAGAAGGGTAGTCTTACAGAATGGTGTCTGACATGGAAGTGCATGATGCAAAGGTGTAGAACTGAATTCCTCTGCACAGAAAAAATAATACCCACTGGCATCCACTGATACTTGCTGAACATCTGTGGAGACTAAACAGTGGGTGTGAGCACAGAGAGATGGCGGGTGCTGTGTTTCAGCAGTGGTAACAGTGGGTTACCTCTACTGGTGAAGATTTCTACACAACATACAGGTTCTGGTTTATCACTGACGAAAATGTAAAGTTAATGGTGATGACTGTTGAAAAATGTTGTTTTGTAGCTGAGAACTTTCTCCATCAAATAGTGTTATTGTGCTCTCTGTATCTGTTGTAGTTTACACGGAAATAAATAGAAGACATTACTTTTGGAGCTACCCATGTGTAAAAGTCTTCTTTTTTAAAGAACAGTTTATAACAGACAGAGAGTTGGTAAACTATACAGACAGAAGGTAAAGAAGTCCCTAAGGCAATTCTCATGATGAAAAAGCCAAAGAGGTGTTAACACTGTATAGTCTGCAAATGCACAAGATTAAAATCCCTGAGGCAAAGCTAAACTAAAATCTAGCCTTTAGCTATTAATTTTCTAAAATGATATATATAAGCAAGAAAGCCACAGAAACCTACCACAAAGCATCCCCTGGCTGGCTTACCACTTCCAACCATTTAATACGATTCAGCCAGAGCGTAGAACTGTCTCCCCTACTCTCTTCATTTGAGAATATGAAAACTAGCACAAGAAAATCTCAAGAGGCTGAGAAACGAGGAAGGTCATTTGTAAATTTCCTAATTTGAAAAAACTCAAAAAGGAATTTCAGGCAATTCCCAATGATGCTAAATTTAGGGAAAACGAGTTTCAATGACGCGTTCCGAGTCTGGCAAGTACTTAAATTTTTTATGATTACCTACATTTCAAGGATATGAGTAGTTAGAAGGTTACACAGAAGAGAATAAAAAAAATAGCAAATTTATTAAAGAATATTATAATTATTTTGAATTATACATCAATTCTTTTGTAATAAAGACACTTGTGATTGTTTCATATCCATGTGATGCATGAAGCATTCACTATATAGGGACTGACTCCAGATTTTTTCTTTTCCAGATTTTAAAATGCTATTAAAAAACCTTTAAAATTGCTTTACTCTGTAGGGTTTTTTGCAGAAACAAGTTTAGCTATCATACCTTTTTTTCAGCTATTCCTTTGGGAATTTTAGTTCTTTATATATGATTTTCACAAAAATACTGTTTCACAGAAACCAATATTGATGCCTAAGAGCCATATTCAGCCATGTTTGAGCAAATAAATTTCAATTCCATATAAAATGACCTGTAAAAAACAGCATAGGAATGTAATTCAGAGATAAGGGTCAAGAAGCCAAAGATGACTCAGAATAACCAAGTTCAGTTACAATTTCAGTTGACAGAGGCAAGACAAATTTTCACATGCTATGTGCTGAGCAGGTTTGCTTTTCTTCCCCAAACTGAAAACACATCAGACATTACACATAGCACTTGCGTTTGGGACCTCCAAACTCAGGGCTTCTGAAAATCAAGGCAATGTAAAAGCATCTTATTAAAGATGATAATTGCTCCATAAGAAGTTAGAGTTTCACAAAGAAATAGTCACACAAGTGAGAGTCTCATAAAGTCTAAATCCCACTTCCAGAAGACAAATATCAGAGCTGACAATTAATTCCTTAATAATTGTCCATAAACTATCCTGTATTATTTCTTCAAGCTTTTGCTTTTCTGTACTAGCAAGACAGTGGCAGAAAGCTAGAACAATTTTTTCTTAATTGGGATGTTATCAGACTTCTTAGGATTCCACACAGATGTCCTGTCTGAAAGCTCAGATGTCTAAAATAAGCATATTTTAGATATATATTAAGTTTCATATACACACATTGTTAACAGTTAAAATATACCTTAATAAAGCGAAGCGATGCAGAGTAGTCTAATGGTACAACACAGGATTCTCTTGGCTCAGGTGCTCAGTGGCCATGTGTTAACTTACACAGATCTGAGTAACATCTAATGCAAAATGTTGGCTATCGTACATTTGGGTATTATTATAGTAGCAAATTATTATCTCTTATGTTGATTCTATTATTCTAACAGTTATAAAAAAAAAGACAAAATATTCTGAAACTATCAAATGCTGTGTGCTGCTTTTTAGTTTAATCAGCCTAAGCTTCTATCATTACTTATTGTATAACCAAGATGTTATAATTGCAATATGTATAACCAAGATGTTATAACTGCAATATAATCAAAAGAGTAAGGCACAGCAAACAGGGATCACAAAAGAGAATAAGTAGAAGAGCTTACCCTTGGGTTGAGCTCACTAGAAGATATCAAAGAGGAGGATCTCCAGAAGAGATCCTTCCCCTCTGGTAGCCAGCTCTTAAATAGGTCCAGGAGGGGTGGAGCCTGGCTCCACCCCTTCCGGCAGCACAGGTGAATTGCCTTCACCTGTGCTCCTCTGGCTGACTCATGGCTCACCTCAGGTGATCAATCAGAGGTTCAGGCCGTGACTCAGCAGTTCCCATACACTCCACCCCTTCACGGCGTGAACCAATGATCAGGTTAACAAAAGGGTAAGCTTTCCCTAATACAGAGATCCGGTATATCGCGACGCTTATACAATTTTATCGCGACGTATGTTGGTACAGTTCAAGACAAGTGATGATTAGTGGATGTCCATACTCTTCTATGGGCCAGTGCTCGATGATGTGCCTGGAGGCAGCCAATTGTCTTTCTTTGGTGATGAGAATGTCCTTGCCAAGTCCTTGAAAATAGTCTGCCATGCGATATGGGGAGAGATTGCCCATAACACGTAAGGGACCCCATTTTTCAATGATGGCAGCTAACTCGTAATAGGGCGATCCCTCAAACCCTGGGATCTGCCCTGGAATCATTTTCTCTAGGGGAGTATTGTTCTCCCCCTTGACCCATTTATAGAAATTCCACAGGAAAGACATGTTAATTTTAGAATATTCAGCCTGCCTGGCTCGCCAAGTGTATAACCAAGATGTTATAATTGCAATATGTATAACCAAGATGTTATAACTGCAATATAATCAAAAGAGTAAGGCACAGCAAACAGGGATCACAAAAGAGAATAAGTAGAAGAGCTTACCCTTGGGTTGAGCTCACTAGAAGATATCAAAGAGGAGGATCTCCAGAAGAGATCCTTCCCCTCTGGTAGCCAGCTCTTAAATAGGTCCAGGAGGGGTGGAGCCTGGCTCCACCCCTTCCGGCAGCACAGGTGAATTGCCTTCACCTGTGCTCCTCTGGCTGACTCATGGCTCACCTCAGGTGATCAATCAGAGGTTCAGGCCGTGACTCAGCAGTTCCCATACACTTATATATAGTAGAACAACTGCTATGCGTATGGGAATGTTAGTGTAAATGAGGAGTAACAACGATAACATTTTAGAAGATATAAAGAATAACCACAAGCAGCAGCAGCCTAGAGTCTTTAGTAGTCAAGTGGGTAAAGTAAGTTCCAACAGACCTATAAAACCTTCTGGCTTCAATAATCTTTACTTTAAAAGTTAATCTCATAATATCAGTTACAAGAAATAACTGTTTTTATTGCTTGGTCTCAGCTCCCCAGATCCCTCCCTTTTCCTTCTGCTGTTTTCCCTTTGGAATACTGCCAGTCTAGGTAGGCAATTAAATAATAATTTCATTCATCGCTAGTAATATTGTCTGCATTGTTGACCAATAGATATATATCATTTTGTAATCTGGTGATACTAAGAATGCAGAGATGTTCTTCAATGAAGCAGCAATGAATATTTATCTAAGATACTAAAAATTAATATCTTTAATACGCAATAAAATTAAATAATATTATTTTGATTATTGTATTTGACATATTTGAAGTAAAAAGGATAAAATAATGAGGTAACATCTACACATTAGAGTGCAATTGATTTTTATGTTTTTACCTCAACCATTCATGCCTGCACAGTCTGTGAAAACTAGGTCAGGCCATGCAATTTCATTCATGCAATTCTGTTTTTCTCTGTCTATTCAAGTTTTTATTCATTTATGCCTTGAACCCAAGGAACACTATTTCAAGAAATACTCAGAACTGGTACTGCTGTTTTTAGTCACATAATATAGAGCCTTTAGCCAACCACAGCTAAATTTTAACTTTAGTCTAACATAGGAAAAATGAGGTACACAGGTACTGCTAGGAGTAGTACTCAGTAGCTCAGGATTAGAGCTAATATTAGAGCACAAAGGACAAATTCGGACATCTTAGTATAGTGGGATCACTCCATCAAGAACACTGGTAATGAATAGCACCCATTAGTAAGAAATTTAGAATTTGGTCCTGAAGTGATGAGGGGCAGGCATGAAACTACCTTTTTTATGATAGACAATTACAGTACAACATTACAGCTAATTTCAGTCACTAGAGAGATTTCAAGATTGTATAAAGAACATAAACATCAAATATCACATAGAAATAAAACATCAACTATGTTGCCTCCATCATTTGGACCTATGAAGCACAACCCATTTAACTGAAAACAACAGAAGCAAAAACTTTCAATATTGAAAGTCAGTTCAGACAGATTCAAATTACTACTCAATTCAGCAGTGCAACATGTCATCCCTTATTTCAGAAGGAAAATAATAAACTTGCACTGTGCAAATGGTACCAGCACAAAGAAACCACAATGTTATAATAGGCATGAATCACAAAACAAAAACTGCAATGAATTCTTTCTTACTTTTCCATGTTTGATAGCCTATGGAGCACTTTCTGAAATTACTTCATATTAAATCCTCTGAAAGGAGGCTGGATGCAGATGCTAGACTTGCAAAACAATAATAGCAAAAATGAAACACCAAGCTTCGCTTGCCTAAGTTTTAGCATGTACTTTTAGGTTTGTATTTGACTTATAACACATTTGCTTTTGTCAACTGCCCTCCACAAAAGGATCAAAACACTATGCGTTACCCTTGATACTCCAGAGTAAATACATTTATATATATATATAAAAATTTTATAAATATATAAAAACAGAACAAGCTTTTCAGTCTGAATCAGATGTACCATGCTCCCTACTAGAAGAAATATACACATGCACGCGTCATTATTTCAGGATTTCTAATACTCACTAGAACCTCTTCAAACAAATCCTTTTTTAATTTTGGAAAAAAAAAAAAAAAATTACCAGAAAAATCCTTGTCACCTTCACCTCAATCTGTTAACTCATTTAAATCCTTTCAACTCCATTGTCTTCAACATGATTTTACTTCACACATCAACTAACACAAATAAAGAATAAATCTTTTTCTATAATGGAAAATATAAGAAATTTTCAAGTTTCAAGGCTCTCACCATTTACTGTGGTAACAAATGGACTTGGTTTCAAAGTTGTGGGGTGTTTCAGAGCTGTTCCTGCTATAACAGGCCTGAAGACTAATCTTTAAAGATGCAGCTATTTCATTGCCAAGTAAAGCTGACATGGTGTAAAGCACGACCATAAACAGCTCTGATCTGTTGCTTGAGGAAGCAGACTCAGCTCTCTAACAGTCAGCACCATTCATGCTTTGTCACTTTCAAAGAAATGGAAAAGTTCATGTCCCTTAGATTCCTGAGATTACTTTGGTAGCAGAGAGAACGTGAGGATGAAAGAAACACACTTTAAATTATTTCAGAAATCACAGACGTCCAGTTTTAGAGTTCTGCTATTATAATACCATATGTTAGCTAAGATTTCAAAATACTAACCATTAGAGGTATGCTAAGATTTTTAAATTTTCAATCTGTAATCCCTTAAATGGACTTTTTTTTTTTCCAGAATTAGATAAATCACTGCATTCTGGAAAAAAAAAAAAAAAAAAAAAAAATTAAGGCACCTTGGAAAATCACTAATTATTGAGTTCACTTTTCATTTTCTTTAATTCACTGATGTTTCACCTGCTGTGAAAATGTGTTTCCTATTCAGGGCAAAAGAAAAAAAAGCTCTTAAGGAAAAACATTCAAAAACTGTCAGCTTGTTAAAAGAATTACTCAAGAATCAAGGTTAAAAGACCACCAGTATTTATTTCTGGTTAATTATGAAAGAAAGATCAATGTATTTATCTGAAGTAACTTGAGGTTGCTGCTGACAGAAACAGAAGTAACAAAGAGAAAAGAAGACAACTAATCTCCGGGATTTTTTGATGGGTTTTCTGACAGTGCGATACAGTGACTAAGATGAAAAAACTCTTCTCAAAACAGTAGTCTCAAAACGACTACTGAAAGTAGTCATCAAATCTTTGACTTGCTTGCAGGAGAACAAGAAAGATGTAGGATATGGACAATTGCCTTGCCACTGAAAGTACATGTAGACACATTCACGGATTAAATTTTTTTGTGTGACTTCTACAGTTCACTTCCAACCCACATATTCTATCTGAGAAGAAATTAATCTCTTGAAACTAGCCATATGGAACGTCAAAAATCAAAACACAAAAACTGTCTTATATTTTTGCAGGATGATAGATATAGAAAAGCTTATTATTAGCTATGCCACAGAGAAGAAAATTCTACAATAGTTCTACAGAGTAAACATGTGCTATAATGGTTAAGTAGTTAAAAACATAATTGAGTTTCCTAAAATCTTGAAAAAATATTCTATGCAAGCCTTGAAAGTGCTAAATTAATTCCACAGCTGAATTTCTAGGCATTGCCATTAACCTAGAACTGAAGGTTAATTTCATGTATTAAAAGCCAGAGAAAAAAAAAATTATTAATTGTAGTGGGATTGCATTTGGCCTGAAAGATACAAAATCACAAATTTTGTAAGTCAGTTTCTGGTCATCTCACTCTTGATACTTCCAACTATAGTATTAATTATATACATTCCACAATAAATAAAATAACAGTGCTTATTCACCAAGCAGCATGAATATCTGTACTGTCCACATAAACAAGGTTAAATGGCAAACAGAAAAGCCAGTCAAGAGAGATTTAATTGGTATCCCACTGAGATCTTGGCTTATGAAATTCAGAAGCTCCAAAACCAATTTTTTTTTTTTCCCCATAAATATTTCAAGTGAGGCAAGATCAAAGCCCCTTCCACTTTTCAGGTATCTCTGAGCTTTCATCCTCACTCAATATAAAAATACTAAGAAACGATATACTGAAGTGGCAGCCAGAAACACTATTCCTTAGAAAACGACTAAGAGAGGAAATGTCTAATCCAATTAAAGGTACCTGGTGATATGACTGGCAAATTTTAGAGAATCAAATCCAAAGTGGCAAACATCCAGCGAAGAGAAATATGGGTGCAAGACAGGGAAATGTGATTTTTTAGAGATTCAAATGATGAAAGTAGTCGTCAAATGCTCCAAATCTCAATGCTTTTCTCTGGTACATTCCCACTCCTCAGCCTATACACAGAACCTAGGAATTTCATGACCCTGGGTTCTTGCAGAATTCTTTGTCTTGCTTGCAGGGGAACAAGATGTAGGATATGGACAATTGCCTTCCACTGAGAGTACATGCAGACATATCCACGGATTAAATTTTTTTCTGTGACTTCTATAGTTCACATCCAACCCACATATTCTATCTGCAGGTAACTCTCACAGATGGAGCACTACTGTAATATATTACCTACTTAGCAAGTTGTTGTTTCACCCGCATATCAGAAATCTGGTGTACCATATTTTCCAGAAAGTTAATTTGGTATCAATGATATAGCTGTGTGAATGCACTGACTTCATGTGTATGCATTTTATTCATTTAACTTCAGTTAAAACAACAAGCTCCCTGAAGATATATTAGAACAATTTGAATTATGCTTAATCTAAATGGAGAAGAATCCTTTTAGTCACAGTAAACAGAGGGTCCGACTGGTACAAAAACTAAACATCTCCGTGCCTTACGAAAGCACGTGTCTGAGATTCTCCCAGCATTTCTTATATGACATGTATAGAGCAGCACAGGATGTTGTGAAGTGCTATTTGCTTTGTGATAGCTGGAGATGAGTAGAATAATTCTGTGGACATCTCAAAATTATACATCTGTGCCATGGCTGCCTCTGGAAACATAAAAGCTTTGTTTGGCATATTTGTGTTTTGCATTTCAATAAGAAACCCAGAAGTTGCATCAGTTCTGTAAAATAGAATGATATCCATTTTTTTGTCTTGATTTTATTTTACACTGGAATAAATAATTGTCATTGATAATGCGATAGTGAAGAAGTGTTTTGATTTCTTCATCACACAGTAAAGTTCATATGGAACTGAAAACAATTCACTAAATCAGAACCAGGTTAGCAGTAGAACTGATTCATTACTGCAGGAAGGGATAAGGGCAGGCTTTAAACTCCTAGTGGAATGGTAGGTAAATAACAGGTTTGCATATCACTGTAAATATTATATTCATCATTTACTTATATAGATTAACTGTATCTAATTAAAAAAATCATTATATACTGATTTTGAAAATTATTTTTAAGTCAGTGAGCATACAACAGCTGAGATTTTATAAAGGTTTGGAGGAAGCAATGAAACAAACTAGAATGACAAAATAAAGAATGAAGAGGAGATAAGCTCCCTGCTGAGTCTCTCTAAATGGAACAATATTTGAAATTAATTGTGCTGTAAATAAGCACTGTTACATTCATAATTGTCATTTACATTGCCACAATACTGTCATTCTGCATATAAAAATAGATTTATTTTATGGCATCTCCATGCAGGAACTGAAATGCTACATAACTACTTAACAGCTCACGTTTCTAAAACAATTTCCTGGAGAGTTCCAAATGTCTTTATACATATGTTCAGATTTTCTCTTAAGGCTGAGGTATGTATGGCCAACAAATAGCTAAATCATTTTCTAGCAAGAGTCAGCATTTTCAAGCAATACCACTTACAGACTGATGATGCATAGTATCTCCAAATAAACTCAGTAATTGTGACTTGCAGGGCAACCATACAACAAATAAACATAAATAAGATTTCTCTCAATGTTTTGAAACTAATTTCATTACTGAACTTAAAAAGCATACGAAAATCACCTTCTTCAAAACGTTATATCAAAAATTTGACTACCACAGGTAGGTAAAGGCAGGTATACTGGTAATAAAAAGACTATGTGGTTTAAGATTCCTAGGCCAAGCCTCAGGATTTACTCCCTCCCATTCTGCAGTAGATAAAATTAAAGTAACCACAAAATCACATATATTAATCAATCAATATTTGTCTCCTCCTTGCAAGGAGCTAGCTTTCAAACACTTGCCTGCATCTGAGGATTTCAGAAACACTCAACATGAGTCTTGATTACAGAATTGAAATGAAGAAAAAAAAAAAATGCAAGGAATGTAATCAAACCTTAATCTACAAATTATTTACAATAACCCACTACTTTAAGGCTCAATACAAACAAAGTTCCTTCCTCTCTCCCCATCCCACCATCCTTTTCCTTTTTCACCCTCCAGTGAATTCAGCTGTGATCAGATTTGGTCACAGTGGACTACTGAGTTGAAGATGTGTGGAACTCCTTCCTGAGTTAGAGCTTCCAACAGCTTGAGCAGTCCATGCCAACTGGCTTACATTAAGACTGTTATTTTACTCATCAATCTTACCTTTATGTGCTTGTCACAGAGAGATCAAGAATATAAAGCTTCACTTGTAGAAAACTGGATTAAACTTATTTAAATGATTTAAATGTAAAAAAAAAATAGAGTAATCCAAGCAGATAAAGCTACCTCAAGAGGTCTATTGGAGGTAGTTAACATCTTAAATTTTCCAATATTGTTCTAAAAGATTTCAAAAGGAAAATCTGTTCCTATAAATAGGTAAGAAGAACTATTCAGCACTACATTTTACAGCAGAGCTATAGAAATTCTCCAGCACACAAGCCATACCTGCAGACTTGTTAGCTATAGTATATGCAAATTAGTTTTATGGATTTGTCATCAGATCATCAATTGCAGAAGCAAATCAGAAGCAGCATTTCCACTATCGATTATGTATTTAAATAACTAATAAATTCTATTTATTTGATGCATTAGGATGGTCTCCATTATAGTATCACAATACAGTTCTTAGAAAATGTTTCTTTATGGAACTGAAATAACATCACAGCTCCACAACTGCAAGTGGGAAACAGATGCATAAAGATTTCCCCAGCACCAACCAAGCTGCCTGGAACAAGACAGAGGTTTTAACTCTGGTCTCCCATGTTCAAGGTTGCACTCTAACCATGAGACTTTCACCTCTTACAAGTTTTGCATTGAAGAAGAATAAATAAAAATAAAGTCATATTGCATGCAAAATAACCAGATAAACTTGTGTAATAGACATGCATGATTTGGGAAAGTGAATAAGTTGTTACCTAAGAGATGTTAAACAGCAGGGACTAATTTTCTCTCAAACCGGTATAAACTCAAATCACACCCATTGTGCAAGCTCTAGCAAGCAGGAAAAATCAAGCAAGCAGGAAAATATTGTAATCATGTTTGAATCAAGAAATACACAGGTTTTGTGGTTAAAATCACCATCATTTTCCAGGAAAAAATGCCTCTCATTAAGAGCCAACTTCCAGGTTCTGGAGTGCCATCTTTGCTTAATAGTTTATTTTTTATTCCAATCCAAATTATTAAACCAACCATTACCTGTTACGAAAACTAAAAGTTTCCTGCAGGTTTAAACAGAAAAACCTTCTTGTTTTATCCTTTAAAATACTTACATGCAGGTAGCTGTCTTATGTGCAGGGGGATTGTTTGTTTTTCTAATAATAGAACAAGTTTCCATCTACCTGTACTAATTTTACTCAAAATTCCACTCAGAGTGAAAAGAGCAGTCACAGGATGATCATAGCATTTCTTCTGGTGCTTGTCTGAAGAAATTGCACAGCAGAAGAGGGTTGATGACAATTACAGCTTACAAATACACACCAGAACTCAACTGCTTTTTACTTTTTATCTTACCATCTCTGTCATATACATGCCCATATATATACTTGAACACCAAAGATTTCTCATCTTTTCAAGTATCAAAACTAAAATTCCTTTATCATGTGTACTAAATAAAGTACACATCAAGTGTATAACCATTTCACATGATGCAGAGCTCCAAACTCTGAACTATAAATGCCCTGTGGGAAATACTGTTGGAGCACAAAAATGTCCATTCATTATAAAAAAAAAAAACTATTAAACTTTCTCTTGTTATACCCTCGAAGCTATTTCCAGATTCTCCCTTCCCAGAACTGGGTCACCTTCACTTTATTTTTCTTTATCCCCAAATACAACATTTGCTAACATTAATTACCTTAATTTAAAATAAATTCAAATAAGCAGTACATGCAAAAAGGACTCCAACAATACAAAA
Organism: Lagopus muta; assembly: GCF_023343835.1. Classification (NCBI taxonomy): domain Eukaryota; kingdom Metazoa; phylum Chordata; class Aves; order Galliformes; family Phasianidae; genus Lagopus; species Lagopus muta. The sequence goes on along the minus strand of NC_064437.1, from coordinate 43,670,604 downwards.
ATTGCTTCTAGAAACATCAAGAGGACAAGAATCAAAGTAGAAGACTGAAACTAAGCCTCCTCTTCTGAAAGAAAAAAAAATACAGAATAACAGAATACCATATGAATTTTCTAGATAGAAAACAAACACTCCTATCTAAACTCATTACTTCTCCACAGATTGCCTTTATAAATAAAGTTGAATAATAAATAATCTGCAATGATTTACAGCTTCCAGGAAAGAATGTACTTCTGCTCTATTCTGCACCCTAATCTCTCAACAGAACTGTGACAGTTCCTGTACAAGTTACAAGAAGTTATCCACATTGATGGGTCCACTAGGCCCTTGGATGGTATCTTCTTTCCAGAGCTGCTATCCCTACCCTGTACATTGTGGTATTATTACTTAGTGTCCTTCCATCCTATCAAGGAGGCTCACTGTATGGAGACAGATTTTGATACAATCCTTGACCCGAAGTACATATATTTTATGCACAAGGAGACTCAGTCAGTAATCACAACGTTGTTCCCACTTCTGAAGTGTCAGTAGATGTCCCAGTCCACGTGCCACACGTTTAGATGACATATTTTGTTTGGACACTGTTTGAAGGTATGGCAACAGCACATTATGAACAAATGATACTGCAGAAATACACCATTATTTTAGACAGTTCATGGGACAAGTAAATAAATAAATCTGTGTTCTCCTAGGATGACCAGAAATTACATTTCGAAAGCATATGAGGTGGGCCCACTTGAAAAAAAAACTTAGGTACAGTTTTGGGGCAAGGGGAGAAAGTTTATTTTCTAACCGAAATTGAGAACAAGGAAGGGAAGTGATCAAAGAGTAAGAATTGGTAAGAAATAAGCAGCTAAAAAAAAAGAAGAAAAAAAAAAAGAAATCACTGCTCTCACTCAGTCTCAAAAGACACAATATCTATGCTATCCCAATGGAGGAAGAAGAAAAAAACAGAGAAGTGATATTAAGGACAACGGAAAAGTGGAGTCAGTTCAGCCAGTGATGAGCAATTAATAGAACAAGGGAGTGCAATCATACTAAAACTATTTCTTAATTAAAATAATTATATTAGCTGGCCTTTAAGGAGATATATTTATAGCAAGTGTGACAAGCTATTAAGAATTCAATTTACATGAGAAATCTCGAATTATATCTTCAGGTATGAGGGAAAGAGGAAAGTGAACTGCTTCCAAGCAAAGTACCTCTTTTCACTTTGAATTAATTTATCTCTGGCAGGGGACATAACAAGAATTATTCTGTTAAGATCAGAATTCAAATAACTCATGTACATGTGCACACATAGAATATCAAGCATGATATCTTCAAGAAACAGCTGTATTAGTTGTCAAAATCGTCTTATTATGTTTCTAGAATTTATGTTGGCGGGTATATACAAATACCTCCATTTACAACATTGATAGGCTTTGATTATTAAAAGAAAAAATTTCTATCCAGTAACCATATTAGGCTCTGACAGTTGTATTCTCCTATATAAGTTGCTGAACACATTTATATTTTCCACCTCTGGAAAAAAGAAAAAAAAAAAATCAGTTCAATGGGTGGTAGCAATTTCCAGAAGCAGCACATTAAAGACGACTGAAATATCCACATCGGAGATGTGTTTTTAGGAGGTGAGTGAGGATTACAGGGAGGAAGAAAAAAATCATAAAAAAATTATCCAGGCTTTATCCAAGCACTTAAACAGCAAAAATGTTTCAGAACTGTGGTTTATAGGTTTACAGGTTTAATGGGAATTCAGTAGGTTTATCTTTCTAAATGTAAATATTCCATTATCAGAAAAAAATTCATCTTTCTCTTGCCATGCAAACAGGCTCATCAGATGAGTTTTAAAGGATAAATACATTATTATTGTACAGAAAGGTGTTTTGAAACTATAGCAAAGGTACTGGAGTTACACTAGGAGGTAACTGCCAGCAACAGACAACAGAAAAACTGTGTCAGTTAAACCTGTCAGAATATACTACAACCCCTAGAAGTTATCATTTTAAAAAGTTTTTACTCATTAATATAATCACATGCCAAACAGTACAGTGATACGTAGAAAAATAATGTACATTAAGAATTCAAGAAAAAAGTAACCTGACTGGTCTTTTGAAATTCATATATTGTCATCAGCATTTCTCATCCAGCAGAGACTTTTTCTCATTAGATTTCCAATGCCTGTCTGCTCCATAATGCTAAACCCTTGCCTCAGGACCACTAAGGGCAATTTGAATCATTTTTGTGATGCTGTTTCATTCCCCACATACTGTTATTTCTCAGGAGTAAGCTTTTCCTCTGAAGCCGTGATCGTTATCCCTCTCCAAGCACTGATGGGTATTTTTCATTTGCCTCTGTATTATGGTTATCTGCAATGATTTATTGATGAAATTAATTTCATCCCCCAAGCACAGTGGTGTATTAATAATCTAGAGATTACTTCAGTATGTCAGAGATCCATATAGCAACGTGGGAAGCCCATTTGCTACCATGGACAACAAATTAGATTTCTGCTAATAGCAGGAATAAATGGGATAGCCCAGCATTCTGAACTTGTTGTTATCAACTGAAGTATGCCAATCTGCTTAGTAAACACCCACCTAATAGACCTCACCTTCCTATGGAGACCAGCACTCTAAGTCACCAAAAATTCAAGAGTACGCTTTGCAGCCCAGCGTGGAATGTCCATATAGCAACACAAGAAATTTTTCTTTTTTTTTTCCTCATTAGAAGCAACAGACATCCATTTATATAAAAGCAAAACAGAATAGGCAGAGATGGTAATACCCCTAGGACTACAAAAGATTTTCTTTCCTGCTCTGCGATGTTCAAACTAATAATAATATTTTCAACTTATTACTAAGTTCTTCATTCTTTCAGTGGCCTATGTCACTTGTTTTTAAAGCATTAAGGTTTAAACTCTATCCACTGTATTATCTGAAAGCAGTTAGGAATTTCACCTTAACCTGCTTCTCTCAGGCATTTTCTTCCTAGCGAGAATGCAAGGTAAAACAAGATGCAGGTAAGTTCACAGTGATAAAACATGCCACACACCATGACAACCATCTTTGCTCCCATTTATCTCAATACCAAAATATCTGCACTAGATACTTCATAGTATCAGAAGAACTGTTATTTAATAAGCCTATGGGTGACTTAGATTTAGCTGTCAATTTAGGTCAGATTAGAGCTGGCATTAACCTGCATAGAGCAACAGTTATTTTCTCATTTCTATTTCATGTTACTGCACTACCTTTCCTTGAGAACAAAGAATATGCACAGTTATGACATTGCTGGCTTTAATACGGAAGTTCACTTACAAAGAACTCAGTGGACGGCAGTAAACAATTCCATACAAGATGCCTCAAGAACATATAAGAAATATATTTGCTGAATGTATATATGCTAAACTGAAGTTAATAACGAAATTACTAAACAAGACATTTTGAAACATGTATATTTAACTTTCTGAATTCATTAGAAAACAATTACAGAATGGCTTAAGTTGAAAGGAATCTTAATGTCCAGACAGTTCCAATTCCCTGCCATGGGCAGGGCAGGCTTCTACTCACAAGATCAGGCCACCCAGGGCCCCATGTAACCCAGCCTTGAATGCCTCCAGAGACAGGGCATCCACAACTTGTCTGGGCAGCCTGTGCTAGTGTCTCACTTCCTTCTAAGAGAAAAATTTCCCCAATATCTAATCTAAAACTTCCCTCTTTAGTGTAAAACTATTGCCCCTGGTCCTGCCACTATTTCTCCAACAGGTCATAATAGTTTATAAGCTCTCTTTAAGTACTGGAAGGCCACAATGAGGTCTCCCCAGAGCCTTCTCTTCTCCAGACTCAACAAGCCCAACTCCGTCAACCCTTCTTCACTGAAGAGGTGCTATAGCCCTCTGATCATCTTCATGCCCTCCTCTGAATCCATTCCAACAGTTCCAAATCCTTCTTGTACTGAGGGCCCCATGCTTTGGGCACTGTCAGTACTCCAAATGAGGCCTCATGAGGACAGGATAGAAGTGGACAATCCCCTCACTCGCCTTGTTGCCACTCCTCTTTTGACGCAGCCCAGAATACAGTTGACCTTCTGGGCTGCAAGCACACACTACTGGCTCATCACACATCAGAAACCAGAAGTCTTTCTTAGCAGAGCTGCTCTTGAATTCTTCTTGCAGTCTATACACATACCTGCTCTGACCCAAGTACAACACCTTGCACTTGACCTTGTTCAACATCATTAGATTCATAAGGGTCTGTTTTTCAAGCCTGTCCAGGTCCCTCCAGATGGCATCCCTTCTTTGTATTGTATCAACTGCACTACTCAGTTTGGTGTCATGAGCAAACATGCTGAGGGTATAATCGATCTCACTTTTTATGTCATTGATGAAGATGTTGAAGAGTATCATCATTTTAAGGTGTCCGTGTAATAAGCTTCTTCTTTCCACTGCACTGTCTAAAGGTATTACTATGCTCTTGATACAGCTATTAGCACACCACTTTCAGGAAAATAACTCCATTTAAATCATCAGTCTGTTAACTGGTCTGAAAGTACACTCAGCAATATAAGAAACAATTGAATCATAGGTTCTTGAATTTTAAAATATTGAATAAATCAACAGTGCAAACTTTAAAATGAGTATATTTTAAATTGTAACACCCCCCTCATGTAATAACATTTAAATATTTTCTATACTTCTTTTCAAATATTAGGCTGGAAACAAGAATAGTAATAATGACCTCCCCTGACAGCCTTACAGCTCTAATTTGGCCTAAAAAAGAGGAAGATGATGTATGTCCTTCATACACTTATATCAGAAAGACAGAGCTCCGAGGTTATTACAACAGTCCAAAAGCATTTTATTCTATAGCACTGAAATGAATTCTTAAGTCCTTTCATTTTATTTAATCAAAGCAAAGAATTCATTTTAGATTCATGCAGTTCATTCATCAGTCTGAATTAAATTTTTGATAAGCCACAGTTAAATTTTTCATAACAACGATCTGCAGTATAATAGCTCTTTCCTTTGCTTTTTCTTTGCCTTTGCCTTTCCCATTCCCATGTCATCAGGCAGACTAAAGGGCCAAAGGGCAGACTGAAAAGAAATACCCCCTACTTTAAAATACTAAATACCAGAATAGTCACAAAGCTTCAACTCAAGCATGGGTAATCAAAGTGGAATCCACAAATTCAGGCTTCCTTCACAGGAAAACCAGTCTCTATTTGAGGGTCTATCCCTCAAAATTTCTCATACATTCCAGATGCAATAAATATTCTTTTAATTAGTCCTACCAAAGTCAGTCTAAGAGGATCAAGAAAATGCTTTATAGTATTGATCAAATCTTTTTGCATGAAATGTTTATTCAATTCTTGATTTAATTAAAGTATGCAAAAATGGAAGTACATTGATAGAATGTATTGGATTAAAAAATAATAAAAATATCAAGCAATTCTTCTCTCAATTCAGTCTAATTTCTTCTCCTGAAAATGGGTATTTGTTACAGCTGCTTCCAAAATAAACTTCCTATTCAGGAGCAGGAAGAGGAAGCAGAGGTGTCTGAATTTCTGATGAGCTTCCAGTTTCACTAGTCTGCATTCAGCAAATATGTACCTAATTAATTTGCCCAAAGAGCCCCTTGTCTTTAGTTCATGTATTCAGCAGAGATTTACATTTATATTCTTTTAAATTGAACTCTGTGTTAATGAGACATCAAAAGCAATTTTTAAACTATCATCCCAGCTCCCTCAAAACCTTTACACTTTCACAGAAAGACTTGGGCTGGCAGGGATCTCTGCAGGTCACTTCATCCAAACTGCTGCTCAGAACGGTGTCAATACTGAATTCAAACAAGGTTGCTTTGGACCATGTCCAATCGTGCTATATGTTCAAGCACCATCACAGCCCAGGTGGTGATTCCTTTCTCTGCATCTCTAGAAATTCTTGTCGAATACAGAATAGAATATACGGTATTTTCTGACTGCTTGATGAAATAGGCAAGTTATCACAAGCATCTTTTCATTGTCTCAATTAATCAATAAGCTAATGAGAGGATCCCCTTACTATTGAGTTCTTATACTTGTGAGCTCATTTCAGTAATTAAGAGGCAAAAGAAAGTTTTTCATTTGATTGTGCTGTTATTCTTCACACAATAACAGATAAAATGAAGAGAATAAAATAAATTTTTGAGTGTTTATGAAAAAAGGGGAATTTGCCAGTTTTCCCTATGCAAGAAAGATACAGCATGCCAGTCTCCAATACATAGACTGCAGTACTGCAGCAATATTTGTCTGACTATAGACTATGTTCTATATATATAAAAAAAGAATCACAACAATAGAAAACTAATAAGCCACATGGCCACTGCTATTTCTTAAGTGTCTCTAGCAAAGTGCTACATGTGAAGCTACCACACTCACCAAAATTTAGTCCATCTCGTACTGTGCAAATATATATATTTCATACATAAACATTCATGCACAAACATTCAAAAAGACAACAGTTACATATAGCAGAATTTTCACTGGCTGTAGTTTAAGAAATCATGTAGTGACACACTCCACTTTCAAAAACAGATAAGCACGCCCACCATTAGCCAATCCTGCCCATTGATGAAGCAGAGAATATTATGACATCAGATAAATACAAACTCATTTTAAAAATAATTAATCTTTAATGAATTTCGTACTAACAATGAAAATACTTGAGGAACATCTTATCACTAAACACACATTTAGAGGAGAGAGTAGCAGAAGCTCACACTCAGTCAGGCCAACAAGGAAAGATGACCTACTTAAAGGTAAAAATTGTAAAAATTATGCTCCAAATTAAGTACAGAACAAGGCCAAGAACACAAAGAGCACTGAGTGACTGTGTCCTCATATTTAAAATACGCAATTATGGTATTTTTCCCTTAGCATGACTGCAACAAGAAAAGGGGCCAAATCCCTACCCCATCCTTTCCTCAGCCCCTCTCAAAGTTAAAAAAATAATAATAATAATAATAGGATATTCCCACAAACTATGACACTTTGTTATATCTATAAAGGATGGCTGTCTTGCAATTTATTTTTCTGAGGTGGCGTTCCATAAGTAAGGTGAAGATAACTAGTGAAGTTTCCTTACACTTTCATAAACACACCGTATCCTTGCACATTATATTTCATCAGATAGTCACATGTCTAAACAACAAATGTACTGCCTAACACTGCCTATATCCACAAAGCATCCCAACAAATCTTTCTAGATACTCCCAGGGTGAGAAGTAGAAAAAAATATTCTCAGGCACGGACAGAGCAGATAAGCTTTGGAATGGTGATTGAACTGATGCTATTTTCATTGGGGCTATATGGTCTCTAGTTTGCATATCCATGTCAGATAAGACTGACAACGGTGCATCCAGAAAAAAAGAAGAGTGTAGCAATGGCTCAGATTTACACAGTTTTAATCCCTTATAATTCCTCAATAGGCCCCATGCCTGGTGATTCTTATTGGTTGGCTCCTGCCTTGCAAAGGCATGTAGCCAGTTGGAAACATTAGACAAAATGACTTAGTGGAATTAGGTGGAATTTAGGCTGTGTGAATCTGGGCCATACTATGCAATCCAGTTTCTGAAATTCTCAAATAGTGCCAGTATGTTTTGACCCAGGAACAGGTTACAGATGGATTAATAAGAAAGAACTATATCTGACTAACATTTTGTACTAAAATCTTAGCACATACAATCAATGGTTGGTTCTGATACTTTTGGTTCAGTTTCTGCAGCATACATACTCAGCCATACATAAGAAGTTCATGAAGAAAAAAAAAAAAAAGGATTTTTGTTCTTCGTTTTGCTTTCTAAGTTTAGTTACACAGTTTATCTTCTACAACAAACTATGCAAAAAAAGTCTTTTGAAGGACACATTAAACTCTTCTACTTTGTAAACATCACCTTTCAGTCATCAACATGGATCCAGTTAGAATCATGTTACCTACTAGTTTAGTCCTCAGTGTAAATAAAGGGAATTTTACACCCTTCCACTGCAAACCTCAGTAGAAAGATTATAGAATTCGAATTGGATTACAGAAATAGAAAGGCCAAGAGCTAGAGGTACAGAACCTTAATGATCTTCACAGAACCTTAGGAGGTATCTCAACAGTACAGCTTGGTACGCATAGCCACCACATCTACTCACAAAGGAATGGTTAGGTAGCTTTTGTCTTCACAATATACATTTCATAGCCATACAGGAGCCATTCTGCCAGCTAATTATCTTAGATAGAAGCAATTAATTTTGTAAAACACTTTTAACTTCTGTTAATCTGTACAGCAAATGACTGGTAGGCAGTATTCCTAAGAACTATCCCCCCCCCCAAATCTTACGCAAATACTTCCAAAATAAAAAGGAAAGTACACATCATTTGGAACACTACTTAACAATTATTTCTTTGAAGACATTACACCAGACAGGCATAAGTCACTTCTGAAGACACAGCAGTTAAATATTGTAGAGACAAGGGATAATACAGAGAGCACTGGAGAGTGGGCTGATTTGCACTTGTCATGTAATGAATATCAACAATCAAAAGGGGCCATATCTTCCTCTAATCAGACCAAGTAGCTGGGAGGTCAGATAGGAAGTAGAATGAGTTACATGTGAAAGAAGGATCACATTATCAAACTGCTGAAAACTTCCATTTTTTGTTTTCTTCTCCACAAGGTCTTAAGCCCCCACAACCAATAATGTAAAAGATCTGTTACCAGATCTTACTTGCAAAGGAAACATTCAGAATGAGCTTTTACCCTCCTGACTTCCCCTCATTAGTTTGTTTAATGGTCCTCTTAGCAAAACACATAAAAATGTGCACTTCTGTGCACAATTCATATAACGGTTCCATTACTTAAGTCAAAAAGTAAAAATGTAAATCTAAGATCCCAGTCAACTTTTAAAAGACTTTGACCTGAGTGTAAGTACAGACAATTCTTCAGCTAATGAGCAGAAGCATAGATTGTGTACATCCTTCAAGAAACCGATGGTGTGGTTTTAATTCAGTTGTTATAGAACCCTGCAAATTGTGAGGGAGGGCTAGAGAATAAGTCAGGATGCCAACTGTGCTATAAAGTCTTTGTGGTTTTTTTTCCCCTCTCTAAGTTTATTTTGTGATTTTGCTGTGCTAGTGTAGATAGTCATTCTGCCTACTTTATTTTCGGATGGACCCAGGTCTTGCTCAGGTTGATTTTGCTAGCCATTCAAAAGATGTGACCAATGAGAGCAGAGGTTCTGCTAAAATCCTCTTGATTTTCTATGTGATCATGAACACAGAGTTAAAGATAGCGTCCTCCTGTATGTTTTTCTACTAAGTTGACTGCAGGTTTATATATCTTTTCAACTACATATACAAGCAACATCATAATTCAGTTTTTTCTTTACATAACATGTGGAGATTAAATAGGACTCCAGTGAACATAGAATCACTGAATTGCTCAGGTTAGAAAAGACCTTAAAAAATATCATCATGAAGTCCAACCACAACCTAACTATATTACCCTAACAGCTAAATCATGTCCCTGTGCACCACATCCAAATGGTTTTTAAATACATTCAGGGATGGTTTTTCCTGATATCCAACCTAAACCCCCCCCCTTGAACAACTGGAGGCCATTTCCCCTCATCCTGTCACCAATGAGAAGAGAACAATCTTGCTCTTGCTGGAAGCACCTTTGAGGTATTTGAAGATAGCAATAAGGTCTTCCCTCTGCCCCCTCTTCCCCAGACTAACCAGCCCCAGTTCATTCAGTCACTCCTCATAGGGCATATTCTCCAAGCCTTTCACAATCTTTTTTGCCCTTCTTTGGACCTGCTCCAGCACCTCAATGTCCTTTTTTAATTTACTTTTATTATTATTATTATTGTTTTACTTGTCAAACATTACTTGAATACCAATTTACTACATTCCAGTCCTGGGTGGAAGGTTACTTTCCTATGTACTCTGCTTTTTTGTCACCAATTTTTTTTAATGTTATTTCCTTTAAGAAAGAAGAGGTGGAACTCCACATGAAAAGTTTGTTCTCTCAGATGTAGGTAAATTACTTTTTTCTCTTTCAAATCTTCTTCTTCATATTGGTATTAAAAAAAACCAACACCCTAAATAAAAGCATGCTATATAATTAAACATCGTTCATGTTATAAATCATCGTAGACTAGATTTTCTAGCATATTTATGACACAGAACATACTAAATAATTGAATTTTCCATGGCTTGCAAAAATATGATAATCGCAAAAAAATGGCAGCAATTATCTATAAAAAAATATTCTAAATGCCATTAAAGAATGCTGTACATAGTGTGTTTGATTGCACACTAGAACACGATCAACACTACGTCTAGGACGTAGGTCTACGGTCCTCTGAACATCCAATCTTAGACATCCTGCCTAAAACAGACAAAGGTTAAAACAGCAAATTTAAGCAGTCAAGCAGAAATCCTTCCAGAATTTCAAATAAATTTGTAATTAACTGACCCCTTTCAGAAACACACTTCTAGTTCTCATTTCCTTTTTTCTAAATACTTTGCTGGCTGTTATTTTGAGGCAGCTATTAACCGCTAGGTTATTTTTAATGTCCTGCATGTGACAGATGTCTCTGAAATAAAAGGCAGCTGAAGGACAACAAACTCATTCTCCAGGACTGTTCTAATGCCCAGTATTACTGTAAGGTTCAACCCCAAACATCCTCTAATAAATTCAGAAAAAACACTGACAGTTTTCATGTAAATAAATAGCTATTGAACACCACTGCTCTCTCTTACTCAAAAAAGTCTTGAATTTGAAGGAATCATTTGAAGGATTTTCAAATTTGAAGGAAACATGGTTAACTGTGTTGAAAATGCAGAAGCAGCATGCCCTTAGTTGAATTGAGCCAGAGACAAGGAAACAAGCAAGTGCCGGTGTTGTTAAAATGACAGGAGGGGCCACCATACAGGATTGCAAGTCAGAAGTTCCAAAGAACTGCCAAATACCAAGTAATTTCTATGGAAAAAGTGGGGAAGAAATGGGGCAGAAAGAAGAGAGACAAATCTCTGTATCAGAAGATAATCCTCAAAGCAATAGTACATGAGTTATCATCGCAGTTTAAGCCACTGTAAGGATTAAACACTCTTCCAAAATATACCATCAAATAAGGTCTCTAAAATGTACACATTTCTGAAATTATGAGGTAAACAGAGCACTGAAGAGATCAGATAGGTAAAACACTACCCCTGCCTCTTTTATCCAATGATAAGAAAAATACCAGATTGCTCAAGATGAAAGAGTGCATTCTTTACTCAAATACCTAGAAGAGTGGTAATAACTGGTCTTGAGTGCTTGAAACAGAAGATCCTTTTCTGAGTCAACATCTGGGCCTGGTATAAACTGAAGTTTGGAATCTTCCATTACATACTAAGGGGTGTGTTTGCATAGCAATACACAAGGTCAGTCTTCTGGAACGTAAGCTCTTCCCGGCACCAGTGCTATTACACTGGTACCAGTCTTAGTCACATTTGGGTTGCTATGAAAGGACGGCTAAAATGTGATGAAAAGCACAGTCAGTCATTCCTTTTTTTTTTTTTTCAAGTAGGTTACATCAGCCTTTTCGGATGTTGCTGAGGCAGAACGTATAACAGGTGCCAGAGAAATCCATCTGTACTCCTTGAAAGTGCCAAAACACATAACTGGAAAATGTTGCTGCAGACATTCTCAGGTCAAAAATGACCACAGAAGACAAAGTAAACCACCAGCCAGGGACTCTTGTAATTTATGGCAGCAGTTCTATTCTTATCCCAATTAGATATTAAAGGCAAACTTTTATAACATCATTACTTCATTGCCTGATACCTGTTATTACATATTTACCATGCTAAAAAGATATGATGCAGATGTTATTACAGTTGTTTTGCCTGAGGATTCAGCACACTAAATCACAGTAAAGAAGAGACAGAGAAGACAGTCCAAAGTTCCAAATTTAACTTGGATCCAGATATATCAAAGAGCTCAGAGATTTACTATCAATATGAATGCACACATCTTAACTTAGAAACACTAAGCAAGCTATAATCAAATGGGCTGCTTCTGAAAACTAATTCAAAACCAGTTTCCTGTGAATCACTGTCATTTACTCTACTGTGATGTAACATGAACTTTAAGATCACAGTATTTATGTATCTGGAACTCAAAGGACCAGAAAACTTGCTGCTGCAAATACTGAGAAAAACAGAAGGAGGAGGGGAACAGCTTACTTTTAGCAGTTAGAACTGCTAAACTAGTGATTATCAAAAATTTAAGCTATTTATTGACAGTTTGACTAATTGCACCATTCGCTTAATGGCCCCAATTCTTATGGGCTTTGCACAGTAATCTTCCTTAATGAATTTTTGAAGCAGTCATCTTTGACTCACTGTCTTTAATTCATTCATAATAAAAATCCAAAACAGGGTCAACTGTTTACTCAACTACAGCAAAACTGCCGCTGTACTGTATAATTCCCTTAGCTTCCAGATAACAGACAAATAGAAGCTTCTTAACAGAGAGGTGTGGCTAATACCAGAATGACAGTGAGGAATTCCTCCTATTATTGAGGAAGAAAGTCACTTTTATTTACTGAAAGAGTTATAAAACTGAGCAAATACAAAACTGGAGCTACAAGTAATCTCAGCCAGAGATCAATGACACTTCAATATGGCAATTGCAAAAAGTGTCCTATAAAAAGATTTTTGTCTTTATTAATGTGAAATTTGTAAGGTGGTAACTTGTACATTTTTCATCAGTGTATTACATACACAGTCCTCGAATTCTGAGACAGAACAAAGCAGTTAGACCAAAAGCTGAGAAGTCTTGAATAGCATTTGGGGCAAAATTAGAAACATTTTTGTCTGACAGGCATACTTTCTCAGCACTTATCATACTTCTATTATTTCTTCCTAATGATGACTAAATTATAAATTCTATGTGCAATTCACCTTAATTATGGAATCTCTAATTAAAACATCAACCACTGATGGAAAAACACAATCTAAATCCCAAAGACTATTCAGGTCAGTTTGGAGTTTGGTTAAGAACAACAACAACAGGCTTTTTTTTTTTTTTTTTTTTTAAACTTATTGAGAATAAAATATAAATACTTTCTCTCTACACCATTTTTTCCATTTGAAATGGAAGGGAGAATGAACACAGAAGAACACAGATAAAGAATTTCTCAATTCCACTCCAGTCTACTACAAGCTTCTGTACCTTAGCACTCAAGAAACTATTTGCTTAACTGCTAGTTTTTTTTGTTGTTTTGTTTTAAAAAGATTGAACAGTTGAATGGTGAAAAGATAACTTTCTTGTAATCATAAATCCCACATTTGCATAATACTTTGAAGACAGCAGTTGAGTGGTAACATGTCCTCAGATGTAAATACTAACACATTCTTAATAAGTATGTCCAGATGATCTATAACTGCTTTAAGAGTTATGATGCGCACTGACTTAATTCCACCTTCTTTATTTTCAGAGGACATCAAGAATATGGCAAGAGAATTAAGCAGTTAGCCTTTTCTACTTTGTTCCCTCCTACACATACATACATATTCTTGCACCAGGAGAAGGAAAAGTTAATTGCTGCCACAGTTTTGATCTAAAAGGATTTGTATCTTTAGTTTAGAAGGACCTAAATATTATCCCCAGATCTCAGGAGACTATAAACAGTTCTTGCTATTTTCTAACTGCCAATCAAACTGCACAGAGGGCTCTCAAGCAAGTACAAAATATTTTTCTAATGTAAACACTTGTTGATTTCCTTTACATAACTACCATTATAATAATAGTTAGGTTTTTGTTGTTGTTGTTGTTTGGTTGTATTTTTTGTTTCTTGCATAACAACTTCCTACAAGAGAAGGCTGCTTTAAGGTGCTTCAAGCTTTTTCTTAAAATCAATTAAATTAAAGCACTTATTTTCTAAACTGCCTTTATTTTTCCAGGAGATCTGAATTTGTCAGTAAAATACAGACCAATCAAATGCAATACCAAGGTGCACATTCTTTAGAAAAAGCCACAAAAATAAAATAGAATAAAGTTCTTTCTTATTATTACAATCTATTAACATGCATCCTTGTTTTTCCCCTCCAAACTGTGCACTTGGTTTTGGGGTCAGAGAGTGTTTTATTTTATGGAGCAAGGGAAGTAAGAGAAATGTAAAATTATCTAAGGCGTTAAACAGCAAAAGCAGCTTAAAAGCGTAATGCCATAAGCTGCACTTAATGCCTTCAAGCTGCTTAAAGGAGGAGTAGAGAGGGGAAAAAAAACACAAGGAAGAGAAAATGTTAAAGAAAACAGGAAGTCTTGCTGATATACAGAACCAAGAGACACTTTTGCTATTGTAATTTTTAGAGCTGGACGTTTGTAACATTTCAAGCAAAGATAAGGAAACTTAAGATTAGCTTTCAGGAAGATATGTGCGCTGCTGGTGATTTGGAGGTGACAAAGTAACTAAATGCATAATTTACTCTTGATTATGGATGGCTACAGCTCTGCAATGACTTTGGATTATAACTTCTAGTGGTGCAGCTGAAAAGGTGGGGATGGAGGGACAGTAGAATAGGCAACTAAATACAGCACGAAAATAAATGCAACCACGAGAATGCATACCAAAGCACCTCCGAGCATAAATACAAAAATCAGGTTTGATCATGGACTTCCAATGTGAGACCTTTCTACCATGACATAAGTTGATTTTTTCCCACATTGAGCTTTCATATTCTATATTACCCATAGACAGAGATGTAGTGGAAGTAACCTACCTTTGAAAAGGTTGGATGTTGTGCTCAGGGGCACGATTTAGCATAGGATTGTTATTTAGGGTAGTATGGTTAAGTTGTGGTTGGACTCGATGATCTTTAAGGTCTTTTCCAACCTGAGCAATTCTATGATCCTATATTAACCTGTCTTCACTAACCTTCTCACTGGTCTGGTTATTATTCTCCCAGCCAGATAATATATCTAGTTAATATTGTCTATACCAAACAATATTACTGACTGTAGGAGGAAATCTACAATTAAGAAATAATGCATCTTGTAGTTATCATACTGCAAGCACTAATGGAGACTCCAGTTTCAGGAGCAAATCAGGGATGAGTTAGTATTTCACACACTGAATATCATAACACCACTGGATTGACAGACTCAATGTTTACCTTTCCAGAGAAATATAGTTTAATACACGGGATATGATCAGCATTTTCAGAAAATGTTTCTCTTTATTTAGTCTTTTTTTTTTTTTTTGAAGAAAATTGACTTGTTTAGGCTGTTTTTAATTATGTTTATTGCATAAGAATATTTTTTTGTATCCTTGAAGAAAGATTCATTACTGCACAAGAATGCTCCCTGATCTAGTCTGACACTGATATTCCATACAAGTGATCATTCAAATCTACTTCATGCACCAAAATAAATACTAGGAATTGACTTCTAGGTGTCTAGATATTAGAGTCCTTCACAACTTTGAAGGTGGGCCTTTAACTGCTCTTAAATAACTTGTTGCTACTCGTTACTTACGTAATATGATCAACAAGATTCTGGAGCCTAAGTGTTCCATTCCTCTGTACTACCTAGAGTTTTATCAGATAATCTATTTCACTTCTCATTGAAGCTCAAGCAACCCATATTCTCTGGTGCTTGTAAAAAAGTAAGAGCTGATAGACATGAATTGTCACAGACACTTATGAACACAAATTACCTAGCTCAGGGGAAAAAAAAAAAAAAAGAAAGCTTGAGATATCAGGTCATCCAATATAATTGTTTAAAATATTTATGGCCTTAAAGGGCTTGAAATTAATACTAAACATGAACCATAGCAGACATTTTGAAGAATCTCAAGATCAAAACCAGTATGATTAACTACAGCAGATGAGTCTCCCTCTCAGTGCGCTATTACCTTAGAACCACTTGAACGTCATGGTTATTTGCAGAGAATTGTAGGAGTGAAATCCACGCTTCCCCCATTCAAGCTCTGCTCAAATGGACTTATGTACTTATTGTTAAATGTCTATGTAAAAGCCAATGACTTGTACCAGCCTAGATATAGAAAAACAGAAACTGCGCATTGTCCAAAGCAGCTCATCTGCAGAGTACAGCCTTCTCTCAGAATAAAACTGATGCTTAAGTCTCACCAGGTTTGATGGGGAACAAAAAAGCACTTCAGATGTTTTTTCTGTATCGCTTACAGTTAGACTACACATTAGTTAAAATATTACTTGAAAATTCTCATTAGGAAGCAGTAGCAGATACACAACACTGATAGGTTCACTGTCTATTTAGCAACAAAAATCTATTTTACTCTAACAGAATTTCACAAGAAAATAAGACAATTTCATTAAATTTCTTTATAATTCTAGCACAATTAAAATAGGAAGAGATAGTTTATATACTTGTTTTTTTAATACACTTCCCAGCTTTTAAGTAACATCATAATGTTTTCTTAGCTAAGTAAATCATCATTTTTTCCATGTCACTTCTCCGGTTATTGCTTATTGAATTCAGTGACCCCTTTTACTTAGAGCTATAGATTAATGAACATTTCCAGAGTCAAAGTATTTAAGGATTATTTCAAAGTCAAACCAGTGAAAGGTAAAGTTATTTTTATGCCTGTATTAAATTGTTCATTACCTTTGTGATATTATAATAATTAAGGACACAGTCAAGGTAATATTTCCTAATTAGAACAATATCTGTACAGTTTGCGATGAGTTCTTGCAAACTTAAATATGAGAACTGCTTCTTCAATCAAAAAGTATTTTCTCGATCTGAAACCAACAGAGAAAATACAGTACCTTGTTATGGTGCTGGAACTGAAAGTATTAGAAATATTAGAAATGCTTTTATGCTGCTTTTATCAAGTGGGAAAAAAAAATAAAAAAGAGAAGTTAAAGGGTATTTTGATGACGTAGAGGAAGAAAAAAAAAAGTCAGGAATAAGTTAGTAAGGGTCATTCCAGGAGATCCTTTTCAATTTGCTGGACACAAAATTTACTTTCTTAAGCAATCAGAAGTGAAATGACTCCATTACAACAACACCTACTTTTATGAAAAATTATCCACAATACAATTTTCAGGAAGTGTAGTCACAATTCAAATTAACCATTTCAACTCCTTTTTGAATTGGGGAATGTGGAAAAATTATATGAATTCCTAGGGATGCATAAATTTTCAATTCAGCATTATGATATTCACTGTGTTATGTCCAAAGTTAAAAAAAAAAAAAAGTTAACAAATTGCACTCTTTTAGAATACTATCATGGCTTTACATTTTTTCAGGTGAAAAATATGAAAAGCAGGACACCATCTTATTTATCCACTTTCTAAGCTACACTGTTATTTTCCTATAATTTGTTTTTCCTGGCTAGCTACTAAAATCGTCCAATGGTACCCACTGACAAGATATATTTAGTATATATATATATAAAATTTATTTTATATATAAAATATATTATATATATATAAAATTTATATATATATTTATATATATATAAAATATTATAGCATGCAGTTCAATATGTAAAGCTCACTGGAACTGTGGAGATTCAGATGAACTTTAGAACTGATAGTATTTTCTTCACGGTAGGCCAAGCCATGCTTCTCCTCAGACATTGAACAAAAACATTTCTGAGAGGTTCTGTAGTTGTTTTTTTTTTTATTATTTTTTATTTTTAAATAGGCCTAGAGCTTTGGTTAGAAACAGAAGAGGTGGTGCTAAAATATCAAGAGGTTATTATGGATGTTCTGCAGAAGTCTGTAGAAATTCCAACAGATAACACCTGGTTGCAGCAATTGTCTGCAGAGCTTCAATTATTGAAAGACACATCCAGCTGTTAAACAAAACCACTTAATTTCTATCAAAATATTTGGCTGTTAACCATTCTTGGTATTATGGTTGTTGTGATGATCCAGTTCACATCAGACCTGAAGGCTCACAATGTCAGACATTCTAGATGCCATCTTATCATAATTTCTTTTCCGTTCGCTCTGTTTTACTCATTGTTTGGAAAGCTCTGCTTCAGAAGACCAAAGAAATTTTTGAGCAAATGGCTGCCATTATAACACAAAATCATAAAATCAAATTAAAAAAAAAAAATCCAGAGCTTCTAGCTTCATGATTTTCCCCCATTCTGTACTGTTCAATCATTAGCATATTCATATTTTCTGGATCGTGCTATCAAAATCTGCATAACAGAGATGAACTCCCTCACACAGCAAATACGTGTGAACATCTCTTAGCAACAACCGGTCATGAGCCAGCAAGGAAACTTAACACTGATCCCACTTAAAACATCCCACTTATGCGTACCAAATTATAATGCCAGCAGTAAAAATCCAAACTGCTCACTAAAGCTGCAAGCTCTTGAATGTTTTAAATTAAATTTTCCCCACAGAAGCCAGACACCAGAAGGAACTACGCTTTGTCCTTGACAGCTTTTCCAAGAACACTTGCAAAGAACAGTAACGTGTATTCTTGTCCCCCAACTGTTTCAATCCCAAAAATCTTCCAAATGCAGGCACAACTTACAATTCACATAATGTGCCTACATTAACACAGGAATAAAGAAAGAGAAACAGGGAAACCGTAAGCAGCCTTCTGTGTTAATCAAACACATGTAATTGTGCAAGGCCTTCTCCCTTTCTTTTCTTGCCCTTTTCTGCTCAGTAGTTAGGCCTTTAAGAATAATCAAAGAAATACTAACTCTTCTCCTTTATTAGCATAGAGAATTCATCGTTATGACAGATACTTATGCTTACAGAAGGTGATTCTCTCAAAAGTCACATTTATATACCTACAGATGTATTTGATGATCTATTTTATGCATGCACTTTTTTTTACTGGTATTTATCTTGGCCAGAAGGTTTGGCTGCATGACATGCACTTTCACTTCCTGGAATTGCAGTTCTTTTGGTTTGGTTTTTTAATTTATTTTTAAATCTAAAACCCGTTTCATTTTATCATAGGCTCTAGAATGTTTAGCGTTATGCAGCAGACTTTTCAGAGAGCTACCATATATTAGAATCATAGAATGATTTGGGTAGGAAAGGACCTCAAAGATCATCTAATCCCAGCCACTTACACCATACCAGGTTACGCAAAGCCCCATCGAACCTGGCCTTGAACACTTCCAGGGATCAGGCATCCACAACTTCTCTGGGCAACCACAACATAACTAAATAATATAATTAATTATAATATAATAACTTATAAGGAATTGGTTGAAAGGCCGCAGACAGAGGGTGGTGGTCAATGGCTCTATGTCCAGGTGGAGGCCGGTAACAAGTGGTGTCCCCCAAGGGTCTGTCTTGGGACCGGTGCTCTTTAACATCTTTATTAATGACATCAATGAGGGAATTGAGTGCACCCTCAGCAAGTTTGCTGACGACACCAAGCTGAGTGGTGCGGTTGATACGGTGGAAGGAAGGGATGCCATTCAGAGGGACCTCGACAGGCTGGAGGGCTGGGCTCGGGTGAACCTAATGAGGTTCAACACAGCAAAGTGCAAGGTTTTGCATTTGGGCCGGAGGAACCCCAGGCACCTGTACAGGCTGGGAGAAGTGGTCCTTGAGAGCAGCTCGGCAGAGAAGGACCTGGGGGTCCTGATGGATGAGAGACTGAACATGAGCCAGCAGTGCGCTCTGGCAGCTCGAAAGGCAAATGGGATCCTGGGCTCCATCAGGAGAGGGGTGGTCAGCAGGGACAGGGAGGTGATTGTCCCTCTCTACTCGGCTCTTGTGAGGCCCCATCTGGAGTACTGTGTCCAGGTGTGGAGCCCTCAGTACAAGAAAGACATTGAGATTTTGGAAAGGGTCCAGAGGAGGGCGACTAAGATGATCAGGGGGCTGGAGCACCTCCCCTATGAGGACAGGCTGAGGGAGTTGGGCTTGTTCAGCCTGGAGAAGAGAAGGCTGCGGGGTGACCTCATTGCAGCCTATCAATACCTGAAGGGAACCTACACCCAGGAGGGGAGTAAACTCTTCAAAAGGGCTGACAACAGCAGGACTAGGGGAAATGGTTTTAAGTTGAAGGAGGGAAGATTTAGGTTGGATGTTAGGGGGAAGTTCTTTACTAGGAGAGTGGTTAGGCCCTGGAACGGGCTGCCCAGGGAGGTTGTGGATGCCCCGTCCTTGGACGTGTTTAAGGCCAGGTTGGACGGGGTCCTGGGCAACCTGATCTGAATGTGTATGTTTGGTGGCCCTGCTAGGCAGGGGGGTTGGAACTACATGATCCTTGGGGTCCCTTCCAACCCGGGTGATTCTGTGATTCTGTGATTCTGTAAATAATTTTGTCCTAATATCTAATATAAATCTACTCTCTTTATTTTAAAGCCATTAGTCCTTGTCCCATCATTACATTACCTAATAAGTTTTGTTGTGGGTCCCCTTTAGTACAGGAAGGCTGCTATAAGGTATCCATAGAGCCTTCTTTGTTCAAGCTAAACAACCTCAGCCTGTCTTTAAGAAGTGCTGCAACCCTCTGATCATCCTCATGACCTTCTCCTTCAATCCAACAGTCCTTCCTCACGTTGGGGGCCCTGGAGTTCTCTAGGTGGGATCTTAAGAAAATGAAGTAGAGGGAGTAAGACAAACACAATTAAAAATTCACAAATCTGCTTGGGGTAGGTGCTAAGAGAACACTGCTGTTTACAGAATAAATCAAGAAGAGATGAGCAAACTAGATCAGAAAGCAGGATAAAAACAAAATCTGACTTTTTGCATAATGTGTGGACCATACAAGAAAAGGGCAAAAATTAACTTCACAGGAGGAAATTTTCCCCAAATGAGATAGTAAATAAAATAAATGCTAATGATGCTTTACTGAAGAAGGAAGAGATGCAAAGAGATGCAAATGTCTTTTTCTTACCTTTCATATTGTAAGAGATGTTTTCACTAAATTTTATCTGATTTCTTGAAATAAACCTTTAATTCAGGCAGCAAATTTCAATTAACAGGGATGTATGAAAGAAGTAAATGCTTATAAGCAAAATAGAAGCAAAAGGAAAAATAGCAGAAAACATTTTCAAAATACTTCTTGAGTAAAACTTCCATCTCAAAAAACACAACTAGAAATTCTCAGGAGAAAAAAAAAGTGTCTTTACTCAAAATCGTGTAATAAATTTTAGGGAAATGCATTACATTCTTTAACAGGAGTTAGTGCTCACAATAAGTAAAAACTAAACCTATCTCAAACTCATTACACTTGCAGTAACTAACATTTTCTAAAGTACTCCTCTCTCATGTTTCTGTCATCTTTTATTCAACCTTGCGTCAAAAACAGACATGCATTTTCATCCTTTTTTTCAGTACACATGGACTTGTTTGAATTACAATCACTTCACTGAAAATTACACTGCCATTCAGCTAGCTGTGACAGAAATAACTCTGAATTACTATCTAGGGTAAGCATCCCCAGTGAAGACCATTATCACTGCTAGATATTTTATTCAAAGTCATCCAGATCAGATGTTAGTTGTTCAGCTTCATAGATTTTTCATCACATTTTTGTACTAGTATATCTCAGAGTAAAAAGCAAATTGTTCTTAAGCTTCAGCACAAAATGATCCAAATGTTCAGCAGCTTATCAGTTCAATCCTGTCACACTCATTTTAAATATATACCATACTCCTATTATCTCTAAAATTGTAAACACTTGTTCTAAAATAACTTGATAGGTAGTGTTACCAGTCACAGAACTATCCCTACTTTAAACTATTCTCCTTCCTGTAACTGGAAGACCACCTGTACATTACTCATACTCTGAACTTCTTAGCTGATTTCTCATCAATGGATGCATCAACCATCTTAATTACCTTTAAAAACTAGTTTATAGGGAAAAATGAATTACAACCTTTTTCTTTCTTGTCTGATTTTAAGATTTGTCAGAAGCAGCATTTTGCTGTCAGGTCATTCTCACAGTTTCCAAGAATTCTAACAATTACAAAAATCATCTGAGATACACTGTAGCATGATGTTGCATTTTATACTGCAATCCTGATTTCAGTTCCATACACTTCATACAAAGCTTTGCAAAATAACCTTTTGCTTCAGTTTTAACTTTTAAGCATGTCAGAGATTGAATTAAGTAAAGATAGTACACAAAGCACATAACCAATACTCTCCAGTGAAAACAAAATCAGATGAAGCGTGGTACTGAGCAATTGCTTGGGGCAAAACAACCAAAAATGAGGTTTGAAGAATTTAGGGGCCATGCAAGTAAGCTTCATGTATCCTGTCTAGCTGCAGAGTGAGCAAGAGTGAGCCAACACTCAGTACTGACTTCTGGGATGAGAGCACCCCTGACAAGGACTCAGTGCTGCAGAGTTTATAGTTCCAAGCATCTCCCAGGTCATCCCACAGTCTGATTGAGTCATATTTGCAAGGGAAATCAGCACCAAATAAACAAGGAGACTGAGTGCCCCTCAAAATAAATAAATGTGGTTATTTATTCATTTAATGTCTATATTAAATGTAGAACATAAGCTTATTCTGAATTATGATGGCCCATTATTCGGACACAGAGCTTCAGTATTAACAACTCTAAGAAGAGGGAAATCTGTATGTAAAGTTGAGAGAGGAGTTGTCAACAACAGATCACCGTTGTACAGATCAGGTATCTTGGGACCATTGGATACCGAAGATGGTAAATGACACTGCAGACTCAGGGAGGCCACCACCAGAACAACCTTCTACAAGACTTAAAAGAACTTTTCATCTAAAGTCTCTCATAATGCCTAAAGCACTATAGGTTCACACATTCAAAGCAAAACTGTACAGAAGGAAACTAGGTTAAACCAAAAGGGATACTTTCAGAGAAAAATCCTTCAGCAATTTTCTAAATCATTAAAATTTGTAATTAATTTATTCAGTTCTAGACTGAATTTAAAATGTTTAAGATGTGTAATGTAATAAAACAGAGAATAAAGCAGAAACCACCCTCTTCTGATACAACCAGTAATTATGGATGCCATTTGTTGTTATGCAGCTGAACTGACTCAACATTCTACATTAGCCCTTGTATTGCAGCCCCTTTCACATACAAAATTGCCAGCTCAAGTATACTCCCACATTACAACAAGCACACCATGAAATGGCTGTGAGACACAGATGGAGCCAGCAGAGTTCTCCCCATTTTCATCTTTAGTCACTCTGCAGGCAGAAAGTGGACCGGCTCCAGAGCACCCAACTCAAGAGCCTCAGCAGCAATGCCACGTTTTGCCGCAGACATTCATATTACCTGCTCCTGCCTCTTTGGTCTGAAGATGTATACTCTGCATTCACTGCACACAAAATCCCTAGCAAGCTGCTGACAGTGAACCACTTCTTTTAAAACCCTCATATTAAGGCATTCACCTCCTGCCTTAGTATGCAGGATAGCTCCTACACAGAGGTGAGTTCTGTGCGGATATGAAAGGCGCAGGATAGAACTAACGTTGATCCAAATTTGGTAAGATTTCAGATTTTCTATCACATAGCTACTTCTGTAGGTGGTGTCTTTGCAGAATATAGAAATCACTAAGCAAAACAGAAATGGGGATTTTTTTATTTATTTATTTTTTAAGTAGCAGAAGGAAGTATTCCAGTATATCTAACATTCAACACTTTCAAAGTAGCCATCTGACTTTCTGGAAGCAGAAACTACTAATTTAATGCCATTAGCATATGGTTCCAAGTCTATTTAAAAACATTACTATTCTCAAAAAGTTTTAAAAGACTTCTGCATTATGCTGGAGAAAAAAAAAAATCTCAGTCTCTTGGCCAGCACTCTTCTGGTAAGCATCCTGCTCTCCTTACCTTTTCATGATTTACTCTCTACACTTCCAAACTTATAATTTTTTTTTTCCCTTCTCAGAAACATCTAAATGTCATTCTTCCTACCCAGTTTTGGTGAGAAACATTAGTTTAACCAATTAGAAATACTGAGTCTCTTTAACAGAAAACAGGACAACGGCACACAACACTGAGTAGAGAAAAGCGCTGGTTCACAATGTGAAGAAAAAAAAAAAAAAAAAAAAAAAGCAGAATCAGAGCATGGTGTGGCAGCACAGGACACGGCTGTGCAGTGCAGCAGCAACCTTGCTATCATCCTGTCAGTAACATGTACCCAATATCATAGAAGCCTAAAGGATCTGTGCTGCTAGTGTGACATAACATACAGAAATCTTTTCATGCAGACATTGTCAGTATAACAAAATACATTCACAGGACTGCTGCCAGGTTTTCTAGTGCTCTCACAAACTTTGGGATAAACTAAGCTAGGTTAGATGCCTGCCTTCGCTTGTGCAAAATAGCTGTTCCCCTATAGTAAAAGCTATGAAGAGGCTGGTACATACCCTTGTAAAGTTGAATATTTAGTACATCAAATTTAGTATAAAAGTAAAGCCAGTTCAAGTAGTTTATCCTTTAACAATAGAGAATGCCTGTTACTCTAAGGAGAAAATATGCTTTCTGATGAATTCTCCTTGCCTTCTTGCTCCTATCCCTTACCTGCGAATATTGCTGTCATGTGGTAGCGATGACAGTGGCTTGCTGAATTATGTGCTTAACATCATTGTCTTTTCTCTAAGCCATGACTCTCAATTTTGAATTTCATTTCATGCATAGGTGCAAAAGTACATGTGCATACTCTACTGTGCACTTAGAACCAAGCTAAAAATAACTTCCTGTTTCTCTTTAATGTCTCTTTAACTACAGCCTACACTGAAAAAGTAATCAGTGTGCCACATCTCACCACCTGTATCCCCAACAGCTTGCCCTGCAGTATAGAAGTACAGAAAAGAAAAAAAAGAGAAAAAAGAAGAAAAAAAAAGAGAAAGGGAAGAAAAAAAAAGAAGAGGAAAAAGAGGAAAAAAAAGAGGAGAAAAAAGAGGAAAAAGAGGAAAAAGAGGAAAAAGAGGAAAAAGAGGAAAAAGAGGAAAAAGAGGAAAAAGAGGAAAAAGAGGAAAAAGAGGAAAAAGAGGAAAAAGAGGAAAAAGAGGAAAAAGAGGAAAAAGAGGAAAAAGAGGAAAAAGAGGAAAAAGAGGAAAAAGAGGAAAAAGAGGAAAAAGAGGAAAAAGAGGAAAAAGAGGAAAAAAGAGAATAGGGAGGCAGCTATTTGACCTCAAGAGCTGTACCACAATGCCATAAAAACAAGATGATATTTCCTGCTGGGACAGGCTCATGACACAGTCTACTGCTCATGACCACTAACTGCAGAGCCCATGGACATCTGTAATTGCCTTCTATTCTCAGTCACAGAGCAGATAGAAAGTTATTTAGAGATAGTTAAAACAAGTCAGCAACTAAAAAACTTTAATCATTCAACATTTTCCTAGGCAACTTGAGATAGCAGAGCTGCCTGTGATTTTTCTCTACCCATTTATTTCTCTCTCTTTACTTAATACTCCAATACATTTTCAGGTGATTTCTGTGCCTTGCATAACACTAGACAAAGGCGTTATTCCCTGCAGTCTTTCCAGCTGTGGAGCTCCACTGAAAAATTTATTTTAACCTCTCTCCCTATGGCCAGCACAATACAGAAACCTACAGACAGCTGTGCAGGTGCTGGCACACCAGGTCTAAGCACGACCTTGCCCGAGTGACCTAATAATTCTATTATTTTTTCAGTTCTGATTTCTCATTTATTTATTTATTTAAGTATAAGGGAAGGAATAAAAGGGGAAAGAGTAACTTACCACTGCCTGACTGAAAAGGCAAATCAGGGCAAGAACTTTTCAACAAAACAGAAGTTTTTACCCTCCTTAAATCAAAATCAGAGCTTTAATCCAAGCTCCTTCACATTTCAGTCTCCAAGCTAGTAGTGAAAATAACTGAGACCCAACAGAGAAGGAAAATATAAGAGTAGACTTCATATCTCCCAGCCACACATAGTTATGCAGACCAACAACCCATGTCATTCACTTGGACGTGTGCAATACCCTGTGGAGAAGTCTGAGTCTTAAAGTAGTTCTCTTGAAGTAAAGGAGGAAACAGTGCATGATAAACTAACTTGTCAGGAAACCTTCTACTGCTGCTCCAACTGGAAATAAGCTACATTCGCAAGGAGCAGCAAAAGATAGATAGGTGCATCTGATAGGCTTCATTTCTGAGCACAGAAAACTAGACCGAAAAGCCTGTTTACAATGCTTAAAAGATGTATTAATACCAGGGAACATGAGAAGACCCCTTATAACTACTGGGAACTAACTACACAGGAGAGACAAATAGATCCAAAGGGGAAAAGAAGCCAATCGTAATAGCTGCAATAACTGACAATTAACATTTTTTAATTGCAAGGCAAATCTGCCTAAAGGGGTTAGAGATTGTACCTTTTCCCTGCAAAGGTTCTGTTACTGTACAACAAAGATGAAACAAGACAAAAAAGTTCTAACACCTTCACTTAATGAAGCAAAATATACTCTAGTATGAGCCTTAAAAATATTTTTGTATCAACCTCACCTTAGTTTTTGATACATGTTAATAATCTGTTGTTCAGCATGCTACACGTAATTCACCTGTTGTAAGATCTAACATTTTAGTATGAAGTTTCCTGTTTTCCTAAGCACTAAGAAGTAACTGAACATTTCAGCATATTACTACAGATGTTAAACCTAAGGGCAGGCAAAAAGCCAGCTTCTGGACTTGGGTATATACAGGTTTCCCTCTGAAATAAGTATCAGCTACTTATATTGATTTGGGGGGAGATTTGGTCTTGGCGAAGAACAGCCCTTTAAGCTATCATTTGCTTTTGTGAAACCTGCGCCTAAAAAAGCAACAGAGCAGTTTAGTAGTCTGGAATACAGCTCTCAGGAGAAACTCTCCCCTTTCCTTGAGGATTAGGTGAAGCCCACCCTGCCCTCCCAATGTGCAGTTAATTGGAGGAGCAGGGAGAGAACCAAAAAGGGAACCAAGTGTGTAGCTGTTGCTTTGCCAGTTCCCCAGGGCTGCGAGCCTCTCATCCAGACCAGGCAGGAACCCAAAGCCCTGCAGCCTCTCTGCCACTGCAGGCAGAAGCTGGTCTGTTAACATTGCTGTTTTCCCTCTCACCTCTAAAAAATCTATCCGTCCTTTCTGCATCCTTCTCTCAAGAGGGGTTTTAAGTTGGAGAGGAAGAATCATGGCATTTTTTATTTTTATATTTTTTTTAATTTTGAGCTAATCTCTGCCTGACTGATTACAAGATGACTGGTTATACAAAATCACACTTGATCTCTAACTATTAACATATCCTTTAGTTTTGCAGAGTACTTCTGTTACACATTAAACATGCATCACATCTTATCAACTGTATCTTCCATAGCCATCTCTTGTTTCATGAGGAAAAGAGGAAGAAAAATATCAGACACCTGCTAAAGCTCTGCAGCCAGTAACAATCCAAGTTAGATTTTTTCTTAGCAAGTAAAAAAAAAATCAATGATGAGAAGCTTATTGCATTTAGAAACCTGTTCTTCCTTCAAGGCACTGACAAGCGAAGCACCTAATTCTTGTAAATGCTAAGCAAAAGGCTTCCTCAAAAAAAGCAACAGTTAATGAATAGTTGATGGAGTTGACTATAGCCAAGACAGCGTGCAGAAAACTCCATATATTATGTTAACTATACATACTAAAAACTTTGCTCATGGTTAAAAGCCAAGAAACAAATATCCCAGTATTAAGGAAGAAGTCTTGTAATGTTAGTTTCTATTGCAGAATACCAAACAGACAGGCATGAAGAACCAATTCATGAAGAACTTTTAAGCCTTAATACATAACTCCAACAAGCAGCAAATTTTCCATATAGTGCAGGGCAAGAGATATTCAAAGTAACCAGGGCTCAAGTAATTATACTCCACTGGAATACTTCTCCCAAGTTTTTATCCTGCCTTTTATATACGTATGTGAAGAAAGCCAAAGACCTCCAAATTTGCTGTTCTTTCAGTGAATTTCAAAAGGAAAATTCCCATGCTTTATCCTGTTCTGGCCTGCCTGGAATTTTCTTCTATTCCATGTAGCACCATATTCTCTTTCTTCCATTTTCAGCATCAGCCCCATTGTCTTCTACTAATTTACCTTTCATTGGGCCACCGCAGCAGCTGTGTTTTTGTCTCTTCTCTTCTGCCCTCTCATCTTCCTGACAGCAAAACTACACTCTACTGTTAGAATGTAACATCTGGACTGCTGTGTATAATTTATTGAAACAGAAGTATAATTGTACTGCAATTTGAGGCTAAAGTGTGCTGAAACCTCTAACTTAAAGCCAAGTATCTCTAGAGCTATATAGCTTGCCACTCAAATCTTGCCTATTAGCAAGGTAAAGAGAAAAAGAGCAAGAAAAACAATTTAACAATGTCTGCAAGATGCCTTAAAGTACACCCAGATAATAAAACCAACAGAAATCAAGATGATTCTGCAAGAATTGCTCTAGAAATCCAAGCACCCCAAAATAAATTATGCATCATATTTAAAAGATTTCAAAATCAGACAGATTGTGACTGTAGATGTCCCAACTTCATAATTACACAGATGAGGTAGAACAGTCTACAGTGTTTCATTATTGTGTTCATCCATCATATAAAAATAGGTCAGTCTGACACCTGGCTATGTCAAAAAAGAAGCCAGAAAAAATATTGTCTTTGGAGTTGTTTTTTTTTGTGTTCTTCTTATAGATAAACTAGCTCCAGCAGGAGCTAAATTCAGAATTGTTTGTGGCACCTACACTGCTGGGCCCTAAGTGCAGTTACTGAGAATTCCAATAACTATTTTTTTTTCCTCATTTTTAAAAATCTCATTTTTTATTGCTCAACGTTTATCCTATGTAGTCCATTACCATACATAGACTTCTGGCAGCAGTGCAAAACTGGCAAAAGTTTATTCCTCTGTGCCAGATCTGCAATTTACTGAAGTGGCATGCTAAGTCTCCAGGACATTTGAAAAGACTAAATCTTTTTTATTACCCACTTTTTTATTCCCCAGATGGCATTACTAGACAGCTGTGTTCTATTTGCCACAGATACCTCATACAGCAAATCCTACAAAATCTTTCTTAGTAGTTTTCTAGTTAGCTAGGAATACCTAGGAAGTTTAAGCAAAGGCTGAAATAATTATGAAAACTAGATCAAGGATGAAAATTGATGTCCCAAACCATAGCAACTGATACACAGAAAACAAAATATATAACAAAAATAACTGGTATGCTGACTATTAAGGAGCAAATCCATCTCCAGGATTTAGAAGTGTTTCAGAGTCTGCTCCCTGAAAGCAGCCAGTACAAATCCTGACCAGGTCATAAGACAAGTTCAAAATTAGCTTTATTCTGAATAGATAAAATAGTGCTGAAATTGCAATCGCAGCTGAAAGCTGCAGAGAAATCCATGGAAATTGTTCAGAAACTTAAAATATGCACTTTGAAGAGCATAAATATGTAACTGGGTACAAGAAGATTACTACTGGATCAACCTGGAGAGTCAGCTTTCTCAAGATTGTCAAAATTGGTCCAGCTCCAAAGTAATAATTTAAGTTGAAAAGGAATAAAGTAAAATCAATCTATCAGCATTTAATGTAACTTACAGAACCAAAACTGCATACAAGGACAAAATAGGTCATATAAGCCTGTGCAGAAGCATCAGCTTCAAAGTAGTGGTGAATGGGGAAACTTCCTTTTACAAGGAAAAAGGCATTTAAAGGGA
Source organism: Lagopus muta (assembly GCF_023343835.1). NCBI lineage: Eukaryota > Metazoa > Chordata > Aves > Galliformes > Phasianidae > Lagopus > Lagopus muta. The sequence continues at coordinate 43,640,937 of NC_064437.1, read as the reverse complement.
TGCATTCAAACATTTTCCTGAAGCAACAGTAACAGGGATTTTCAGAATAATTGCTTACTAACTTCAGAAAAATTCAGAATAATTAGAAGCTAACTGAGGACACACACTTCAAGACCATGTATACTCAGTAAGAAGTTGGAGACAGAAAGGACAGAAGCAAAATAACACACTCATGAGTTTCCATACCCATATTAGTATATTGGCATTCATGACTTGACTTTTGTCCTCATGCAGCAATAAAAAAGCAAGTGAAAGAGGTGCCTCAGGAAGATTCTCAATAGTAGCAGGTGAAGGGAAAGTACATTACTAAGTGTAAAAATAAATATACCAACAGCTATTCCTTTCATTTTCATGCAGAAAACAATGTTTTTTCCCACTTTAAATGAATTTTTATAGTTTAAGATTCTTAAATATTTAGCTAAAAATAAGTATTTGGGTAGTAAACAGATATTAGTGCACTAAAAAAAATCAACTTATATTTTCATTTTGAAACTTCTATGTTTTGAAAGCTTCCTCTAGAGAAAACCCATATGTTGGAGTGAATACCATTGATACTCAATTAATATTTTGTGCCTGCTAAATAATGCATTATTTATGTGTCTGTCATTGGTTACCAGTACAGTTCTTGACGCAATCACATTTAATTGCAATTCTTACTTCATTTTAATTTAATTTGAGGACCAATCCTCACTGCTTTTCAACTGGGGCTTTGAAGTCATATCAACATTTACTGATTGTCTTAATTTCACTATACCTTTGACATTACCGATGAACATTGCTTTTTAATTATTCTAGAATTATATTCTATTTATTTTAAACAAAAGTTACTTTGTAGTTTTTCTCATATTGTTTACACATAACACTGGTAACAGAAAGTTTTATTATGTCTGTTAAAGTCTTGAAAATGTTTAAATGTAACAGAAGAATTCTAAGTAATTGATGTTTTATTTGTAAATGTAATAAATGCAATAAATGGTTATTGTACTATATTATTTTGGTGACAGTTTTCCTCTTTTCTTTTTTTGAAACTCTTCCACTCTTAACATTAAGCTTCAATAGACATCAGCAAGTTTCACACCTTTCTGCACCTGATGATTATTTGTAAAAATAGGTCAGCCTTATCTTCATTTTGCAAATAGACACTATGTAACACAAAAGAGATTAAAGTGGTTCTCACAGAAATACTCATTAATACATTAGAGAATGAAATAAGGAAGCATGTTGCCTTAAATGCATTCTAACAATTTTCCCCAGAATCTGCTTCCAACCTCTGCACCAAAAGTTGCTTATTAATATCTTCCCACGAAAATATTGTTGCTTTCTGGGATCTTTCAAATGTGTTGTTCAAATAGAAAAACCTAGAGAGGAATTCTAACTCTTTAAAATCCCCTTTTTCATCTACACCCATTGAAACTATCAGAAAATAACTACTTTGTCCTCTGACAGAAGTTCAATATACTGGACCAACAAACTCCAATCAATCACTATTCTATTTTACACTCCATTTTCTGTGTAACAAAATCTCATTCATTCTAGTAAAACACCTTTGTACAACAAATACTTTTTCATAATTTTTTACATAAATCAGAAGATGTATAAAATTGCTTTCAGAATTATACTCATGCATTTTCAAAAAGCATTCCTTGAATAAAGGAAGTTTTGTTTTTAATCAATTGTACTTTTTAATAAAATAACAGTATAAAGACTGAAGGGCCAGGCTTGGAAGTGTACTGTTTAGATATGCAAGCCTCAAGGTCAACTGTCTATTTTTTTAAGCCAGGCAAGAATGCTTTTTATTAGCACGTGTACATACATAAGATAAATAATATGCTCAATGCACACTACTCACAATTCAAATTTCCCTGTCTACCAGGTCTGAATAACAGCTGTTTACATTATGAACTTCAGACCCTTCTCTCTTTACTTCTCTATCTCTTTAATGAATAGTAGATAAATATCAGGATTTTTCTTTGAGATTACAGCTATAAAGTGGTGTAATACCAATTCCAATTCACACTAAGCTCAATTAGAAATGTACAAAAAAATCTAGTAAGTTAAAAAGAAGATGAACACCATGCACAAAATGCATTTATGCCCACTGTTTTTGCCACTGAATTAGTCACCAGCAATTCCTCCTGCAACACTTCTGAAGTTTCCCACACTGTGGTATATTTTCAGAGCTTTCTGAGTCATTGGGCCAGGAAGGAGACACTCCTGGGTACATTATCTTCCTGAAAAAATGTCACGTCATGCTAAACAGTATTTGCCATGATAAAGTACATGCTTCCCACTGGTATTATTTAGATGTGAGATAAGAAACCCAAATACAGTTCCAGAGAGAAAAGTCATAAGAAAAAAAGAGAAAAAGAATGAGAGAGAGAAAAAGAACAAGAGACAACAGCAAAATTTAATTCGACTGAAAAGATATTTGTGTTACTACACAGTTCAATCCATCCCTCTGCAACATATTTTCAGCAAATCCCAAAAGTAGCAATTATGCCATTTCATTTTTATTACTGCTCAGCTGATGCAGACTAGAAACAGACACTTGGGCTGGATTATGTCACCTTTGGCCATACTAAGTAATATCTCACTCCCTGAACAGTTTCATTTAACGTATTTTGCCTTAACAAGGGTCTAATAAGCATTAAATTATCATTCAATGAATCAGAGTATGAAAACAAAACTCCTAATTCTTATTTATACTATCTGTGTGGCATTTGTAAATCTACTCCAAATCACATGAAGTTAGCTTTATTCTTCTAGAGGAAATCAAGGACTCCAGTAAGACACCTTGTTAGTTAGGTAGAGATGCAACTTCAAGAGGAAAAAAACAGTATTCAGTATTCACGATCACAGTTATGGTTTATTATTTAGTAGATGGGATGAAATATCTTCTCCTGAGGTTAGCAAGAATTTTTCTTGCAGCACCTCTGCTCCCAGTCTACTACATAAACACCAGTGTGGTCTAAAACCAAAGACTTCTAAGGAGGAACCAAACACCTCTGAAGCACACCACTTAGTCTAGAAGGAAAACCGTCACTAGACTCACTGCTTTCTGAGAGAAGCTGAGTTAGCAAAGATGAGTCAATGTGGGTTTATTTAATGAGTTCTATCAGGCCATCTCATTCTTGGTGGTAGGGTCTAAAGAATTTTAGGTAGGCACTGGAATGTTTTATAACAAACATACTAACCTAAGCAAGCTGGAATTGACACAAATAAAGCTAAACTGTCACACTTGAAAACTAAATTCGAAACAGCAATAAACAACACAAAGGAGTTCTACCAGTGGGCAGCTAGACCAGTTTATTATACAAAAATTTACTGTATGCATACTAGCATACTTTAATAAAAACTTTCTGAACTTTTCATCTTAGCTGTAAGATGTTTTTAAAATGCTGTTTTCTGTGTATGTTATTTATGCTGTATTACTTCTATTATAAGTTTTAGATTTTCACTGACAATCCTTTATAGTTATTTTTGGAAGGTGGGTTACTTGAATTTTTTTCCTGTGCTTGAGGATCAAAATCACAAAAAAAAATTCCTGATGACAGAATGAAAATAAGACAAAATTCAAAAGTTGCCAAGGAAGAAAGAAAGGAAAAGTAAAAAAACAACCAAAAGCCCAATCAGCAAATCTAGCTGAGTGACAAGTCAAAATGGCTCCAGGTCCCCTTTCAGGACTGATTTCCTTTCACGGTGTTTTCTTCTTATGACTCATTTACTTTGTGGAGTATACCCACTAAATAAGGCTTCGCTTCGCTATGAATGTGTTCACTTCCTCCTTTCTGTATGTGTCATTACAGTTTTTGCTCTATGTTCCTTAATTATCTGAATCACACATACAGCAACAACTCAGGCAACCAGCGCATACAGCCTTGCAGAAGGATTCTGGACAAAAATCTTCATAATATGTGCTAAAGAAGAATACAGGAAGCTTTAGGTTAGGATAGATGACTCAAGCAAAATAATATCTGTTTTTTTACGTTGTATACTATAACCTATTCATTAAAATAAACAGCCAAGAGCATAGGAAGAGAAAAGGAAGCTGGCTTTGCACATCATTGCTTAGTCAGAGTATCAATGGCATTAACAACCAGGAAATGAGAAAATGCATGGATGACAGCCTTCCACCTCAAGAAAACCAGCACTGACTTTCACAATGCTCTTTTCAGAGTTATTGTTTGTACCTTTGCAGTAATAGAGAGCTCTGGAAGCCTTCATAAAGTTTATGAAGTACTTGAAGAAAAAAATGAGTTAATTCACAGTCATCCTGTTAGACAAGAGGAACACATACACCTAAGATACTTCTTAGGAAAGCACTGTAAGCTCCAGATCAGTGTGGCATCAGAAAAAATATGTTTGCAGACCCCTACTCTTTAATCCCACTGGACTCAAACCTTGTTTTTTTATTAGCCCAGTGGTTACAGTAGAGCAAGGAGGTGGGAATTTTTTTTATAACATTTAAGGAAACTGAAGACGTTGCTAACAACACTGTTCTTGATCTTGATGTTTCTGATAATATTTTGTATGTTTAGTCATCATGTTTTAGGAGCACTGTGGTGCTGTTTGATATATATGTACATAGATACATACACACACACACATACGTACCTACGTATGTAATTATATATATTACACGCATATACATACATGTTTTTAAAATGACAAGTGATTTGAGGAAACCTGTTTATTGAGTATGAGAAACCACTAATGAGTTTGGAAAAACAGTTCTGAGATTTCTCATTCAATTTAGTTGAAGTACATTCTTAAGATTTTCCTGTACCTACACAAAATTACTTATGACTGAATAAGAGGAAGCATTTTAGTAAATAACACCTCCCAGAAAAAAAGGGAACCGAAAGTCCACGTTACATACAACACTGGAAAGCCCTACTATTTGCTATAGCCTTCAGGGCATCATAAAAATAAGAATGCTTTCAGCTGTCAGAAAAGCTTGATTATTCATATTTTATTTTGATTATTTGTTCTTAGCTGTATTTCACATGCTCAGTAGTGGCTATAGTGTGACAAAACATCTTCTCAAAGGAAGAAAAAATACTACCGTAATGTAGTACAGAGGCACCAAACTTCCTGGCTCACTTTCTTGCCACAAAAAAAAAAAAAAAAAAAGCAATTTCTCTCCCACCTTCAGTTTTCCAGATAGCCAGAAAAAGGCCCTCAGAGATCAATTTATTTTCTTATTTAAAAATCAGGCTTTCACTTAAGCCCAATTTGAACCTTTTTTTGCTTATTCATTTCTCAGAATAGTTTATCAGGGATTCTTTCGGATGTGACTTTGAAGTACTTGGCAAATGAAATAGCATTTTTGTATACAGAACTAACAAAAACATAAGGGAAACTGCTGTGTATCCTTGTGTTAGGTACAGTGACAGGACTTGCATTTATTCTCAGAAAAACATATTTCCTACAGTCATTTCCAACTGTGAGCAACACATTCTACTGAAGATTCTGATACTCTTAAATTTATATATATATATTTATACATATATATATATATATTTTTTTTTTAAGTTGCAACTTTTAAGTTACAAAAAATTACAGATAAAATTTTTTCTAGGATCTGAGCAGCCACATTAGAATTGCTGTCCTTCAACCTGCTTCCCCTTGATCTGTAAAGGTCTCAGCCAAATAATTTAGATTTGAACCATTGTCCTGTTCATTAACAGTAGTTACTGATGCCTCTTTACAACAAATGTATCAGTGATGAGAAAAAAAATGTGTGCTGGAGGCACAATGAATAACCAACACAGAATACACACCAGAACTTTTTGGACCATACTCCATAGGCCTTATCTACAAATGGAAAACACAGCAGAACAGATAACATGCGATTGGTTACTGTTAAGACAGACCTCTGTTACATTTCTGCCTTATAACCATGGTATCCTGTACAGCACATGTATTTTTATATTAATATAAACTACACAATGCAACACTGTCTGAATAGTAGAGGATGGCAGCAGTGGGTCACAAGGGGCACAGCAAAGGCAAACAGTTCGACAGGTAAATGATAAAATAAACTTCAGTGATAGATTTGCAGAGACAGGAGGAGTACAATCATCATTACTATATTCTCAGCAGCTGCCAGTCCTCATCAGCGATACAGTTTAACTTTACAAAAGAGATTTCAAAACAGTGTATTCTGCTGACTATCACTCCATTAGTCATGCAGAGGCAATAGCTCTAGATGTAAGCATACATCTATAGAAGGCTAAAACAGGTTAAGACCAAAACAAGACAGGGCAAAACTGCCTCAAATTCATGCCTAGAATTCATTCATTCCAGGTCAAATTTTCTATAAAGGGCATTAGACTAATAGGTAATTCATTAATTACATATTCTTCAGCACTCATTAAATGTGCTTGTTTCAGACTCATTAGACAGCATTCCCCGTATTACTGATATTTCAGACCTACACTTAAGATATCTCAGGCTGTACACTTCCTTAATACACAATTGTATTTAGAAATTAGATGTGGTATGGAAAATATTTTTCCCCACTATTGTACAGCAGGACCTCCTATTCTGAACTGCACCCAAGAGCTTCATCTCCATATTGCTATGCAGAAGGATCAGTGTGTATTCCTGAGGTTACAGAAAGTACTGCCTGCACACTCACTGCAGAAAGAGCAGAGGGCTACTCCAGTAAAGACAGTCTCTACTAATACATAGACTAAGTACACTGACCACAGACTAGATCAGACAAATTGAACTGAGAATTTCTATCCTCCCAAAAATGTGCATCTTTATTTTTTCAAGTACAATTTTGTTTTGCACCAAGCTAATGCACATCCGGGAAGAACACCTACAGGCCCTGGCGCTTCCAAGAGCTGAGAGGGAGACATGCAGGATGAGGTCTGTGCCCCAAGAAGCAGGTGTTGGAAATTTCAAGGTAACAACAAACAAGGTAGCTTTCCAAAATCAACATGCGTTCTGGGGAAAGACAGACTGATTTCAGTTTTGATAGATTAGTACGTTATAACAAAAAATATGCGCTCAAGGTATGACTGTCTATAACGCACACTGAAAAACAAGAACCATACAAGTTGTATGGAGCTGGGACCTTGCTCATTCAGAAATACCATGTCAGCTTACTCCCAGCAAGCAGTACTAGATGATCAGATAACCCTTGTGAATAGCACAAGGAGGACAAGTGCTCACACTGAAGCCACTACCACTCTTTTGGTAAGGGACCAAATGTTTCACCATCTTCCTCATAAGCATATCACACAGGGATTACTGCAGCCTCTCATGAAATACAATTGCTACATTTTTCACCAAATAAAACACTTCACAGAGTAAATCACAAGAAGGCTAACCAACTCCATCCAAGTCTACCTTGGTGACTCGGACTGGCACAGAACAATTAAGACTTTCTCAACTTTCTGTTGGTTTGGGAATGGAGAGAGGCTAACATAAATGGTCAGCTATCACATACCATACTTGTACATTCCTGTAGAACAAATTTAAGGAAAATCATTCCAAATTTATATTAAAATTAGGTTTACACCAAAGCTTAATATCTGCCCTTGTACCTAACACCAAATATAACTCCCTGTCAGCTTTTTCCACAGATATCTCCAAAGCAGTAGCTTACAGGTGTCACATCATCTACAGTTGTTTCTAATCAGTTTGAAAACAAGATACTGTAATATAAAGTCACTATATTTTCTGACAATTTTCATAAATTAAAAATGACTAGATGCAAGTAAAAGAAAAATGTTTGTTTGATTTCTTTGATTAGAAGTCATTGCATAGGCAGGGTTGCAGCACTCCCACAGTGAATGCAAATTTTGAAATCGTTTTAATATCTTTCATCCTGACTACACTATATTTCGTATGTTGATGTCATTCTTCCTCTCTTGCAGCAGTTTTATCCAAAAAAGTTTTCATATTTAATTCCCCCCCTCTATTTTTTTAATACAGATTCTCTACTAATCAAGCTCTCACATATTTCTCACTGCAAATACAAGGTATTTTGTTGCATCTTCTTGTTTTGCACCCTGGCACTTCAGCCAGCAATCTATTTATGTCATTTCCTATGCTCAAGAATCTTCCTTTCCTACAGAAGCACAACTAATTAAACTTCCCTAATTTGTAGAAGCTGATACCTGCTGGGTTCTGAAATCTTAATGACAGTAAACAAACAGGCCTGTTTAGCATGCTAAAGGTTAGCAAAACCATGAAAACATATCCCTTGCACAACAGCAAGGGAAAAATGAAGGTGGTCTGGAAGGTAGCCCCAATGAGCTCTGGCAGGTACCAGCCCGTATATCAGCACACACACAAGCCAGCAGAGCCCTCTGATTCCATTTATACCTACTCCTTCCTTTCATACCTTGCCAATAAGGTATGAAAACTGAGTGTAGACTGATTTGAAAGCCCATATGTTGCCACAGAAAGAAAAATCTATGTAAAGCATTACATACTAAATAAGCAAACAGGCCTTTGTTCAATAATCACAAGACTAAGACATTTAAAGAGCTTAATGAGGGATGGGATTATATATATTATCTTTTGTTAATGAAAACTATTTAGTTGATGTATTACCTAAATGGCTACAAGTTGAAAATGTTAGGTCACTTATTTTTCATATAGATAGTTTTGCTTTTGTTTTTTTTTTTTTTTTTTTTTGTGTCTTTCTTGTTCGGTTACTTTACAAACAGGTCTATGATAACCAGTTCCGGTTAGGATATTTCAATTTTTTTAATACCTTTGTTGAAGACTTCAGCAATAAAACTCATTTTTAAACCTGATGAGGCTGCAGACTGAATATCTGCATGTATATTTTATTGTTAGAGAAGTTATCTGTTAACTTCTATATTGCTAAATACCATTTGTTATGTATATTTATAGGATTTTACATTACAGAAAACACATTTGTATTACATGCATTATATAATTTTAACTGTAACGTACATAAGCTTATAGATCTTGATACATAGTTTATACCTGCAGTTCATGAACATAAGCTTCTGACAAAACAAATTACGAAAAAAAATCTAGTTACATTTTCATGTTCTTTTGCTATCACTGGGGCAAGTAATATGAAAGCTAACCTAACTTCTTCTGACCCGTTAATGAGCCCTCCTTTTTTCCACAAGCATTATGTATTCCACACTAATTAAGAAAGAAAGTGAAGCTGCACTCTGTAAGGCAGCCCGCTTGGCTTGAGAACAGGAGCTGCCCTTCATCTCCTCTCCAATCAATAATCCATAAAGCAGGGTTGAACGCACAGCTTCTCTGCCAGACAGCTGAAGCCAAGATCTCAGCAGCTCTTCTGAGCCTTTCCTTCTCTTTTGTGGTTCAATCAGCTCTGCCCAAAGGAAAACATTTCAAATGAATAAAATAAGACCACATCTTTCTGGATCTCCAGTTTGTCATTTAGTCCCCTGCAGTGCAACATTTCTCACACATGGCAAACTCAGATTTTAAAGAAGCATCAAGATGTATGCTGTCCAGCATTCTACTAAATAGGTTAAAGGTTACCTGTGAAATGCAGTAACACACACAACCACCTGTGTAAAGCTTTAGTTTAGAATTATTAAATCTACAAGAACTCATTTAGTTGCAAGCTTTTAACTTTAATGCTTTACAGGCATTCATTACACATGCAATGCCCGCACAGATCCTGGTATACAACTGTGTACTTTCAACTTCACAGGAAAATTTTGGTGGGTTTTTCTGCTGGTTTTTGCTTTGTTTTTAACTGATACACCAAGTCATAGGTAACCTTAACAGGTTTTATTTTGAAGTATCACTTGAGCACGTTTGACTTTTAAACCCTCATACCACTGACGCTACTGTATTTGGCCTAAGTTAACTACTGAAAGCTTTTCCACTATTCTCATAATTCAAACAGGTATTTTCAAATAGCTATGCAAAAACAGTACTTCATGTTAGATAAAGTCAGGAGAAAAACAGAGAAAGCAACAACATGGTATTATTGACCATGCTCACAGCTAAGAACAGCAGAATGCAATATATTGCCTGGCACATTACCTACTATTATGTATATAACATTTCATTGTAGGTAAGCAAGTTTTCTTTCTGTATTTATTCTGTTTTCATCACATCGTTTGGCTGTTAAATATAAGCTACCATGCTGCTATTTTAAATTCTCAGGAATTCTAATTCTTCTCTCTAGGAAGGTGAAAATCACAATCTTTAACAAAGAAAACATCCTGGACAGATTCTTGTCATTGCTTGCTATTTAGCTTTGGTATAGATTTAACTTGAAAGAAGTGATACATTATGAAAGTGCAGGGACACTAAGAAGTGAATGGTTTCATGCATAGTTTCCCGTACAAGCAAATCTCTTCAATACAAGATTTCTTTGAGAGATGGAAGCGTTTTGTGCATACACAATGCATTAGCCATCGATAGCCTGAATTGTAATGGATACCTGATCTCTTCAATTGACAGTGAAATGAGAAAAGGACAGATGGAGAAGGGTGAGAAGCAGTCTTTCAAGTTTTCAGTTTTAATTTTTAATTTCAAAATGTGTCATTTCAGCAGCAGTGACTAAACTAAGACTACATTTGAATTTAAATCATTTGTTAAGCTTCTGTGCTGTAGTATTACATCTGAAAAAGGAAAGATTCACTTCAGCACTACAAATTCCCTCTGAGCATTCAGCTTATATTTTAGCTTATCTGTCATTACTCCAATCTTTACTTTGGAAATAAATTGTCATTGAGTAAATAAGTTTAGACTAACATGCCTGTTTCTGTAAAAATCCTAGCTGAAGCATTAAAAAATAATACAAGACATGACCTGAAATCTGGTACTCTGAAGACCAAAGATATTCATTACTACCATTGCCTTGAATTCTATCTTCTCAATAGAAAGCTTGTCAATAGGAAGCTGTCACTTCCTAGAAAGGTTTGGATTCAGCCACTAATCTAATGAGGGACACAGAAAAGATTATACATCTGGTGTGCAATGCTATTTCTTCTCCATCCATATCAAGTCAGGTGTCCCCAAAATGCCTTGAAAGGCATGTGCGTGCTTAGAGATATTGTTCAGCAGTGGACATGACAGTGTTACACTCAATGACCTTATGGGCTTTTTTCCATTTAAGTGGTTCTATGTATGGGTGCAGTTGAATGTGAAATACTGAAATTTTTTTTTTCCTAAATCAACATTTACTATAAGAAGGAAAGTGGAAGAAAAAAATTTCAATTAATCTACATTCCACACCAGATTTTTTTATTATACTTCGGCAAAAAGAAGCATTTTAAAAGAAAGCCACCTTTTTACAGTCACAAATTCATTCTGTGATAGAATGAATAAATTTTCAATTGAAATCCTGATGGGACCAGGGGAAATAGAGATCTTCCTATTTTCTTCTCAGTTTCCAAGATACCTTAATGACATTCAAAGCTGGACTGTAGATAATATCTAAAAGGGATAACTTGAATTGTAATACAATTTCATGGCAGGACATGTGACTGTGGGGCAGACAGCCTTGGCGTGCTGCAGGGAACCTGAATGTAGGGAGGAAGCTCCACAGATACACTTGCTACAGGATGCAAAGTTAAAACCACTAAAACTCTACAGCAAAATAAAACAAAAATGAAGAAAGGATAATGTTACGTTGGGAGAAAAGATTGCGTTTTGCATTTCTCCACTTGAGTTCATGCTCATATCATTCTGAAACACTTGTCACCAAACCAGTCATACATACTGCTGGCAGAGAAACGCTGCCTTTGGGGCACTACTTCTATTTTTAATTTCTAGGGCATTGTTCTATCCAGCACATGGGCAAGGGGGAAATTCCTTAAATGAAAACTGAGTGAAGACTGAAGTCATTCAGCATTAAATGATTCCATATTTTAGCAAGACAGCAACGCGCTTTGTAGAAAAATAACTCATTCACCTGCATAAGAGCTGGAAGCAGTCATTTGCTTTTACAGATTTACCCATCATACCAAACTCGCTATATTTATACAGTGACATCATGATGTAATTTTACTGCAGTGGTAGCATGGACTGTAATATTATCTGGAGTGAAATTACACATGATGCAGCATCTATTTGGATAACACGGCCCCAGTGTTACATGGTGAAATATTGCTCTGGTTCTCAAGATTACACAAAATATATCTGGCACAAGCATACCTGCTAGAAAGGAGAACAAATCTCTTCAAACTGGGGCTTTTAAACTGGCACAAGGAGAAAAACAGTTCAGAAGATTTTATTCAGTGATGAACAACTTATTTTAAAAGTGATCATTAAAGAGACTCTGTGATGTGACAGCAAAACACACATTTTCTTTCTCAGCTCAATCCCTACTGCTCTCTCTGTTACCATTTGTTTTTCTAGAAAAGATGCTGAAATCCAGTGTAAAGGGAAAAGGCTTTCTACATAACATTTTGTTGGAAAAGAAATGCTTAGCCTCTCACCATATGCTTCATGCACACAGACAATTTTATGATCTCCCTGAGGGTGGGCACAGCCCCTGCCCAGCTTGCAGCTCCAACACATGCTGGTAGCAGAGAACAGCAGCAGGACTCAGACACTGCTTCCTGCCTTCAGGCTGGGTGCTGCTTCCAAGACCCGCAAGGGCAGTTCCACACACCTCACCAGAAGGCTTTTGCCATTCTGGTCAGCCCAATGATCCAAATAGCTCACATGGTGAGAAGTGTTCCTCACCATGAGGAAGGTATGAAACTTATTTACTTTAAAAGCTTCCTATTCCATGTGGCATCTGCAAAGCAGCCAGCTGCTAGGAGCTCAGGTTTTACAAGAGGAAAGCAGCCACACCTGTGACATAGGTACAGAGTCCAGTGCAAATCCAAGTACATTGGATTGCAAGTCCAGATAAATATTTTATCCTGCTTTTGTCTTCTTGCAGTTTTAAAATGCTCATACCTTACCATCTTTACAAAGTATTCTGAGTGTAAATTTAATTTTTTAAATTGGAAGATCATTTTCACTCTGCCAGATTGAAGCATTTTGATAACAAAGCATCAATGAAATGCAATTCTGATTTTACTTATCTGTAATAAGTAAGAAACGATCTACCTCAGAGACTTCAGTGAATGTTGCTCTACTAAAGTCTCAAGCAGAGAGCCAAATTCTGGATTTGTAAATATACATGTGCCTCTCACCAACATCAGTGCAAACCCTGTGAATCAATCTGAAAGCTGAAGTTGATTCTAATTCATGTTTTCTGTCTAAAAAAAAAAAACAAACAAACAACAGCAACCTGATAATAATCAAATGGTTTAACTTAATTTTTGCCTTGTATTTTTAATATGTTATAACAATAGTAAGATCAGGTAAAATAAATTCCAAACACACAGCTCCTCCTCAGTGTAAAAATCTTAAGCATCAGTGTCAAAGAACCTAAACACTCTGGACAAACAAGAATTAGGATTTCAGTTTATACACACACACCCCTTCAGTTCTGAGGTAATCATTTTAAAAGTAGGCTTATTCCACACAAGGGAAGCTATATGAACTAACTCACTTGGCTTCAGATGAGTTCATTTTCACTTACTGTGCAGATGGATGAAAATCCCACAGGCCAACAGCACAAATAAGAATAAGAATGATTGAGAAAGAATAAAAACAGCAAAGAAAAAAAAATGAAGGTCAGAGGACTGAAGAGCAATCTAAGCAATGCAAGGGACCCCCAAACATCAACGCTGTGGCTTATCAAGCCCACCATGCTTGTTATTTGCTGAACTAGATTAGTAATATTTCTTTGATTTATTGCAACATTTTTTTTTTATAAATCTGACAGTGTTCCACTACAGCCATCCACACTCACATCAATGAGAAGCTTGAAAGAAGTACCATTGATTTCTAAAATACATTTTAAAGTAACTTGCCTGTTAACATTCCCTTGAGGAAATTTTGTCCCATATAAACACAATTATTCTTGATTTATTTATAGAAACTAATTTAATTGAATGAGTAATGAGATGTTCTTTTCCCAGCTGGGCTGGAAAAGTAAAACAGTTTATGTATGCACCTCCTTAGAAGATGCAATAAAATTAAAATATTCATATGCTAGGGAAGCTTCATCTTAGCATGTAAAATAGAAAGGAGTAATTCAGGAATTATCACATCTTTGTGTTCCTTGTTTAAAATTGTAACTCTGCAGACAACTCAAGACCCAGAATCACTTCAATCACAGCAAAGACATTTGGTGACGCTATTCAAGGAACTCGAGTTCACTAAGAAATCACAAATGGCCTTTCAAATGCTGATGTTCTGTACTTTCTTCCTTGTTTTTAACAGGATTTCACAGCTGAGACAACTCTGAGTTGGGATCTAGCTGCCTGCAAGTGAACTTGCTGGAAGTTGTTAAAGAGAATTAAATCAAAAGAACATATCAAGGTAATAAAAAAGAGATTAGCTGGAAGAATGTAAACCTGTAAAATGACTAGGTAAAATTTGCTGCCTCAGACAGTAAAAAGGACACAACCTTTTACGCTGCCTCATTTTCTAGCTAATCTCCACTCATCTCTCAAACTGAATCAAGCCTCCACATATCCAGTAAAGTGCCTTATAATTATCTCTGAGTCTGCTTCTTGTGAACAACAAAGTCCTTCTCAACACAACTTCTCCTGATGGACCTTCCTGCCATCAGCATCCCCAATTCCTACTTCTCCAGCTGCCATCTCTCTGCCTTTCCCCTCCAAAGGCTTTCGTAACCGACCAAGCTCACTGCTCCCAAAGGAGAAGCATTTCCCTTTTCCCTGGGGCTGGGGTGCATTTGACAGAACCCAGACTGCCCCTGAATAGACAGCACAGCCTATCTTCCTGTAATACCCACTCCAGCAATCTATAGAATATATAAGTTGTAAACAGATATAATGGAAGAGGTTGCCCAGAGAAGTTATGGGTACTCCACACCTGGAGGCATTCAAGGCCAGGATGGATGAAGCCCTTGGGTAACCTGATCTGATGGCTGACAGCCCTGCCTTTGGCACAGATGTTGAAACTAAAGGATCTTTACAGTCCCCTCCAACCTAAGCCATTCTATAATCTATAACCAAATATACTTAAGTTTCTGTAGTCAATTGATCTAATTTAACTTTGAGCAGCCTTAGTTCTATTAACTCTTCATATGTTAAGTAATGGTAACAACGGTTGAGAAACGACTTGCAGTTTTTAATTTTTTTTTTTTAATTTGGCTTTTCTAATAAGGACATATTTTAGCCTGAATAATGAAGTATTCATTCTGAAATATGTCTCAAAGAAATGCATCTAGAAATAAGCTTTATTACTTTCTTTTGTCAGAGGAATCCTACATACTCTCCAGGTTTTGGCTGGAAAAGGTCCAGTTGCCCCACACATGGATCTATTTCTAGCTATCCTAAAACAGGCTCTGCTGAATCTTGACATGAAAACTATGACCTTCTTGAAGTACAACCCAAGCTTCACAACTTGCCTGAAAGTGGCTAGGCCAAGTAGAGCTTTGTGTCGCCATAACTACACCATTGTTTTCACCCAAACTTTAATCTAGATAGGTAGTTAACAGCAGCCTGTCCCCTTAAGTTCCTGTCCCACCTTTGGCTGCTGTGGAGACACACAGTCTGATTACCCAAAACACACAGGTCTCCAACAAGAAGTAATTTTCACAGGGTCTACAGAAATAGAGAATTCAGTTCCTCCTTTCCTTCCCACCCTGCTGCCAAAGCAGCAGGCATTTCCTAAGTACGCCCTACTGAATTTCTAAAGGTGGTGTTCAAATATAAATAGAAGTGGTTTGGCATGATGAAATCCCAAGGAGTAAATAGACTCATTTCAACTCCTAACACAAAAATGCAACAGTCAAATTGAAAAAGACATATCTACACTTAGACTTACTTCCAAACAATGAGGAAAATGCTCAAGAACAATAAATTTACAAAATAACTAGCAATTGTGATGGATTTTATTTCTTTCCCCCCAAACGCGTTTCATTCCCAACAGACAAAAAAAAGGCAGTTACTCATCTTCTATAATGTAAAGTAACTAGGTCACACCCAGGGTTATTTGTCTTCTGCTTCCACCTGTAACTTCCACTTAAAGAAAGATCTGGTCCGTAAGCTTGGCTCATTTTTCATTTTATTAATTCCACTAGTCTTAAAAAAAGGCATAAGGTCTTTTCTTTTGTGTGGCCTTTTTTTGTTTGTTTGTTTTTCTGTTGTGTTGTTTCGGTTTCTTTGAAGAGTCGTCCAGCAGGTGTTAAGGATATTGAAGGACTTGCCATATTTCAAAGCAGCCCACATATTTACACAGGATAAAAATTCACTGGGATAAAAATTACTAGCAGTCACTTCACAATTATGTAACAGCACAGACTGGATTAGATCCACATGTTCAGAGGCATCACTTGCTGTACTAATGCAAGGCACAAAGTGCAGAGACCCAGACAGCTACTAGCAGGTCTCGGAAACACCATCTCCAACAATGCAAAAATCTATTAGGTGACCCAAGTAAGGGGCTAGGACACAGCTAAAACAAACTCCTCAGTTCTTCAACTAGGACACAGCTAAAACAAACTCCTCAGTTCTTCAACCAGTAATTTTATACACAGATGTTGAATCAAAAATAAGTCCAAATCCTGCCTGCAAACTCCTTTCTAGTGAACATTCACACTCTCTAGAGACTACTGAAGGAGAGGACATTAATATTTTAAACAAGAAATCAAGATGGAATTATTTCTCAAAATGCAGAGCTGGGTTTCTGATCACTATAAAGTTCGAAACCTACATAAAGTGAAGGAAACAGGATGCCGCATAGCACTAGCAGGGAGGGATGTTCCCTGCAGCTGGCACTCCAGAGTAATACTTCTTTCTCCAGACCCTTAGTACACTCTGCTCATTTTCCCTGTGCAGGTTTTCATTACATGTTTTTAGTACAGGATACTGAAACACAGCCAATATTTACACAGTTTTTATTTCTGCCTTTGCAGAACATTAATTGATAAGCTACTTTTTGTTATTTTTAATTTCACATGCTGCAGATAAAACTTATCTGTGTGCCATGCAAGGAACTAAGACAGATAACAATTAAAAAAACTTGGCTATTGTAGTGTCAGTATTATGTAAGTATCTGATGATACATTTTATAGCTTCAGCTGGTCTCCCGCCAGACTGATAATACTTCTGTTTTAGGTGACCTGTATAAGGACACCAAAGATTAGGGATGATGTGCATAAGAAAGTATCAAACTGCCATGAGTTCACTGTACAGTGTGAGCACTCATCCTGTTAGTCAAGGATGCTTTCTCAGTAGGTAAGAATGATATAGATGGCAAATTAGGAACAAAAAAGGCAATATAATCTCTTATAAATTCAAGCAAGAAAAGGTACAGTCACTGCGTTCTCAGCTCAGGTTCACTATGTCATGCTCAGCATCACAGAGCAAACCTTGAGCTGGCAGAAAATAAGTTACTGCTTTTCACTCAGCATGTCTAGATATTCTTTTTTATATATATATTATAATATATATATTATGTTATTATTATATATATTATATTTATTTATTTATATATATATATAAAAATAAATAAATATATATAATATATAAATTTATATATATATATATAAATAAATATATATATATATATATAAAACTTTGCAAGAACAGAACTTCCCAGCTTGTCATAAAAGTACAACAATTCCCAGAATGGCCTGAAAGTGGCACCCAGAGGGAGAAACAGTTAATTATATACCAAGCTGTTTTTGAAAAACCTTTCTATTTTGACTTCAAGAAATTCATTTAAGTCTTTAGCCTTTTTTTTTAAAGTTCTTAGCCTTTTTTTTTTTTAATACTTCTTAAATGTCGATGTCATTTTAGTCAGTCACAACACCACCAGTACTCAATACTCAAATGCCAGCAGCAGCAACTACACATCATCCATACTAAACACTCTAAAAATGGGAAATCCTGGCAGAAATTGATTATTGCTCTACGGCTTCTTAAAGAGGAAGATATACACCTTTCAGAAGAGAGTTCAACCTTTCTCTGTCTATGAGCTTCTGGTAATGTAACTTTATTTGGACTGAAACCTCCTCCACAAGAGCCAATTCTAGACATGGGCAGAGTAAACAAACTGCTGGACAGTAAACATGGGAGAAGAAAAACAGTCCTAACCACCCTATCTGCACCTGAGCCCTTAAAAATCCACCTACTCTTGCTGTCCACTGTTGCACAGAGAGGTCCAAGTACAGCTACTGTTGAGACCAGCCAAGAAGAACTAGCTACTGATTAAACCTTCCTTTTGTTGCCAGCAGTAGTAGTGCCAGCCTCTCCACATCCCCAGTGCATGCCAGAGAGCCCTGCCCAATGTCTATCCCCATCCATCCCTGAGAAGGCAAGGAGAAAACTGGAATCCCAGCATCAGAATGCCAGGAGTTTTCTTAAACACAGTCTTAGATGTTTTCCTTTCAATTTTATCTTTTTCCTTGCCCCTTACTTTATTCTCTCCAAAATAAATGCTTTTAAAACTGAATGTGGCAGTAACACATCACTTGCCTGCAATTCCTATCTTCACGTTACAGATTTTTGTCTATGCTTCATCTCACTATTACAATTAGTCTGCAAGTCCCTCAGGGCAGATAGTTACATAACATTAAGGTTTTGTGCATTGATTAGACCACCACTCAGTAACTCCCATCAAAACATTGCTATTACTTGATTTCATGCAAATATTTATATATTTTATGTTAAATGCTATGAAATAATAGGTATATATTAAAATATATTTTCTTAATAACTGCACATTTAATGGTCCAAATTCTTTCTCTGTTCCGATCAGCCTTCCCATTTCTCCATAATCTTACCTTTCAGTTCAAGTGGTAATGATTCACAAGAGGCACAAAGAATAGGTCCCTGGAAGCAATCTTCTCAAGAATGGCATTTCTGACTTCATTAATAGTCTGCTGATATTCAGGCACTAGCATTTAAGTGTACTTGTGCTAGAGGCTGGTGGTGGTTGTCAGCTCATGAGAAGGCTGGCATGGCAGCTCTGCTTCGTTATGCTTAGGCTGGCTAGATTTTTATAAAACCGCCTTTGTTATTTATCCAGCACTCCTACTATTACAACATATTATCTGATTTCAAGACTAATCAGTATGCTAACGCTTACTAAATATTAACGAGGTACACTTCTAAAAATATAATTTGAGAATATCTGGGTGTTGCTGTACTTCCATACATTATATACTGGACAGACAGTACTGACCGAAATCCTCAGTGGTGCCTGCCTGATCAGAAAAGCACAAAAGCTGCCAAAGCAGATTTTGATTGACAGACAGCTATTTCAGGGAACTGAGCTTAGAGCAAGCACCAGTTTCTATGATGGAGACTAACTCTCAGAACACAACAAAACAGAACAAGCTTGACAGACTGTAAAAATGCTGCTCTTCTAACAAATACTAATGCATGATGCAGGCCAGATTTATAGTCAAATATGCCTGCTATCAAAAGTCACGTGGAAAAGACCAATTAAGGACAGCATCTGTCCTATTCTTGGGAAAGTAAAATATTATACAAATAACTTCCAGTGACAATTCAGAAGATTCTTGTATGCCTCTCAGGTTAGCGGCTCAGGTGTTTTACTTCAGAAATTACTAAGACCTGATCCTTTGCTGATCAGAGTGAAAAAACCTGAGAGACTTAAGCACGTGAAATGTTAGCCAGAGAAATTAAGATGTACCCTGGTGGTTCAGAGAAACAGCTATCAATATTCTCACACTTTCCTTCAAGATAACTTGCAGAAAGTCAGCTACGTAATATTAACAGAGGCTGATTCATAGATTTAAACAAGAAATTAACCATATTTTAGACTCATCACTTGTAGAATGGCAGTTATCAGAGCTGCAATCGTGCAGCAATCTAATACCAAGACTCCTAACAGCACAGCCATTACACAAACAACACTTCATTTTCCCTAAAAACATTAACTTTTAAAAATTAATTTTAAATAATTAATGTTGATCTGATTAAATACTGGTTAAATCTCATTTAATAGGTATACTTTTCATAGGTAAATCATATTCATACCTGTTTGTTTTTTTTTTTGTTTTTTTGTTTTTTTGTTTTTTTTTTTTTTAAGAATTCTCAGGATAGAATCCCACAAATACAAATTGTCTATTTTGATACTTTACAATGTTATGAGTCTACAAGGCATACTCCTGCCACACGGTCTATGGACAGTTACATCACCCTGTTTATATTGTGTTAAGTGCATGTAATCCAGCCAGCTTCTTGGACCTATTAATTCTTCTAATTTTTTAAAGGACACATACATAGGACAGTTACAATGCCAGTGCAGATACACACTTCATTCTGTGATTTCTGTTGGGTTAGTAGATAGTTTACTGATTCTGAATTATTTCTTCATTCCTTTTCACTGCTTTCATTATATCCCATGTTGAAATATGAGCTGTGCTAATAACAGTGGGATCAATGGAGAAAACTCGTTAAGGATTGGAGGCAGCAGATATTAAGCCAGTTTCAGATCACACAAAAAAGGCAGCACTCACAATCCAACAACAAAGAAGGAATTGCTTACCCCTTTCCAATGATCAGGACTCACTGAACACTCCAAAAGAAGCAATCTCCAAGTAGAGATGCTTTCCTTGCTACTGCCACTTATTAAGGCTAGAGAGAGATGAGCACTGGGTCCAGCCCTTCCCCTTCCACAAGTAAATTGCTTCCACCTGTTCTCCAAGGGCTACACCCCTTCACCAGGTGCTCAATCACTGGTTCAGGCCATGATTTAACAGTTCCCATACACCTGAATATCTCCAAAAGCTTTCTTAGGGTAGTTCTACTAAATACTGTTGTGTTCTAGGGATGAGTAGAAGTCTTCCAAATAATTGTACTTCGATTAATGACTTACACTCCAATGCCATGATACACCAGGAGAAACAGAAGGCCTCTTTTGTTTGTATCTAACTTTCTCATAGCATTCAAAGGCAACCAGTCTCATCTGATATGCAGTTTCTTAAACTGTCTTGAATGCAGTGAAATTACAGCAATTACTCCTTACTAGTTCAGCTTGTCCAGTGAGGACATGCTAAATCATTTAAGTAGCTTGTTTTATAAGGGGATTTTTTTTCCCCCTCCCCCTCTAAACTTTTGGACAGGTTTAGAATCACGAATTCTCAGTCTTCAGGAGGAAACTGCAAATAATGAGGACCTGGGAGAAGCTTCTGTGTCCCAGGTTGCACAGTACCCTCAAGAACAAAATTAGGAGTGTGAAAAGACAGGGATGGCATTTGCACTAGTGGCAAACATCCTATTTTTAGCATCCTAAAGTAGGATTTAGGGGATATAATTAGTCAGGTTGCACTTTGAATAAAAGTGAATTAAACTACCAGAGTTAAAAGGACAAAACAGAATACTGCTGGACTGAGATAAAATTCAAATCAACATCACACTTGAAAAAGCACAGGTATTTTAAATAAAGTACATTAAAATTTCAAAAAAAAAAAAATTGAGCTGTGATCATCAAAAAGAAGGATCAAAGGGAAAGAGGCATTTGTGACTTCACTTCTGAGTTTGTTTTTTAAGATGCTATTATCTTTATTCTGTACAACTACACTTTAAAAACATATTCTTGACCTTAATCAGCCATCACTCTTCTTACCCCATCTCCCTGCAAAAAAATCAGATGTTTAGACATGGTGTCACAAAACCAAATTTCAGGTGAAACTGTGGAAACTTAATTGAATTGGCTCTTACTTGTATAAAAAAGGAACAGCCCAGATACTTTATTTCTTATTGTAAATAAAGTATATAACATGCCGATATACATGTATAGGTATAAAGTCAGTGTTATGAGTAATATATATATGAGTAATATGTATATATGAGACACATATATACAGTGAGAACATACATAGATGTGTGCTATGATATATGCTAGCTCATATAATTACCTTCACATAAAAACACTTATTTAACAGTACCTATTCAATTATTAAAAACAGGTTAAAAAAAAAGTTCCAAAATCATTTCCAAAATCATTTTAAGGAAAGATACAGTAGTTACACTGTTAGTCTCCACTTGTCTCATATTGCCACTAACTGTTACTGTGGCAGGGAGAGCAGGTCATTGTGTTCTAAATCATAATCCACCTGCCAGACATGAGAAGAGCCAGAAACTCTCTCCTAATAACTACAGCTGTGTGTCTAACCAGAAGCAGCTTACACAAGATCACAGGTACCGAAGGAGCTGGAAGCATCACCTGACAACAGGTTACTTTTAAGATGAAAGGAGTTTCCATTCAAGTGATGCAAAGTACTACTTGGCACGTTGCAGCTATACAAAAGAATCATCACTACTGTCATCTAGGTATTGAGCTTACTTTTATTAGAACATATGCCATATGTCTGGCTAAGATGCAGCATACTTAATGAATGTATCTTCCCAGTTCCTCACAGCTAAAAATACAACAGCCTGCACTCATGACAGACTTCACAAAAAAGCTAAAGCCAAAAGATCCTAACACAGAACTTCAACTCTTTATATCAACTCTTTGAAAGGGTAGATAACTGCAGGACGAGGGGAGATGGTTTTAAGTTGAGGGAGGGAAGATTTAGGTTGGATATCAGGGGGAAGTTCTTTACAAAAGAGTGGTGAGGTGCTGGAACAGGCTGCCCAGAGAGGTAGTGGATTCCCCATGCCTGGAGGTGTTCAAGGCCAGATTGGATGGGGCCCTGGGCAGCCTGGTCTAGTATTAAATGTGGAGGTTGGTGGCCCTGAATGTGGCAGGGAGATTGGAGATTCATGATCCTTGAGGTCCTATCCAACCCTGGCTTATTCTGTGATTCTCTTTGAACAGGGCAGGACATATGCACCAACTGCCCAAATGTTATCTTTAAGAATAACTAAGATTATCCAAAATCTTTATGTGTAACAACACAAACTGTTCACTACCAGAGCTGCTTGTCTTAAAATATACACTGGAGTGTCCTACTTCATAACCCAAAGAAAACATACATCCTTCCTTCTTGCATATTCCTAAAATCCTGGCCTACTCCACTGCACTCCAAAAATGTTCCCCAAGATCATGAGAATTTCATCTTTGATAATAAACATATTGCTTTTGAAAGGAGCTTCATCTTGGTCCTTTCAATCTACCCCAGAAATTGTAGCAGTTCCTTTTCTCGTTTGTTTGGTTTTTTTCCCCTTTTAAGTAGTAAAATAATACATTGACATGTAAGCAAAGCTTTATAAGAATTAATTTCTTGCTGAAAAAGATTTGTTAAAAAAAAATCCTTATTTTAAGGACAATTTCTGTTTCTCTCTATGACAAATATTAGACAGTATGCATATTTTTGTGTACTATTTTCTAATCTTGTAATAATAATTTATTACAAGACATATTTGATGTTTATCACATTCAAGACCTTCCATCTTGACACACAACTTCAAAACTATCAAGTTCTTTTACTTAAAGGCACTAAATTAAGTCAGCATCTGATTCAACAAACAATTGGAAAGCTCCCTAGAAAATAGAAGAACCTCAGTATTGCTTGGCGTTAACAAGCAAGTCCGGTATATTCTTCTGAGTACTCCTCTAGAAGTGTATCAAATGAATGTCATTACAGATATGTCTGCAAATTCTTAGGGAACTACTGTGAAGAAGCAGAAACTTCTTTCCTCACAAATCAAGCCCTTGTAAAAGTGGAATATTCCCACTGACTGGGTGTATAACTGTTCGGTCAGTGTAAACCACTGATTGAGCACATGGAGAAAAGACCCGGCCAGCCCTGGGAGCACAGGTGAAGGTAATTCAGCTGTGTGACTGGAATAGGTGGAGCCTGGCTGCACCTCTCTTAGACCCCATTTAAGGGCTAACTGCCACTGGGGAAAGATCTCTGATTAGTGGGTCCTCCCTTGTGGAGTCTTTCCTGTGAGCCTAGAGATGGGTGAGCACCTTTCCTTTGTAATGCCATGCCATCCGCACTAGTTCCTTTGCTGTTATGCTTCTCTATCACTTTCCACCACACTGACCTTTTTGATTGTAATAATGGACAAGAGAAAAGAGACACTACTATGTAAGCAATGCTGCTACCCTATGAAGTTGAGAGGAAAAATGAGCAAATGGGTGCATGCGTTTATCTGAATGATCCTATTGTTACTTATAAACTCTTGTACCAGAGTCTGTTATTGATCTGGACAGAGATGCGTGTGAACATCTGTATCATGCTTTATGTATATATAAATGATTTAAAGAAATAAATTGACCAAATTTTTTTTTTTTTTTTTTTTTTTTTTTTTTACAGCTAAAAGGTAAAGCATCACCTTTAATTTACTACAAATTTACTACAAATAAAACACAGAAGAACTTACCTATTTTCATTTTTCAAAAAGTCAGTAAGCCATCCTTTTACATTTCTACAGCACCTTACATACCATAGATCTCAAGTTACTTTACACACTGTCAAATGACATCCACCTGGCAGAAAAGTCTTTTGCAGGCAGGAACCTGGCAAGTATTTAAAACCAAGTGCACCTCTTCAAAAGAGGTCATAAAAATTAAAGAACTAAACACTATTCTTCTTACAAGTATATTTTCTTGTAGCTGAACAAAATAATACCACCAGGTTCAAAACACTGGCCCAGAACCTTACAGCCTCTTCTACAGAAACACATTTATTTATACTGGCCAAAGTCTTCATTGCCAATACTTATTCCACAAATACCAACAGGCAGACACAGATTTTGGTGGGGCTTTTGATGATTCACCACTACATACATACTTTCCAGCCAGAAGCATTTGTTGGTGGAGCTCTTGTGACTCACTTCCAATGCACTTTCTTCTCCATCACTGTGGTCCCGTGGCAGAGCATGGGTGATTCATTAATACACAGCTAGTCACTTCAATTCAAGAAGTTTGCCAAATGACTACACTGTGACTTCTGCTAGTTACATGAATCGACAGTGCTCTCTAACTGTCCACATCTTAAGCAGTTGAGCTCCCAAAGCAGAGCTGTTCAACAAGCCAGGACACCAGTGTTTAATTTTGATTTGTTCTACTTGTGGGAGCTACTAGAACACCTCACCTTGGTATTCCATCTCATTTCCCTTATGGCCAGGTAACTGCAGACAATTAACTAAAGGAACTCTTCAGAAGATCAACAGCACCATGAAACCTCTTCCAGACAGCCCAGCCTGTTGCACATCATACTGAATTCCCAGCACCAGAAAGAGAATAGCTACAACATTACAAAGTTCATGATGCTAACCAGAAATCCAGCAGCACACATTTCATGCTCGCTAGCCATAGATTTATCCCAAGTACAGATCATTTCTTTTTTTGTTTACAAGGGAATACCTATCATAAAACAGTATAAAGGAACTTTAAGCTAGAGCCCAGGAATTACTACTTCCTTAAGAATAAAAAAAGAATTCCTGAAGATTAAAATCAGGGATAACTCTGAAGGTGCAGAAATACAGGATACGTACAGGTAACCTGAAAAACATTCAGATTCAGAACACGCTGCCAGCCATGGCATATTAGTCCATATGGACATGCATATAACAATAATTATGCTTATATTATATTATGTTCATAACTAACATTGTCGTTAGCACAGAGGATGGTTTCCCCTATTCCCTAGTTTCTGACTGCTCATTTGCAAGTTGCTCCAGAAGTAATGTCTCCTATTTATTTCCATGGAAAACACAATACATACAAATAGTACAGTAACACTATTTGATAGAGAAAATTATCACCTACAAGACACCATTTTTCAATAGCCCCCACTATTAGGTATGCATTTTCAACAGCACTGAAAAAGAGCCTGTATGTTGCGCTTGTAGAAATTTGCACTAGTGGATCTGACCCACCATCACCACTGCTGAAACACACCATCCACTGCTCACATCCAGTGTTTGGTCTCCACAGACATTCAGCAGGCATCAGTTAATGTCAGTGAAAACCATTTTTCCCTCATGGAAGAATTCAATTCCACACCTTTGCTTCATATGCACTTCCATGTCAGATGCCATTGTGTCAGACTGTCCCTCTGCTGCCATCTGTCACAAAGCAACAGAATGGAATGGAATACTGGCAGGAAGTTTTCGTCTCTACTGCCATACAACTAACATCTACCTTTGATGTTGTGGGCCAACACAATAAAATAAGAGACATTACTTTCAGAACAGCCCTTGTTTTCTGCCCAATGAACTGAAAATAAAAAGTGTCAAAAACTACAGAATATAATACGTGCACAGAAGATTTTTAGGACTCAAAATTATTGTTAGATTTTACTTCCTCCTCACTTTCCCATCACAAGTTTCCTCCTTGCCCTATGTTTTTCCAAATGCTTTTCACGAAGAAGATTTTAAACACACAGTAATTCACTACTTTTTAAAATGTTATTTTAATTGCTTTTGTTTATCTATGATACTATTATTCTCTTTTATCTCAAATATAACACTATACATTAAATCTCATACCCCCGTGTGCCATGGTACTTCGGGTTACAAGCATCAGAGTTCTTCCTGCAACTTTATTCATTGCAACATGCATCTAAACACATAGCAGATTCTATGCTGCTGTCAATGATGAAGACTTATGTCCATGGTGTGCACTGAATAGAAGTCCCCAGAAAATAAAGTTACGTCACACAGCTTTGGTTGCAGTCCAACTTACATCCTTTAGTGTGAAACAATGATATTTGTATAATTTCTTAGTATCATTTCTTCTTCCTCCTCTGTCAATCACTCACATCTTAGATTAGCTGTTACTTCCATTTATGCACATGTACATCTCAACAGATCTCCTTTACTAGTGCAAAATGGTGCAGCTTTCTCTTAAAATTTTCCAGTTTGTTTATAAGTTGGCCAGCCCAGCAAATAGTTAAAATTAAATGCTGTTTACAAAAATTCTCAGATCTGTGACTTTCAGAAAGAAATAGTTCATTTAATAGTAATTGAATAAATTCATGCCTATGTATTGAACAGTACTCACCTACAAAGAAAAATAAAGGCCTAACAGTACAAAAATGCTTTATTCTGCAAATTATCATATCACTCTGAGAAAGGAAAATTAGTAGGCCTTATAGAAAGGAAGATTTTCTGTTTGTTTGTTTATTTTGTATTTGATGATCGCTTTGATTTCTATAGCATAAAGCCCTGTATCCAGCATTGCTCTTCCATACCTTTAGAGCCAATCATTACACCTTGAAAGCTGAATGGATCAACAGCTCAGCTACGCAGACAGTAGAACAGCTGTCAGCAGCATGACCATAAATACACATAGTTACATTTCACATACACAAAATAACAACCCTCTAGCTATAATAGAGTTCAGCTGGAAAAATACTCAAAAACAGCTCATAGGATATACTGAACAGGAACTTGTACATCCCACTTTGTCTCTGAAAAAAAAAAAAAAGATTACAGCAAATATTTCTGTGCACACCCTCTGACTCAAACTGAAATCTAACGGAAAAGGATGCACACAACTACCCACCTCTTGGGTAAGAAGGAAGAAAGCTATGAATTCTGTCCATGAGTCATAAACCTCACCAGGATGTGAAACTATACAGCACATCTTAGCTTGTCCCAACCCCATGACAGAGTGAATGTTCTCCAGTTGTGGTGATGAGTAAGCCACCAATGCTGCTACTCTATCCCATACAAATATGTTTTATGTTTAGATACATGTAGAACTCAATAGGCTGCTATCATACAGAAAAGATTTGGGATGACTTGAATCTAGACAGAGATGAAGGCAGCATGGCTTCACCTGTTGAAACACTCTTCCATTCTCCTGCAACTAGCAGGAACACTGGCAACCACATCAGAGGAAAGAAAGTGAAATCTTCCAGTACAGCAGTGAGTGCTTACATCCCAGAAAATGCTGTTCCAAAAGGCACGGGTCCCTCAGAGGCTCCAGATTACCTCTGTCAGACGCATGTAGTTACTGAGGGATATTCTACACTGACATTAGACATCAACACATCAAACACATCAAAATCAATACCCATGTGTTTATAAAAGCACAAGTTCTCTCAGTATATTAATACTTCCTTCATATATTAATCCTAATAAACTTACCACAGGAACCAACACCCCCGAAAGCTATAATATGGAGACACTTATTACTGACATCTTTCATTTTTCTTTGATCACCAAAGGCAAATTTGAAGCTGTGTATTCCATCAGTGGCTATTAAACAGCTCAGAAACTTCACCCCCGAAAGTCAGCTATTATCTAAGGCTGTTCATCACATGAAAGAATCTGAACACCTAATGCTTTGGCTTATCAGCAAAAGAAATTACAAAGCCCTAGAAAGTTGCAATACTGCATACAATCAAATTCAGTCCTCAGGAGCACTGACAGAAAAACAAGCAAACCCTCAGAACACTACAAATTTGTCCCCAGACATTACTATGAAAGCCATGTTTGTTTCAGCTGCATATATTCTAGAGCCAAACA
Source organism: Lagopus muta (assembly GCF_023343835.1). Taxonomy (NCBI): domain Eukaryota; kingdom Metazoa; phylum Chordata; class Aves; order Galliformes; family Phasianidae; genus Lagopus; species Lagopus muta. The sequence continues at coordinate 43,612,501 of NC_064437.1, read as the reverse complement.
GACAAAAAGAAAGAATACTACTTCAGTCTATAGTATCTGTATACTTACAGGGAACCTCTGTAGTACATGCATATCCTGCAAAGCAACAAATCCAAGATGTTCAGCATCTGTTTCCCCTACTACACAATTACTCAGCTTCCATGATCACATCTCATACATGAAACCTACTAGATTTGCACTGACATGTTAATGAAAAAGTGTAATTATTACTTCTGCAACTTCCCTGAAATTATATTTGAAAGCAAAAGGAGACAAAGAAGAACATAGTTAAATACTATTTTCATGTGTTAATAATCAAATGCAGCCGAGTAGTCCTACTGGTGATTTATTTTGTGTAAATCAAACTTGTACATAATTTTAAGTTCTGTTTTGTTCTAGCATTTTGTACAAATGCTAGAACAATTAATTTTAAAATATATACATTTAAATACTTATTTTTAAATGCTTGCCCACTGAAGGAAAAAAGCTAAACTGAGCTTTATTCCATATAGTTATTTATTTGTTTTCATACTTGGAGCAGCATTTTAGGCCAGAATCCCTTAACCCGAATCAAGGAAGGGTCTCCATGAAGCATACATTCATTTTACACTTAGTACACAATGAACCAAGTCATACAGACACTACAAAAAAAAAAAAAAAAAGTCAGGCATCACCCATTATTTTGTTTTCTTAGCATTACCCAGCCTATCTTTTGTTATGACAGCTGCAAAATCACCCCATCATTCAAACCTCTTCTCTCTGCCCAGGTTTATATATTTCTTTGCCTTTTGCACACATCCATTTATACACACCCTGCAACATTGGCAAGCTCTGAAGAACCTTCCTTCCACATTAGCCAGGATGTTAGCAGTTATTTTTTCCACTCTTCCTCAGAATCAGGCTGACACTGACCTGTCACTTCCAGTACCAGCCTGCATCCTCAGTGTCACTCCTTCCCTTTCTCACCAAATCTATCCAGTGACTCTTTTCTCTCTCAAATCAGCAGAGAAGACTGGGTTGATCACATTCCCCTTATCATATATCAACATGCTGTCCTCATACAGGTCCTGTAATTGCCTGTAATTACTGAGTTGTTATAAAGTCATACAAACTGGCAACAGCTCGGCAGTTCCCTGGTAGAATTATGTGTTCTGAATTCTAGACTTAGCAACAGAAGAAACTGAAGTATTTCAGAAGATGGAAGGATAAAATGGAAATAGTTTTAGAGTATAAAACTAAGAGATGGGACAGAGAGGAGAGCAACCTTCAAGTAAATAACAGTTACTCAATGTCTTTATGCAGAGATTCTAATAGAGTAACACACTGTAATAATAATTTAAAAATGCAACTTTTCATATCAGTTGGTCTGCTTTACAGGCAGTTGCATTTATTTCCTCCCAACTGCATAAACCAAACAGGGAATGTCCTAGCCACATTTTAAAGTAACTCAAAATGTTTTGGAATATTCATTGGGCAGCTGTGCAAATCCTGCACTCTGCCATTCCTCTGATTACTCCAACAGGAAATGCCACTCTCTATTAGCTGACACTTCTGCAAAGTGAATATGAAATCGTATCGACACACTCATCAGTGCAAACCTCTGACTCAGCGCCCCTTCGCAGTGTAAACAGTTGCCTCAGGAGCAAGGAAGTAAAGACTGAAACCAAAAGTACAAACCACTATTTCTTTTTCCCACTGTTAATAATCTCTTATTTATCTTTTCTAATTCTTCATATCTTTTTAAGCTACTTGTGCTTACTTGTTGTGCTTCACAATTCTGTTTGCCTGTAACATTACTAAACAAAGTATGTTTCAACCTCAAGATACATACTACGCCAGAGAATATTTGGCCCAGTAATTATCCTCATATTTCACTGATTAAGTTCAGTCCTACTGGGCAAAATATATACTTTACTGAACTTGTCCTGTAGATTGAGTCTGTGTTCATAAGCATCTTTGATAATAAAAGATAACATATAGTGATAGATTATATATGATGATTATAGAAAGAGACACATAGCAGCCTTTAGCTTGCTCACCTGTGATATTTTGACCCACATAGATTTAGATTTTTTAAAACTTCTCCCTAAAATTCACTTTCAATTCACTACACCAAAAATTTATAAAACAACTACGTGAAAGAATAAAACTCCAAAGAAGGACTTGCAAAGAAAGATGGTTATGTACCACAGTTGATTATGCAGTCAAAATGTATTGTCTTGGTCTTGCCTGTATTCAAAGACAAGCTCTCTCTTCACAACACATCGGTGTACATGTGCTTATAAACATTTTCATAACATCTAGGTAAATAGAAAAAAAGTATTTTAGATTTTTAAATTAAGTCCTTTTAAGCAAACTTGGAAAAGATGTAGTGTCTGCCCAGCATTGAGAAGATGGCTTAGATAGAGCAAATATGATTATTTCACTAACTGCTATTAAAGGCAGCTTTTTAAGTCTTGAAAAATATATCCAAGAAAATAGTAAAATAGGGCTGGAAAGTTTTCATTTCATTCTAAGCAATTCATACATAAGAAGCAGAGCTCAGTAGACAAGCATTCACATAGCATTTAAATATCTAAAAGATCTGGAAGCAAAGAGACTCGTGTGAGCCTGCAGGCTGCAAGTATTTCATATTAGCATTGACGTGAACTTAACACGTGGTGTAAGTCATTGAATTAAAGTGCCAATTGCAAGCAAGCCAGCTTTTCACAGCTCATCTTGACATTCACCCATGGCACTTCATCCCCTTTATTAGTTATGAGGAGTTATGGGGTTCAGAGCCAAGAAACATTCTCCCAGGTTCCCACAGGGAATCAGAAGCCTGGATTTCTGACAACATAAGAAGGTAAATAAATAACACCACATTTCAACTACCTAGACACTTACCTCTCAAACAGCTAACTTCCTATATAAAGCCAGTAAGAATAAATGTTATTAAAAATACAGAAGGGAATATTGAATAATGACAATAAGAAAAGACTCTACAGACCTATTTTATAATCTTGGTTGAGAAAGATAATGCTTGTGTCTCTTGAGAATCAGAAAGAAGCTCTCTTTTGTAATCAGGTTTATCAGAATGAAAAGCAATATTCAACATGTTTACTAGCTTTTCAATAAGAATTATAAAGACATCTCCATCAGAAAAACAGAAGTTGAAAAATTGCTGGAAAATGCAAGACAAGACAGAATAAATATAATGGTAATAATGTCAGAATTATCATTTGAATTCCATTTTAAAACAGAAATCAAAATATGATAATTAGGCCATAAAATATTTACAAATCTTAGATCATCAAGCATGCACCCAATTAGATGCAATTTTCTGGTTTATATTCTCAGATATCCTATTGCACAACCAATAAGATCTCTGCATTATAGTGAAACCACACCCTGAAATCTCCAGCAGACTGTGCTTTCCTAGGTAAATATATTACAACTTAACTCTAAGGTCAACCATTAACCAACAGCTACACTATAACAAGAAAAGTCTTTGAAAGTATTAATGCCAGTGATGCATACCCTTTCATGTGTAATGTTTTTCTAAAGTAAATAAATATTGGACAGTTCATAAATAAAGATATTCTCAGTTTCAGAGGCGCCAGTGGTAAAACATCTCTGCACTTCTCAGGCCTTCAACAATCAACTTGCGGTCAAGCATAAACCTAGACGTGGGACGGAATTATTTTTGCTTTCCTCCATGCTGGCCCACATGGGACCATTCTGGTAGGCAAGTTTCATCATACCTTTGGGCTTCCTTAATTACTAAGATACAACTGCAGGAGTGGAAATTTCCTGCAGTGATGAATGTCAGTTACCAGCAGACTGTGGTCAAAATATGCTTACCAGATTCATATTTGAGGCAAATTTGTTTAGAACAAATTCAAGATCAGTCTGGCCATTCAGACCTCAGATGTCTTGTTTTCTCAGTATAACCTATGTGTGGCCTCACTGCTTCACTCATTAAAATGCATTTCTTGTCTTCTCATTAAGTCAGAAGAAGGGGGAAAAAGTGGCTAAATGTCTCAGGACAAGTTCTCAATTTGATCTGATTCAATGATTTAGTGTGAACACCTCCTCCAATTAGGACTGTATTTTCCCTCCCTCACTTGAGCAATATCAGATTTCCATTTTAGCTACTGCAACTTCATTTCAGCCCCACTGAAGGTGAGAAGACTATTTGCAGTTTCTCTGTAGAAATAGAGCTGTACTGTGAATGCCACAATTTAGCTCTGGCTCACACTTGGTATGATTTCTGCATGATACAATAAACTATTACAGAAACGATAAAGTTAAAATCTGCTTATCTTCCACACGTTAATAATTCAAGAAACAATAATGTGTCAGTTTTACTGTCCCACCAGAACCAGAGCCAAAAGCTCTAAATACTCGTTTGCAAAGGCACACCATGCTGTGAAAGACAGATAGAGGAGTTCATTGTCTTTTGTTCATACATTCATACATGCCCAGAATTTATGTTACAGATGATAAACACACCAATATTTTATCTTTTGGTCTCTGCAGAACAGCAGATGCTACCATTACTATGGAAAGAAAGGGAGGAGTCAGAGTCATCAACTACGTGGGGCCCACTTTCTAAATGCTCAAGACACTTGCAAATCCACAATCAAAGCTTTAGTTTGCAAGATTAGAGACTTAAAACTACTTGGGAGCATTTCTGTCATTTCAACATCAGTATAGAAGCATGAATCTCATGTACTTTATACCCTTCTATAGCTGCCTCCACATTGTGACCCAACAATTGCCATGTGGTAAGACTCCACAGTGCAGATATTCTGATGGTCACTCTTTCACTTATGATTTTTTCCATGGCATCAGAAACATATTTTTTTCTAAGTATATTATCTTTTATCTCTTAGACATCAGTGCTTCAAAGATTTGATCCACATACCCAATCAGCAATCAAATTTCCAATCATTCTGTGTCTAAGTGATACTAGCATTAGATCCATAGAAAGAAACAGACATCTTGCACAGACAATATTTTAGGTTACATAGCTCTCCAATTGACCAATTGTATAGAAATGCAATAGTGAACAGGCATACCAGGTTTCCTAATTACCTTAAAAGTAAATGTCAATTTTTTTTTTTTCATTATGATGCTTTTATTTCAGCAGGGGATCACAGCTGTGCCAACATTATCTGCTTCAATTAAAACTCCAATCACCTCATAAAGCTGAGACAGCTGCAAGTAGGAACATCAATTTATACAGGTATCATATACGTTTCTCTTCTTTCCATATCATGCTACTATATTGTTAACTACCTCTCTTCAGGCACTGGAATGGACTGCTCAGGAAGGTGGTTGAGTCACTTTCCCTGGAGGTGTTCAAGAAACATTTAGATTCGTGCTAGAAACTAAGGCTTAATCGGTGAAATATTGGTGGTAAGTGGACAGATGGACTGGATGATCTTGAAGGTCTTTCCCAACTTTGCCGATTCCTTAATTCTCTTAAGTTTGAACAAAACAAAGCAATTTTCTTTGTACTTGCACTTTGCAATTATCATAGGTAGCTCATATTTAAGAATCTCTTTCATCAAAAAGGAACTTAAAATCCTTCTCAAACTGCTGCCCTCCCAAGGGTTATAAATGTGTCATTTAAGAAGTTGCCTTTCCAAGAGATGTATAGCAATCACATAATTTTAACCTTCCATTTTAACAAAGTAAATTTCTGGTTCCTACGGAGAACATGAATTATCCTCATTTTACTGTGATGTTTGTTTACATTAGAATTCCAGGCCTGTCTCAAAAAGAGAGAACTTTCACAACAGTTCACCGGTCTCCAAATGCTCTGAAGAAATATAACTGGCAATCTATTTAAGGAACTGTTTTGTTGTGCTTTGGTTCTTTTTTAAACACCGAGGAGAAATATTTTGACTTTGGATAGAATACAATATTCCCACTGAAGTTGGTGAAAAAGACTGTTTGGATGATAAACTGAGACCAATAGTGATGTACCACAATCTTTTCCTATTTATACTGGATAAAAAGAAACCAGTGGACACTGACCAAGTAAACGTAAAAATATTTTTTTCTAGCCACAACTTCCTGTAGGCTATCCAAGTCTCCTACCCTCTTTGCTGCCATTCATCATCCCAAATGATTCAGTACCTGTTGTTTTTTTTCCCCTTCACCCTGCTCTTCATCTTTTAAAACAACCACCCTGAATGAAAACATTTAACCTTGAGAAGGTTCACAGCAGCTATTCTTCATTCCTTTTATACTGAAATTTTTGATCTGCTCCTAGCACTCGCAGCAAGAATGAGACACATTAATTTTCTTTGTGTAGCACAATTTTTCTTTCTATAAAGCAGGGTGGTGAACATAATATTATTTCTACAATTGGTGGGTTTACTGATGCCAGAAGAATGCTTTTAGGCCATTCCCTGTGCCCATTCAGTATTCTGCCCTCCTTTTACAAGGCTGGAGAGTTCACCCTCCCATGCAATTGCTGCATCTTTCCATTTTCTGGGGCATGGGATAAACACATTCTCCGACTGGCTGATTCTATGCTCTTTTAAAGCTTAACTTCCTAGGACCCCGTTTTCTGTAGTAGTTTTTTTGTTGTCATCATTCTCATCTCTTGAAGAAAGTAGCATAATATATTCAGAAAAGCAGACGTGAACAGTTAAAAGAAAATGCGATTTTACTCATGTTATGTATATCAAAGATGAAATGGAGTAGAGTACATGGAACATGGATGAGAGAAAGATACAAGCATGCAGAAATGAAGAATGCTTTGAAGGATTTTAAATAGCCAGAGATCTCCCAACTTCTTACTGGGAAACTCAACTTTCCATCAACATCCAAATCTGGATCTCCTGGGGTCATTCAAAAAAAAAAAATTAAAAAAAAATAATAAAAAAAATATCTAATCATATGCAGTGTTTTATATTTATTTTAATTGAACTTGTTGTGAAATTGCATTGAATAGCTGTGAATACCTGAAGCCAAAATTACATTGATTAAAGTATTCCTCGCTCTTCTTTCTTTCTGGAGTGCTTCTATATGCTCTTACACGGCTGCTATGCTCCACTTCACTGATGACAGATGCTCTTGACACCCATACACGTTTTTACTGAGATCTGTTGTTGCTCAGCTCTTTCCCCAGCTTCCTATTCTATAAAGTTCACTGAAATTTCAGTGGCTGCCACTGCACTGCATTTGCATGTTTTACACCCATGCTTTATAATGCCTGGAATGCCTAACTCAACATGCATTATTTTACATTTCCTAACAAGGTCACACCTAAACAATGTATTCATACACACCCAAAATCTTAGACATTTGTTCTGAGCTAAAAGGAAACATTTTTCTTGTTTCAGTAAGAATGACTTTTAATGAAAAATAAAGAAAAGCCTGAAACTATCAGATCTCTATATGGAATCTCAAAAATAAAAAGGATTCCCATGCCACATAATGCTCCACTACCCCTCTGCGATCTTTGTTGCCAGAAATAAAACACCAGGTTATAGTATTACTGGTGCTATTCAATACCAGTCCCTGCAAGGTTTATTTAGTATTTTGTTTGTTTTTCTTCTTAAGTTATTCACCCCAGTGATAAATTTCAGACAGTCTGTGAGTTTAAAGGGAAGATTTCATCTCTGGAAACAGACTGTCCAGGATATCACAAAAACCTGTCATTCTCATGTTTTCAAACTTGATAAACTCCTTACAACTGTTATCAGAAGACTTTAGATACTTAAAGAATTAAACAGTTGACCTTTTCAAATGCTGGAATTTAACTAAGATGGCAATGAATGGCTTTGGACCTGAACTGCTTATGATAGAAGGCCGCCAGTTCCAGCTCAGGATTTGCTGAGCTTAGGCTGGATTCTTGGACTGGATTCTAAATCTCTGTATTTGTATTTCAGGCTTTGGCACTCACCCATTATTACCCCTAACAGTAATAAATTATGCAGTTAAGAATTCCATACTGATTTAAGAAACTCAGCTATCAGTGACTTCAGTAAAAACTGAGAGTTCTCAGGACATTATGAACAAGGTGAAAACAGTTTCACTTAACTAAGACTACTTTGTAGATGCTTTAAAAAAAATACATACTTGGATAACACCTCTGAACATAGAGAACGTTATTTCTTTTCACAGAAGATGTCATGTGTATTAACCTCTACAAACAGAATGAGGAACAGCAAGGTGAAGAGAAGAGTGGGCAACCTAGCCAATGCTTGGCTGAGCAGTGGGAATCATCTGTGAGACAGGAGTATTTCATTGGAAAATGGTTGGGAAAAAAAGAAAAAAAACTGGTTGGTCACTGAACTGGAAAAATAAAGCTGCTAAGAATTGATGAACAAAAGCAATACAGCATCACTTCTTGGAAGTCATCTGTCAGCACACCATAACTTTTTTTTTTTTTTCCCAAGGTCTCTGTAGAGATATTTTGGATTGACAAAGATATCCATTTCCAAGAAGTACTTGTGAAGTAGCTACTCGGGAAGTATCATTAGGGGACAGTAGTAGCATAGTACACTTTTTCAGGTATGCAACCACATGTAAGAGTTTTAAGAACCTTATTAAATTATTGCTTTATTAGCAATGACCACAACCTATTCGCTGATAGCTTCTAAAAATCAATTTCCACCAGTTTTGAGAGGAAACATTAGCTCTTTGCTGCAACTATCACTGTTAAATTATAAAATTTTTTTTTATTTTAACCTCATCACGAAGGATGGAATAGAATGCTTTTGCCATTATCTGGTAACTAAGCTATATTTAAATCATTAATGATTACTTCCTAACATTAAGCTCTGTAGCAAGAGACCATCTTTCAGACAGAATAAAAAGATCCTGTTGTACAGCACCAAAGTAATCAGAAAATCATTGGATGAATTGGAAATCACTTGTTAAGATGAGATACCTCACCAGTACTGAGCAATCATAGCTTCAGCAGAGGTTAGGCTGTAGACATTTTGGTGCATTTGAAAGCCAAACACTTCAGAGCATCTTTAAACAGAGTACTACAGAGCTAATCAATCAGCTGTAAGCCTTCCTGGCCTAAATCCACTTCTAGCCTAACTCAGCTCAGAATAGCATTCCTGAAGCTTAAAAAAGGGTGGGGGCTGGAAGGCTGAGAGTGGAAGGGAAAAGTTATTTGATTTTCTTGGGGGGGAAGAACAACATGAAGATGCCTATCTTAAATGTAAAACTGCCACATTATAATACAACAACCATGCATCACACATTTTCCAACTTAACTAGACAACACTGTGGAATAGCAAAGATTTGTTTAACATTATAAGCATTAGCCTCCAATATACATTATAAATAACTATTTCAGACCTCTTTAAAATGTGAAATATTCTGGGGTATCATCAATCTACTTCTCATGTAAACATACATAAACAGCACTAAACCCTGTCTGTAATCTGTCTTGCCAAAATTCTGCCACTAACGAGGAAATATAAAATACACTCCAGAGGCAACAGGCCTCCATGTTCCAATGTTCACCTCTAGGAAAAAAAAAAAAGAAACAACGCAATATCCAAACATGGAGTGCTAACTCCTATGTAATTTATTGCCATTCTGTGTGGGAAGCAGCAACTTCAGATAGATGAAAGAAAACAGCATTACAGAGCTAAATCCACAAACACTGCACAGAAGAATCAGGTGAGCTACACAGATTCAAAAGATGAGTGAAGAAATGGCCTAGAAAGGCACAGACGCACCAAGGAATCTTAAAAAATATGTAATAATATTTTCTTTTCACAGACCAGCTTCTACTGTAACATACACTCCTCTCACCTTACCACTTCCCTTTCTTTAAATCTAGTCTTGAGAAGCTGCGTTAAAATTTCCCAAGGGCTTATCATTCAGTAAGCATGTGAGGTGTTGCACTTGGGTCAGGGCAATCTCAGATATCTGTGCAGACTGGGGAAGAACCCATTGACAGTACACTTGCAGAGATGGACTTGGGAGTCCCTTTTGGTGAATGAATATCCTGACACAGCTCACAGTGAGCACTTACAGCTTGGAAGGTCAAATGCATCCTGGGTTGCATCAAAAGAGGGGTGGCCAGTGAAGTGAATAGCACAATTGCTCCCCTCCGCTCTCCCTTCACGAGGCCCCTTCTGGAGTACTGTATCCAGGTCTGGGACCACCAGCACAAGGAATGGAGTTGTTTGAGTGGGTCCAAAGGAGGGTCATGAAAACACACAGAAGGCTTGAGCACCTCCACTATAAAGAAAGGCAGAGGGACTTGGGCTTGATCAGTATGGAAAATAGAAGGCTCTTGGAGGACCTTATTGCAGGCTTCTAGTACGTAAAGGGAGCTAATAAAAAGGAAGGAAACAGGCTTTTTACATGGACTGATAATAATAGTTTAAAATTTTTCACTCTTGTCCTAACAGATGTGGGCAGGGGGGTTAGATGAGATGGGTGGATTAGATGAGATGGGGGCAAGAAATTCTTTGCTCAGTGTGTTGAGTCACTGCCACAGACTGCCCAAAGAAGCTGTGGATGCTCCATCACTGGAGGTTTTCAAGGTCAGGTTGGATGGGGCCCTGGGCAGCTGGACCTGATAGGTGGCAGCCCTGCCCACGGCAGAGGGTTGGAACTGGATGGGCATTAAGGTCCCCTCCAACCGAAGCCATTCCATGTTTCTGTGAAGTTTGCCTGTTACAACATTCACGTCTCTGCTATAATAGCTATTTCAACAAATAAACCACAAAGTTCTTAACAAATCTACAATGGTAAGAAAATAGAAGATTTATTGAAAACCAATGCAACATATTAAGTGGCTGCCCACAGCTTTTATAGTCATTTGGACGCTAAATCCTTCCTTATTATTTAATTGATTTGGGGGGAGTTGTAGAATTTAACTCCACAAAGCAAGAAACATATCAAATTACTTACTCTCACATGCTTTCTGCAATTTATTTTAGACATCAAAATGAGCATCAAGTTCATTTACCCTGATAGAGCATCATAATACAGAAACTCCTAACTTTGGTATAACTGTTAATAACAGATTTAGACATACATAATACACAAAAATGTATGTCTTTTATAAATACAGGATACAGCTATGTCCTAGGAATTGAAACATTCACAGAAAACAGCTAGGCTGAAAGCAGAATTTATGTATTGCATAGAACTTCAAGTTCAACAAATTCACTTGTTACTCAGAAAGATCTCCTTGCAACTATAAGGATATGTCAAGATACTAAACTTGAAATAAGAATGTGAATCAAGCTTTTAATTTGCTTCAGTTGTTTTACTTTACAGTAAACAGAAAATAAATACTTTTAAGAAGAAGTTAAATATTTATATTCTGTCAGAAAAGAAGATTTTTATAAATTCAACTTTTTCCTTTCCCCAGTAAATAAAACGCAGTTGAACTGACAGTTCTTAAGCATTCCAATTTGGACAGAACTACATTATTTATTAAAAATGAAATTCAATTCTCTCCTCTATAAAAAGTCAGCCAAGATTTATGTAATTTACCAAGGAATCTCAAATCTTTCACTCTAAGGACTGGAAATTCAAGTAAAATGAGACAAATTCATGTGAAATTGTCATCAGGCTTCCGTGCTGCGGTTCCCAAAAGGTGAAAATTACACAGTAGGAAATAAAAGTTCAAAGAAAGCGGGGGGGGGGAAGAAGCTACAATGGATGAGGGTGAAATTTCATTTAAAGGCAGGTAATGACATTTCTTTAATCTCGATAAATATCTAACCAATCAGCTTCTAGTGTTCAAAAAAGGTCTATGCCCTATTCCCTCCATTTCTTTTAGACTCGTGCCAAAAGGCCCAAGTACGTGCTCTGTCCTCATGAAACGTTTCCACAAACACCGCGCATTAGAAGTCTCCTAAAAAATATATGCTCCACAACACAGCCAATGACACAGAAATCATGCTTAACTTGTGCCATTACAGAAACAGCATGTGCATTAAAGAACATTGCCAAACTACAGACAGATACAATCCTTTAATCTCTTCCCTGCCATTTCTTTTCTAATCTAATTCAGTTCTTTTCAGTGTTTACACTGTTTACCTTTTGCATGCCTCCCAACTAAGGTAATACAATTCAATTCTTACAATCATTTTTACATTTCTATTCCCAGTGATACTATGACTGCATTGAATGTAGTGCAAAGTACTTAAAGAACAAGGTAATTTGGGCAACAAAAACATCTGCAGAGATTCTGTATTCTTCTTACAGAAATACCAGTTTCAAAACAAGTCTGATTAATAGCATACTTTTGATCATTTTAATTAAGGATAATAGTTTTTCATCTAAGCAGTTATACTATTATATATAAAAATGGTGACCTTTTTCAGTTCAAATAATTTCAATCCATTAATTTTCAAGCAAACACATATAGGCAGTTGCATACTTTTTATAGGATGGATTAATTGCATGCGTCTTATTAACAGCAAAAAATAAGAAGTTTATTAGCAATACAACAGAAACAAGTTTTTGAAATGCAATATCACAAGAACCCTTTGACTTATAAATGATGCTCTAAACAAACAGTAAATAATCCAACATGGATTATTCTTTTGTTTGTGATGTGCTACAAGTTACATACAAATTACAAGTTACATAATGCATTGTATGTTTATTCTGGCTCAGATTCTTTCACCTGTTCTCCCCTGGCACTGCTAACACTACCAGATGGGCCCATTTTAAATTTAATTAATTTGCCCTGTCTCCTAGGATTTCAAACGAGTAAAGCACTGACAAGAACCCTGATTCTTTCCTTTCTTGGTTACAGAAAAAGAACCTAGATGGAGATTTTCCTTTTAAGAACAGAATACAACATTCACAAATAAATATCTGGGGAGAACACGTGTTGTTCAAAGAAGCTAAAAATAGTACAATCAACAAGCATATGTTTCGCTGGGAACCTTCCTAGACTCTAAAAGTAACCTTATTCTTCAGAGTCAGTGTGAATTTAGGTACTCAAAAAAAAAAAAAAAAAAAAGCTACGCAACAAGCATGTTCATCAGTCTGTGTATGCACAGTGTGCACTGCATAAATTCTGCATACCAAACTACATAGATTCCCTCCTTTTATGTTTTCATCCCATCATTTTAATTGTTGATTCTTTCAAACAAACCCCTCAATGTGCTGCAGCTAAATTTTTGTTTCATGGAGACTTTAAAATTCTTTTATTACCTGCTTATGCTAGTTTTAACCGCCTGCAGTTCTTTTAAAATGGCAACTGCTTTAAAGAATTTGCAAGCCACATTTCCTTAGTAACTCTAACTAAGGAGCAGGAAGCTGCTAATGAAGACTTCTGCTCATTCTTATCATCAGGAGGCTCTGCAGACGCATGGCCAAACCAATACTTCATAATCCCCTTCTCTCCTGTCACTCCTTACCACCTAAACTCAGAACATTAGATGCATAGTGCAGAGGATAACCCCTTTGTGAAAACCAGCAATAGGACTTGACAGTAAACTGCACGGCTTTTGAATACTACAATAATAAAACAGCGTTCAGCATCTCGTTTGGGTGTTTTGAGGTTTCAAAAGGACCTTTCAAGTTGCTAAGTCCAATTTCAAATACACTATGCTCCTTGTATACAGTGGAACATTTTAAAGCACTGCTCTAGAGCTCCTGTAATGAATTTTCTCACCTGTAGAAAATACTACTAAAACCTTTCAGTCCTCTGAATTGAGCTTAAGTCGTGCAGGAGATTCAACCCAGCAGAAGAATAAGTTTTGCTTCAAACATAAATATGAAACACAGACTGGCTTACAACCAGCATTGCCACCTCTCTGGAGTCTGCCTGTATAACGCATCTCTTCTGATACTAAAACATCTTCATGTCATTTCAGCTCCTGGTGTCATGTAACCACATAAGAACATCAAGTTTTCTCCTCCACAAGTCTGCTTAAAAGTGCTAACTCAAGATCATGTGACATCAAAAGCCTTAGGCCAGAAGGCAAATAGAAGCAACCTGTAATCAAGTTCTGAACAATGATTTTTCCAATACTTAAAATCAATGTAGTATTGTCTACAAAAGAATATGCATTAAACCACTAATTTAAAAATCAGTCATTTTTAAAAATAAAAATAATATCTAATATTTAAATATAGCTTGTTAGTCTTTTAAGCAATGAGAAATAAACCCAAATAAGCAAAAAAAAAATAACTTGGCCAAATAAAATCAAATACCCAGAAACCAATCCGAATTCAAAGACATGATGAAATCTCTAACCAACATTAATGGCTAAAGCAGTACTATATTCTTCAGACATGCAATTAGCTCTAAGATGTTACAGATGAATGGCCACTTCTATCAGCTTACCAAGCACATTTTCATTTACTCATCACAATTAGGTCTATCAGTTTTTCAAAAAAAACAATGTGCATTTTCTATAGGAACAATAGCCTACAGTAGCCAAATTGGAATACTCTTGAAAATCCAAGCTATACTTTATAAACCAACAGAAACTACAGTTAGATATTCACCTCTGAAAAAAGTCTGTTTCCAAGACTAAAATTTCTTGTCCCAAAGAAAAAACAATTCAATCTGAATAATATAATGATTTAAAAAAGCCCACACTTCAAAGGTGCCTCTACTTCTTGCTAATAAAAGAACATTTTTTTTACTGAGCTGACAGTACAAATATACAAGAGACAATCTTTACAATCTTTTTATATTTCCAGAAGCTTCCAAGAGGAGAACTTTTACCTTTCATTGAATCTTTCCATTCCATGAAATGTTTTAAAAGTTAAAGAGTTTTCCTTTCCCCAGTTCTCACTGATGTCAAAAGAATCCTGAAAACAGTTTGAACACTAAGCTTTATCAGCTCTTATCATGGACTATGATACTTCTTTTTTTTTTTTCCCCTAGGTCAAAGAGGCAAAACTTGCTTTAACAGACTGCCCCAAAGCAATTTCTTTTCTTCTCAGCCAGGTTACAAAATACCTTCATCCATATCAAGTCTCCAAAATTCTCATAAAATCAATAAAAAAAAATAAGAGGTCATTTTGGAATATTTATACTGAAATCAATAGTTCTTTCACAGTCCAACCTGTGACATTTTAAAGCCATTATGTGTCATCCAAAGTCACAGGTCTCACCAGCACCTTTGCCAGCCAGCTGGTTCACTGCCCCATCCTCAGCATGCAGCCAACCTGGGGAAGCCGGCCAGGGCCACAGCAGTGCAGGCACAGACAGAAGCCCAGAAGAGCAAACACAATTCCAAAAACAATGTTACAACACAGTAACAGAAAGAGCTCTCTAGAAATACAATGGTAGGTAACTGTATAGGTTGAACTGGTTTAAAATAAATTTAAAAATCTCACCTCTAGAAGAAAGGAAAGGCAGAAACTTTCAAAAAAACCTATTCTAGCATTTTTCCCTAAAAGTACAGTCTAATCAGAGACTAACTGCTATTTGCAAAAATCAAGGTCTATTAAAGGAATATCAGAGCTCCCTGCTAGCTGTCCTTCAGCAATTGTACCCTCAAGGCTAGCTCTGAGGATAGAATGTGAATGCAGCTATCAGTTGCACTAGAGCTCATCTTACTGCATGGCTTCCACTAAAGGCAATCCACTTAGCAACTCCTGAAAACCTAGAGTTTACTTTCAAAAGTACATTCATTCTTGATCTAAAATATTAAAGTAAACAAAGCCATATTCACCAAATGGACATCAAGAAATTAATATTTCCATATCTACTAGAATAAACTGTCAATTAGACTGATGCTTAATAATTAAGTCACTTCACATTTAAAACATCTCAGTACTCACATTTCATCCAGGAAGTCCTTTCTGCCCACTAAGAGCACCCTTAAATGCTTATGCCATTTAAGGAAAAAGAGCTGCTAGGAGCTGACAGTCACAACCCGTCCTCAATACAGTGAGGTCTGGGGCTCTGCTGAGAGTCTCCTCATTATCAATATAATCAAAATAACAACACAATCAAAAATATTGGAGCCAGAAAATGCTTAATTTGCTCAAGTGGATTAAATTTGTGGTTTTTTAAGTGATACATGATGCAGCTTCATAGCTTCAACAGCCATTAAATCAGATCAGATACAGTCTACAACACTTTCACTTCATATAAAGTCAGAAACTTGATGTAAACACCACATCACAGAACTCAGACACCTTCACAGGACTCATCCTGCAATCAGACATGCTCTCAGCCTAATTAGTCCTCTCTCACCTTCTGAAGGATGCATGAACTCAGCATAAATGCTGACAACAGCCTCAAAATCTACCTACCATGATCCAAGCCTCCAACATACCCACCTCCTCAGTCACTCAACCTGACCCACCTGTTAATACAGTGCAGCTGTATCCCAGCTGATCATTAGTGAAGGATTTTGGTAATTTGTAAACCAACAGACTTTCTTCTCTTTCTGAACCCAGTGCAAGTCTGGAGTAATTTCTGCCATACCCTTGAGCTATTTCAGAAATAAATATACCTGTTACAAAACTGAATGTTCTATTTCTCCATGCACATAAAGCAAACAGACAAGTCCTTGAAATTCTGGATTTTCTTTGTTGCTTAATAAAAAAAACCACTTCACCCAAAATGTTTAAGTATTTCCTTCTACAAACCATGAATGAAAATGCATTCTTTCATTCAACCACTCCTTAATAAGAAAGGAATGCTTCTGAATAAACCTTCTCCAGTCAATAGTAAGACTGCGTTTTACTTTTCTACACAGCTAGCACAGGAATAAAACTAAGACCTATTCATTAAGCCACCGGTTCTTCTCACCTTAAAGAAAGCAAGCCCAAAGACAAGTAATCACGTGTACAGTCACCAAAAGCAAAAGTTTATATACAGCCTTATTAAAATAACTGTAGACATAGAAACCTGTTCTGATTACTCCCAAGTTTCAATATGGGAGCATTAAAAACCCATTTCTTACTTATTTTTTATTTGAGCAAGATCTAAAAGAAACAACGTAATAAAATCGGTATTTTTGTTTAGGGAATATGTATTGACCTCTTAGGAAAAGAAAATTAAAATTAGAGTATTAGATGATAATGCAAGAGATACTGCTGCTTTAACGAGCTTTAAGACTGCGTAACTTCACAAACAATGAAGCCAAGAGATTAGCTAGATCCTATTCAGCTTGAAGTCCAGGATATGCTGTAAGGTCAACATCAGAAAATAAATAAATAAATAAATAAAATTCAAGAATAGGCTAACAATGAATCTTTCTAAAAACATCTGAAATTATCAATATCTCTGAAATAAAACTCCTTAGTAAGATCTTAAATACATATTCTGGTGTCTAAACAACTGTTCTGGGGAAGCATTGACTTCAATTTCACATACTAAACCTAAAGAGCTGCTGTGAGTTTTCTTTAAAAACTACACACTACTTAATAACATCAATTGGAAATCAGAAGAATTATATTTTTTTTCCTTCTGCTCCTGGAATTACATCTTATCATTCAACTCAAGGATATCAATGTTTTCCTTTAGTACATATCATTAAAGTTAATATTGAATTGTTATCATTTAAATAGTCCAAGCAGAGACAAACTTAAACACTTTGGGCAGCATTTTCCACTTCTAGAAAATGAAAAATTCATTATATTCTAGGGACGCATTCCAGTGAAGCAAACAGCAAAAATGAACTGTGAGTATTTATTGATTTTATTTTACTATTATTTTTTAGGAACAACAGATACAGAATATGAATTCTTGTACTACTCATGAAAAGACAACATAACAACAACTTACACCTATATGGAGGAGCAGAGGAGATAAAGTAGCACTTAGGTCAAATTTTGAATGGCTTTATCCCAAAAACCAGACTCTCTCCCAGTCAAAGATATAACTCCTTAACAATATGTTTCACATCTCCCTGTAAAATCACAACAAAGCAAATGCTCACCCTTATCCCATTGCAGAAAAAATAAAACTATGGTAAAGGACTCAAGAAAACAAGAATAGATTTCTCCTGAAAGCCTTAAGTAATATGAAAATTGTGTAAACATACAAACCTGTACAACGTTTCTCATGCTGATGGAGTCAGAAGACTAGATACAAATGTATTGGAAACAGAAGAAAATCAACACAAGAAGTTGGTGATAACTTCCCACCTGGTACAATCAACTTATCAGGAGTGTATAACTAAAACATTAAAAAAATTCCTTTATGCTCAAAAACATTTGCACCACATAGAAACATACTATTCTGCTAACTAGCTAGTTCTTTTCTTCCAAGTGATAAAAAGAAAAAGGCAGAAAAAGGTTTCTTTCCTTCAGTCCTTAAAACTCAAGTAGAGTTTATCAGCTTCCTTACAAAACAGTATTTATAGTAGGATAACCTAGGAAACATAAAACACAATATTGACTTGTTGATTGGCAAATGCACTATCAAGAAGTGACAGTGAATCACTTGTAGCTAGAGGATTCACCAGGATATCTGAAAGCACCTGAAGTGTTCTACTGCTCCATACTAGCTATGATCTTTATAGGTCAAAGAAGCTAATAACCTGTTTCAAATAATTTATGTCCAGCAGAATACCAGTGCATAATCACAAGTGAGTTTAATAGAATTCACAATGCAAAAAAAAACCTGCAAAATGCTTAAACAAAAATCAGACTACAATTATTCCATTTTTGTAATACATAGGTCATTACTTGCAAATAGTTTTTTTTAAAAGACATATCTATAATGTTTACCCTAAACTTAAAGCAGAAAATAAATCCAGCAGCAATAGTGCTAAAGTTAATTTATCATTAATAGCACATTTAGAGTGAGTCACCTTTTCAGTTTAAAAAGTAAAAGATACCACATTACATAAAAATCTAGAAGATAACATGAAATAAATGAAACAGAGAAGAAAAAAAAAAAAGAAAATGGCATATTTAGTCAGCACTTGCTTGGACAAAAGGAAACAAACCTGTATTACAAATTTATTCCTCAGTATATAAAAATCAATAAAAACGCAGCGCAGTAGAGCTATATCTAACAGTTATAGTGATAAGCTTCTCAAACTCGAGCTCAGTTGTTTTGGTACATTACAATTGTTTATTATGTTACAGCACTTCTCAGCAGCCTTCTGGCTTGGTAATGAGATGTCTTTTTTTATCCACTTTATGTTAGCAGTTCTGATACCTGTGCATCTGTATAACGGAGGTGGTGACGCTAAGCATGTGCAAAAGGATTTCCAGGACTGCCAACACATCCCCTGCAGAACTCGTCTGCAGGCGAGCCATGGAGCAAAAGACCTTTGTCGGTTCAATCAAATGTACACTGCCTCCCTAAGAAACACGCAGTGTTTGTCCATGCACATCAGTTTGCAGGAGAGATGCCATGATACTGCCAAAAGTTCAAGCACACAAGTTTTTACTTTCAAGAGCAGTGGGGCTGAATGGAGGTGTGGTCTTAACTGGAATGGAAGCATACCTCATGTGATTTTTAAATACTGTTTCTAACGTTGAAATTCCAGACGTAATAGCCACAAGCCAAGTAAATATATGTCTCTACAATAAAAGAAAAAAGTTCTTCAAAGCTTAAAATGTTAACATAAGAATTGTTTGGGAAAAAAAAATCTGATTCATCTAGAACACTGTGAGCATCAAGGCCTGAGTCCAAACTAATGAAGTTATTAAGATTGTCTCCCTCTATTTCAACAGGCTTTGGATAACGCTCTCAGTGTTTCTGTAGCTCTCAAGCTCACAAATATATGCAATATATCATCTCAAAGCAAACTGAGCTCAACACATGTCAGTGACAGCACATTCATTTAAACAGAACTATGCATACTATATATGGGAATAAATTGTTCCTTTCAAAGATGCAAACCCAGTGTATTCTCACACTATTAATACCACCAGGATTCAAAATGGGTGTTTTCTGACCAATACATCTCTGCCAGGCATGGAAGATAAGTATCTTCTTTTTTCATTTATTTGTACAGCTATATTATTGGCAAAAGAACTAACAGAAACTTCTGCTACAGTGCCACCTTCTCTTATCAGCTAAGACAATCTATCTGCTATAGAAAGCATACTTGCACTTAAAAACCCATGGGTCAAATCTGGGACTGTGTACCTAGCCCTGTGTGAAGTTGGTATAAGCTTTACTCCAGCTTTGTGATCTCATAGGGTTTAGCACTCCACATGGTGGGAGCAAGAGTCAGGCTGTAAGCATCCAAACCCAACAGAGAAACACAGCATTTTGTGATAGTATTGTCATTTGCAGTCTCTTTTGTCACTGAAATGATACATGGGAGAGAAAAAATACATTTTCAACAATTAATATCCACACACGTAATGCTCCAGCAATCTTTCCCTCAGAAAGATTCTATCTGAGCTGTATGTACTTTATAGAGTTCCCACTGAAAAACTGATGATCTTCATATATGTAAAATTCATCATTATAAGCAATGTCAGTAAGTATGCCTAATAGAACACCAAGAGGACACCTCATCTCCTAAATTATTCCAAAATTATTTTATTCTTCCATCTCGCTAACTCCTCTGGAACTTCTGTCCTACCATTTAACACTAGAACGCTTCACTGCCTCTGAATTAGAGCTTGATCTTGTAGAAGTCACCAGCCAACCCTGAAATTCACCTAAACTTTCATCAATGAGAGCTGGATTCCACAGAGCAGCAGAGCCAATCTCCGCAAGTCCCCCTGGGGGGACCAGTGACCATTGTTCTGCATTTTGCCTGCTGACTAGAGATTAATGCTGCCACTGCTTAAGATTCGTCCCAGGAAGGACACTCAATGACTAAGATTCACAATCCACTTTCTTGTAACAGTACAACACAGACACGGAACATCATTGCTTTTCTAATTATAATCATTAGATCCTGTCCCTGCAGAGCTTATACTTAGAAACACTGCTCTCAAAATTTTCAGTGTCTCTGTATCTGGGACTGTAAATTGTCCTCATTCCGCATTCAGAAATCCCACAGCTTCAAAACTGAGTATGTAGATCACTGTTATTAAAAAGCTTTTTATTCCCTATTGCAGGCATTTCTTATGTTGTGCTAAACTGCAAAAAATTGTGAAATCTAATGGTTTCCAACCAGCACCTACAAATTTGCAAATGTGTGAGAGTTGCAAATTTTCTGAGCACAGATTTTCTTCTTAAATGTATGCTTTGCAAAGCCTTGAGAATAAGTATTACACTGCATCAAAATAACATTTCTGTCGAGATTGTTAGGTTTACAGCTTAAATCCTTGTCCATACATTTTCTTTCCTGCATACATAACCAATTTGATCATGTCTTTGTAAAATGTGAAATCCATTACTAGCTCTAGAGAGCTGAAAGTGCTTCCTATTTCACAGCAGACCAGCAGCTTGGCACAGAGCTGCACACCCCTCTCCACATTGCTGCCTCCTCCACTTATCCCAACACCATCTGCACAGAGCCACCAGCTCCCCTTTTCCTAGCCCTTGACCCTTGTGCCATGCCATGTCCCAGCTGGCCACCTGTGTGGCAGGACACCCGCGGAGCACTTAAACACAGACCACATGACAGCCATGGGAGGGTAATGATCCTGTTTTGTGATCCCAATCAAGCATGTGACAGAAGGGCATAACGCTTCGCAGCCCACTGCTAATCTCTTGAGCTCCCAGTTGTTCATCACCTTCTGCTCTTTGAGGGAGTCCAAGTGAGGTTTCCACATGCAGATTTAAGTGGAGACATCTCCTACATTGTGTACCCACACGTCTTCTACTTTTCTGAGTAGATGGTGCCTTGCTTTGTGTTTGTCTCTTCAGTTTTATTTGAAGATTTATTCAAGTACTGCTAGGAAATCAACCAACTTGGCTATATGAGAGGCAGTGTGGTAGAAGCACTTCTTGTTTTAAGGAAATTAGAAATTAATGTTCCAGGGTTCGCAGGCCTTGATGAAAATTCTTAACTTCTCTTAACTCAAGAAAACATTCAGCAAATATTGTACTTCTAGTAAAATTTATATTTTTCTACTGAAAACAAACAGGAATGTTGGTCAGATTCTATTGGCCCAGTCTAGCACTCTGTAGTTTATTAAATTTCCAAAATATGCAGACTAATATCACAGGAAACTGCTGCAGCTTGTCACTGCAGACCAGCAATTGCCATCTATAATTGTGGGATTCATTTGATACACAGAGGAGTCCTGGCTTCTGTGGAGGAAACACTGAAATACAAATGTACACACAGTGACAAAGACACCCCAAGGAGTAGGGGCACAGGGTCCAGCCCATCCCTCTTCATAAGGAGACAGCCCACACTCTCTGCACAGCCAAGGAGTGGTGTGCCCCAGATCTGGCCTTTCACGTTCCACAGCACCACTTTCTTGTTTATGAGTTCATTCAAAGCCAACACTGAGCATCACATAATGTTTATGAAATGGAAATTTCCCTTCAGGAGTACACAAAATGCAGTCACAGATCCATAAAATCAAAAGATTACAAATTGTATTGCAATATTTAGTTACCCTGTGTAACTGTGTACATCACTGTGAATATTTACTTTCTTTTTCTATATTTTTCCAGAAACAAGACCAACTAACAGCGTTGCTCAGAATCCTTTGAATGGAAATCTCACGTGCTACCTTCAATACACAAACAGGAATGAGCCCATCACGGGGCAAACAAAAGGCAAACAAAAGACAAGTTGTTTAACAAAGTCTTCTCTTAAAATGTGCATGTAAACGCTATAGAAAAAATATTCATCATTTGCTATATCTTTCCAAAACCACTGTAGCTAACTTTGTGAAAATTACATGTAAAATTATAAACCAAATTGAATACAGTAAAACAAGGGCTTCAATTGCAATGGTTCATATTACATGAAATACTGACAACACATGTCAAGATTTACATTTTTCTTTTCCTCAGACTTTAACTAGTGTAATCTAACAAAGGAAGCATAGAGCATACAAATCCTGTAAATTCAGCAATCACTGTTAGCACATGATTAATATTAATGTTCTATTAGTGTACGGTGACATAAATATGGAGTTTCAAGGAGCAGTGTTTATCATTCTGTCACCAAAAGTTTTTGTATTCTCAACTTATAATACCTTGACTTTATCTCCACAAAAATGAAAACTACATATTGGAATTTCATACCACAAAGTGTTAAACAGTTTTGTGCCACAATTTTAAATTCCAACCTTAAATTCAATGAGTTGAGGAGAGAAAAAGTTCTAAGTCCTTCCATGCAGCCATTAAAAAGGCTCACATTCACCAAATAAAGTTGACAATCACTGATAATTCTGAGGAATGTAATGTTGAGATCAAAACCTAGCAGGAAGAAAATTGAAGTTTTTTGCAGTGCCTTGCAGTAACTCATATGGACATAGGTGTTAGGATAGCAATTCTGTGCTCCTTTTAGTATATATGAGTTATCCAGCAAGAAGCCAGAGACACAGACACGAGAAAGATTTCTTTCCACTCACTCACTGATATCACTCTATGCAGTGGCTGAGAGGATGCTGGCAAGCCAGCTCTGCTGCAACCTGTGGAGCAGCACAAGAGCAGCAGAGGGAAGGATAGGTCCTAACACAGAGAAAATTTCTTCAGTTCCACAGCAGGAGGAGCTGCTTCTTGTGAAATGGCCCTCACTAGCAGATCCAATACAGTTGACATAGCATGCGTGTGCTTTTGCATTTTTCACCTGCAGCTCAGGCAGCCCATCCCAAGTTACCATGTGTCACAAAGCGTGTGCTTGGTAACAGCCAAGTTTAAGGCACTTCTGGACCTTCCTTCCTCCTTAATACCCTAACTGGTAAAAATAGCATTCTCCATTAATTAGTTACTCCTTACCCACACAGAATTCCCCCAGATTAACCATTTTAGCCTGGAAGGAATGCACAATCAGTCCATGACAGTTCTTGCTCACTAGAGACTTGGAAACCTTTACTAGCATACCAGACACAACCTAAAAGGAGACATCTATCTCCCCCTGCCTGCAAAGCCCTCTCTCCTCTTGTCCCAGGGACGCCCATGGCCATAGTAGCTCCTCCAGGTCTCACATATGTGAAACACTCGGATTTTGCAACCCCACACAAGTGCCATCTGTCAAATCACTCAGACTGTAAGAGTCAGAACCCCTTAACAACATCTGTTATTTAACTAATAGATACATATAGCCCAAAAGATTTTAAAGACAATTTAGATATGCTTCTCTGTACTGAATAAGAGCTGAATTATCTGCTTGAACTATATCCTAACAATAGGCTGTTGGACCAACAAGACCCACCAGGACATTACGTTTAGAAACTCTGCACAGAAGCCTCTTCACTCCACTTTTAATTCTCTCAAGGAAAGAAGCAGTTGGCAATGACCTGTAGGATTTTCTTTTCCTTCAGAATCCCCTTTGCAGCTTTGTCTCATCACACAGAGAATACTAAATACACACAAAAGAAACTGAGCATAATTCTAAAATACACCACCACTTGAAAACTGCTTGTAGGAAATGGTACTTTACAAGACATGTGAATTATCACAAATGCATTTGAGCTTTGTCATCATACCAGGCTAACACCTCTCTGAAAAAGTTTGGGTTTGGTTTTGTACAGATTAAGACATGTCTACAAAGAAATGATACAGCCTGGGAGGTTTCCTACAGCCTAAGGCCAAGTTAAAAGCTTTTATTTATGCTCCATCTCTCGCACTCCCTTCTTCCATAGATAGGCCCAGTTCCTTGCAAGTGATCCACCTTACAATGGCAGAAGAGGGACTCACTGAGACTCCAAGGCACTCACTGAGCTCATGGTGAGCAAAGTGGGAGCTGCTTGCACCACAGCTTTGGTGCTGATTCCCATAGGTGCTGGATGCTGTGAGGAGCCTTATGGAGTTTGCTTCAAGGGGAGGAGACAGGAGAAAGGGGAAGACAGCTCACTGTACGTCAAAGCAAACCAGCAACCTAGCAACCATATATTAAAAGGTGTGTGTGTTTTTGTGGGTGTCCGTGTGCCAGGAATAACTGAAGCAGATATTATTCCATTTGTAATCCAAAAAATGTGAAAAGGGAAGGGGAGAAACTCCAGCTGCTGGTCTATTCTGGGGTCTGTCAAAATCCCATACAAAATACAGAGTCTTAACACTTTCTATCCCATTTGTCTTAAACAAATATGAAAGCCTGGACCTAGGTGAGATCTCAGCCTTGGCCTGATGGAGACCTTCAGAGCAGAAGCCAACCTTACTGCACGTACTGCAATTTCTTCCTGCCGGTAATAGGCAAAAACGCAAAAGGTCACTTCCAAGATATCACAATTAGGTTAGAGAAATGTGATCTAGTGCCTTACTTATGAATGTACTCTAGCAGATACTCACACCTCTAAATACTTACACCTAATTTCTGAAACAGAAGCGTGAGAGATGAGAATCTAGAGTCGTGTAGAACTAGCTTTAGAAAGACTAACTGGAACGAGAAGTTCACCTCGTTAATTTTGCCGAAGTTTCCCACACAGCGAACGGAGGGCTCACTCCGCACAACGAGCACCATCGCCCGTCAGCCACGCGCGGCCCCGGCGGTGCGTACAACTTCTGAACCGCGCCGTCCCAGCGCGCTACCACTTCGGTGTCCCCAGAGCCGTGTCTCCATGTGGGCGAGGGGAGCCGGGGTCACCTCTCGGGTCTCGCCCACCTCCACCAGCTTCGCTCCCCGTGTCGCAGCCCCATGCGGCCCTGCAGAGCAGGCACGGCGCTGCCGCCCACCCGCTCACCCACCCGCAGCTCCGTGGCACTCCCGCACCGCCGAGAGCTGTCCCGGGCAGAGGCTGAGCTCCGCTCCTCCTCACCGCCACACCGCCACCGGGAAAAGAAGGGAAGGGGAGTTACCTTGTTTTTGACCCCGCAGTGGCAGCAGACAGTCCACAGGTACTTGAGGGTCCTCCACAGCAGGATGATAAACAGTCCCCCAAAGAAAGTGACCATGGATGAGGCGAGGAAAGCCCACCACATGCGCTGTCCGCGGCTATCGCAGGGCACCTCCATGGTCACCGGGATGATGAGCGCATCCATCTTGGGCACATTGACGGGGGAGGAGGACGAGTCTGTGTTGAGATTGTTGGCGTTGATATTGTTACTCATTCTAATGCCGCCGCCGCTGCCGCCCGGGTAGGAGCCGCCGCCGCTGCCATTTGCCATAGCTAACAGCGAGCCGGGCGCGCAGGGGCTGCCGAGAGCTCCTCCCGCCGCCAGCGCCCCCCAAAAAGCCCATCACCAGCCATATTGCTGCCGCCGCTCAGCGGGAAAGGGGAAATAACGGGAGGGAGAACAAAAAGCCAAATCAAAACAAACAAACAAACAAAAAATAATCGAGAAAGAAAAGCGACCGCCGCAATCCCCGGTCCCTTCTCGGGAGCCGGCAGGCCGGTGAATTCCGAGCGTCCTCCTTGCGCGGCGTAAATAATAGCAATAAAAATAATAAAAAATAATAATAATAACGGCAAGGTAGTCCGCTCCTCAGCTTCCCACCCCTTCCTTCTCCCGCATACGCAGCCCCCGCCCGCCCACCCCCGAAAAAATCATCCACCACCACCGCCACACGCCGATGCCGCCGAGCGTTGCTCCGAGATCCCCAGCGCTGCGAGCCCGCTGCCGCCGCGGGGATCGCTCGGCCTCCGCCGCGGATCTTCCCGGAGGTGCTCTCTTATTATTGTTTTTAGTCTTTAACTTGTTATTAGCGATACTCAGTCCCCCCCGCGCACCCTCCTCCTCCTCCTCCTCCTCTTCCAAGTCCAGCCCCTTCCTCTCCTCTTCCCCCCGCGGTGCCGGCAGCAGCCTCCTGTGGCTCCTAATTCATCCTCCGCTGGCCCATCTGCGCGGGCGCTGCCGCCGCCGCCTCCTCGCCCATCCTTCGGGAGCTCGCTCCAGGGCGCAGGCTGCCGCTTCTCACGCTGTTGCTCCCACTCGCGCAGAGGCGCCACCGGCTCCCGCCCCTCCTCCTCGCGCGCCGCCGGGGGACGCGCTCCGCAGGAGGGTGCGGTGCGGGACGGCCCGGGACGCCGCGTGCGCCGAGGGGGCGCCGGCTCAGACGGCTCTGCAGCTCCCCATGGGGCCGCCGGGTCCCGCGGGCGGCGAGGGAGACGTGCCGGCGAGTGGCGGGGCGCGGCGCGGCGAGGGACAGAGACTGCTCACAGGTGGCGGTGAGCGGCCGCTCCGACAGGTCCCGCCGGCCCGGGCGGGTCCATCGCCGTCGCCGCACAGTGGTCCCCGCAGCCGTAGAGGGGCGGGGGCGGGCGGCCGGTTCGGAGGATGTCATGACGCAGCGGCTAACGCACGGCGCTGCCGCGGCCCCCGCTGCCGCGCTCCCCGCGGAGCCCATTTTGCCCGCCCTGCTCCGCAGCAGCCCGGCACGACATGGCTGGGGGCTGCCATCACCCCTTGGGGCAGGGGAACGGGGCTGAGGGGGGCTGAACGGGGCTGAGGGCCGTGCAGGGTCACAGGAGGCGGCTGAGCTGCAGCAGCAGGTGCCCGCGGGGCGGGAGGGCTCTGGCGAGGCCGGGCGGCGGGGAGCGAGGAACAGGCGTCGGGGCTCGCTCTGTTCCGAGAGCGTTCTGGGATATTTTTTTTTTATTATTTTTTTTTTTTTTGTGAATGGACGCGGGGAAGTGTGGCAAACGGCCCCGGAACGTTCCTGAAATTAACCCTTAGAAATAGGAACAACGATTGATAGTGACGCGTTGGAGCTGGGAGAATCCGACAAGAAAATCCGGATCGCTGTCTCCTTGGTGTTTTTTTTTTTTCCCCTTCAGATTTCCACTGTAAAGCAGATGATTATTTATTTATCTGTCTATTTATTTATTTATCGATCTCTTTATTTATTTATTAAATAAAGTCCTCATTTGGCACACGGTCTGCTCACCCAACTGCTGTACAAAGTGTCACGCAGATCCTCTCATTTTTCTATGGGCAAAATGCAAAAGCCTGAGTGTGGCCTTCCACAGCCCACAGAGTCACAGTGTTGTGCACTGGGCAACCACGGCAAGATGGTGAGCTGGTAACCTGTGCCAGGAGTCATGCCTGTTTCTGCAGCAGCCATGAGTTTGTTTGTATTTTTTACTTAAGTGATGGTAATGACATTCTCTGAGTCTTCAGAATTTTTTATGGGTCTCTAAACCTTTCATCTCCAGTTCTTGTTTAATAACAATGCTGTTGGTCTAACTATGACCAACAGCACAGTAACCACAATACTGCACTTTGGTGTGTTCATTCAAAGAAGATCTTCCTTCTGCAGGGGGGTGTTAATAGGGGCCTCTGAGCAGAAAAAGCATGAGCCAGCAATGTGGAGGTACATATGTACAAGTGATGAAGCACTGCATAGCTATATTCCAGAGAAAGACAGACACTCAGTTGCATGGTACACATCCTGCCAGCTGTAAAAGGGAGCTAACTGAGACTTCGGGGTGCAGAACAGAGGTTGGAAAGAAGTGTTACAGTTGCCACTCACAGCCTCACTCACAGGGTGATGCTGTGATGCCAAGTCCCCTGGTCTTTATCAGCCCTCCCTGCAAGTAGAAAGCCACCAGTTACAGTGTCATGTTGACAGGTTACACATCTGGAGACCTGAACCCCGTCCCAGTAGCCATTTGCTCTGGGTTGGAGTTCAGGGAGTACCCGTCCCTTTGCAGTCACGCATCCCCAAGTCCATTCATCCACCAGCAAACCATGGAATGAGGGCAGGACATCAGGATGCAGCCTCTCAATGCTTGATCTTCAGAAGGGCTGCAGGTGCTCACAGATGTCCTTACAGCTAGCAGAAATCCTGAACCACAGCGCTGTACACACAGATACAAAGGATGGTCCCAAGGAAATATTCAGGTGCAAGCAAGCCAAGTCCACTGAAATATGTAGACTATGCTCTCAAATCATTTGCTTTGAACATGTTTATGCAACATTTAAGGCTTAGATGGGGATAGGAATTTTATTGTGAGCACCTGTACAAAAAAACTGACTGAAGTTCAGCTCCTCAAACATTCATAATCTAATCAGCCAATACACGCATCGGAACTTGTAGTTCGTAAATGTCACACTATATACCAGGGAGTGATCTGTGCTAAGTGAACTCCTGTTATTTGTGTAAACAGGTCTCAATATGCTGCAAATGTTTGTGATGAAACTCACACACAAAGATCAACTGGTTGATGCCTGGTGAGGCATCGTCTCAGAGAAGTTTGCTTATTATGAGTTGCCTTTTAAAGGCAAAGCATATATAAAGAAGGAAACTTTGTATTTTGTTCATGGATTTCAAGGTAGAAATACAAATGACACAAATGACACAAAAAGTATCAGCCAAATTAAGTGCCACAGGAGACTGCTCGCTGTGGATAAGTAAAGGACTGCTTTCTGGTGTCCTAACACCTGCATTTCACATTGCCTGCAGAGCAAACCAGGTTTTCCAGCTATGTTTCCTGGAGCAATCTATTCTCGGTAAACACAAAATTTACACTGATTAGTCTTCTATTTACTATTTCAACACAGTAGGTCCAAATTTACTTATTTGACTGAATAATATTTACAGAACGTAATGAGCACCGTGTTTAGCTGTGTTTTTTCTACTGCTGCCATACACCATTGTCTGGGACACAATCATGTCAGCTTGACTTAAAGCTGGAGAGTTTGGTTGCTGAGAGTATTTTAGCAGCAAGAAAATTACTTCTCCTTATGTAAAATAGTTCCCTCTTGTGGATATTCTGTGCACAGTATCACACAGAAAGTATTTAAAATATTCATCCAAACAGGATCTTTGCAATTTAAAAAAAGGAAAACCTCAATTCAGAGAGGATCTTGACACACAGGACAAACTTCTTGTTAGCAGTTCCACATACAGCTGAAGAAGAATGAACTATTGTGTTTAATCAGATATATTTGACCTGCAGAATTGCTTGTTATCAATAACAATTGAATTAATTACAATAAACAAAACAAAGCTAAAGTTGTATAAGTACACCTGTTTGAGTCAAGTATGAATCAGAGAAGTTTGGTTGGTTGGTTGCGAGAAGCCTTTTTTGCATTACAATAAAGAAAATCATAATTAAAAAAGAAGGAAATAAGGAAGTGTAAAGAAAGGATATAATAACAGCAGAACAGTAAGGATTAACAAGAGCCCCTGAACTAGTTAATGAAGGCAGAGAAATTGTTTGGAATGACAAATTTTTCATTAAAACTGAAGAACCGAAGCAAGCAAGAGCCACAGCTTCACTGGTGACACAAAGGTATTCATTTGGCACGATGGTTAAAAAGCACATGTGAGTGCAGTAGCCATGTAAGATATGCGTGTTCCCTACATGATGACTATGTTATACAGAGAACATTCCATTTTGTTAAGAAATGAGCTGTGGGAGACCAAAGACCTAGTCCCCAGTTTTGCCAATAGGCATCTGATCTAATTCAATCTGGGGAAAGGATGGAAAGCTACAGCATGGCATTAGCATACTATTATCCTGAAGGAAAATGCTAGATAAATAAATAAATAAAATAAAAAGACAGAGTCCTCTGATAGAATGCAATATACTGTAAACTTCTTCACCACAGCTTTTTTTAATGTTTATATTTAAAATCTCCCCATCTGATTAAAGGTACAACATAAATGTTAAAAAGCAGCTTAAAGGATTTCAACATTCCAAAAATTAGGTATTTATTCATTTTCTATAACACCAGGCTTTGGGCTGCTACCTGAACAGTCCTTTTGTAGGATGCACTGTTGTTGCCTCCGTTCATAATGCCACTAGGCTAAATAATGAGCATTTGTGGCCAACACCCTCCTTATTTACATTTTTGTTACCACAGCAGAATGAGCGTTTATATAAGTTCAGTAACTGTGTCAGAGGAAGAATTTATTCACAGAAGTACAGGGAAATAATAATAAAAATTGTTTACTAGTTCATGGGCATGACTTGTGTTACTGAGCTCAGTGGGGCATTTGTTCTTGACCTCATAATGCAGACACAATATCAGCTGGAACTAGGCTTTACGTACAGTCACAGATGCCTTGCATAATTAAGTCTGAGCCTTGCTTTAAGAGTATTCCTTACTATTGCTAGCTTGTCCTGGGAGAAGGGTAAAAAAAATAAGACACTTCTAGTGATTAGACAGGTACAGAATAAACAGCATGAGTTAATTCTGAGAGATCTGTGATTTATGCAAAATGTTTGCTCTCTGTGACGCTGAGCTGCTGTCGTTAAACAGCGCTAAGTGTGGCTCTGCTGCCTTAGCCTTAAAGAATCTGAAGTGGAAATTTTTTCTGGAGGTGATAATAATGGGCACAGAAAACTAGCGTGACCATATAGCTATATATTTTTATATGACAAATGATTATCATTTGTTCTTTCTATAGAGTTTAGACAAATTATTTCAGCATGTATTAATCAACAACCTCATCTAGCTTATTTTGCATATCCCCAATCCCTGTTAAAAGACTAAAGTATATATTTAGCATGATAATATATTGCACTCTCTAACACCTTCTTATCAAAGCACTTTGCAAATACGAATACATTCAACTTCATCACATCTCTCTGTAACAGTATACGTGAACACTATTCTTGGCAGCAAGATTATATAACGATTTCCTTGAATTAGTTAAAACTTTGGTATTGAAATCTATTTTGGCACTTAAGCCTGGCAGAATCCTCCAGCTGGCAGGACAAAGATATACCTCAGCAAAACGTTTTAATGGGTTGCCCAATCATTCAAAGCAATCATCTCCAAAATACTGGAACTCTCGTGCTCAGTCCAGCTAGATAATATATTAAATAAATTGCCCTATTCATATTAATCCATGCAGTATGAAGAGAAATGTAAAGAGGTTAGTATTTGCAAACATAGAGTATTTGCCCTTGGCTTCTTCTTTTCTTTTTGAGTTGGTCCTTATACTTTTTTCATTAGCTGGGTCCTTCAGTGAGCCATAAGCATACCTCCTTGTCCACAGCTTTCCCTTACCAAAAGACCTGAGCCATGCAGCATTTGGTAGAAGTGATATTTGTTGCCAATAGGACCATTTCATACTGGAAAATAAGTGTGCTTTATGCATTAGTTGAGTGATAAGACATCTGAAAAAAGGTGACAACAGAACTGATTGCTTCAGGAACAGTATTAATTTAGCTATATTATATTTCCTAAGCTCTGGAAGTGCTTTTAATAAATATCAGTCTGCACACATGAAGGGGCTCTTGACTTCTTAAAACCAGAGCGTGTTTATTACCACTGGTACCAATTTTGCCTTCCAGTCAGGGATTTTGCCCCGGGGGAACAGAAATCAAAGTTGTAAGGAGGTATTCTACTTGAAAGTCAAATTGACTGTACAGCTCTGCTTAGACTTTTCAAAGTATCTGCATCTAAAAAAACACCACCACCACCAACAGCAACAACAAGCAGAGATGAAGAAGACAGAAAATACAGAAGAAGGACTGTGATTCACCAGTTTTTCACTCCCACAGCTAGGTGACATAGGTTGTTTTTTCAACCCAAGTAGTATATGCTTTATAGAAAGCTGTGTCTCTTCGACATATGAAAGTATTCAAACATCACTATGAAGATTTCCTTTTCAAAAAGAATAATTTGATTGGGTGAGCAAGCACTGCATACTGAGAAATAGGAATCTAACGTGTTGCTGTGTATACTCTAAGATACCTTAGGAGGAGAACGATCTGGTCTGTTACAACAGAAAAATGCTACCTTGAAGACTGAAGAGGAGCAAGCATTGTTAAACCCAAGGAGGCTAATTATGTAACAAAGGAGATACAGGAATAGCACAGTTAAATAATGCATCAAAAAATACACAGAACAAATCAAATAACATGCATAAAAGACCTCATTCCATTTCTTAGCCTTTTTCTGAGTGGGCCTTGACATCCATCTAATTAATGAAAAGATAGAGGAAGCAAACCCTTCATTCTGCCCTCAACATAAGGATAGAATATCAGAGCAATGAGTAACATGCAATCAGCCACCACATAAGCAGGGTAAAAATGCTCTGACCTTGCTTTCTGCCATTCAGGCTGTGTTATATTAAATCAGGATGGCCACATCACCCTGCAGTGTAATGTCAGGACTTCATTCTGTGCTCCTCTGCAGCTTTGTTCTTTGTACCAGTGTTGGCATCCTTTGGTGCTTCCAGTTAGGCACAGAAAATTCTTATGAGGAATATACAGCGAACATTATTGTAATACAATAAATACCTAAGTCCTCTCTATGTGCTACCATCATGGAAACACCAAGTAGTGAGAGTGTGCCTCCCATATCTTAGCACAGCTTCTGACAGTGGTGTTCCCCCTGTGACTTTCACTACCAGCTACAAGTAAAGCATTCCTGAGCTACTCTGTATTGCTATAGTGATCACAAAGCCAATTTTTTTTAATGTAATTAATTTGGAAGGATACATGGTTATTATATCATCTTCTAATATTTGCCATTCATTATACATGATACCTTGTTCACTGAAAGTGCGTAGGCCAGATAGCTTTATGTAATTGCTTCTAGGAACCATTTGACTTTCACTCTAGATCTTTCTAAGGTGTTTCTAGAAGAGAAGGTTGGAAACAGGCATTTCCCTTAGACTTGCAATTTGTTTAGAGATGCCTGTTCGCACTAGGCAGTCCTCTGTCATATCCAGCAGCCAACTGTGCCATGTGGCATTGCAGAGAGATGCTGCCGGCAGGATCAGTTCCTGCTATGGAAAAACTGCCCTGAAAGCCGCTGCCAGCCTTCATGTTCTGTAGAGTTCAAAAGTCTGTGGCATACAATTTGAAAAAATTATTTAGGCAGCAGAACAGTAGCAACAAGACTGTACTGCTGTTCTGCTACAATTAGACTAGTGGAAAATTTCACCAGAAACACTTTAGTTCTTTTCATAAAGATCCAAACAAAGACAGATTTGAAGATATGTACGTACTGAAAATATCCACCACAAAAAACAGTGCTGAGCGCTTAGTAATTGAATGTCCATCAGGTATAAATCTGCTTAACTCTGACAGATCAAACATCAG
The DNA here is from genome assembly GCF_023343835.1 of Lagopus muta. Classification (NCBI taxonomy): domain Eukaryota; kingdom Metazoa; phylum Chordata; class Aves; order Galliformes; family Phasianidae; genus Lagopus; species Lagopus muta. The sequence continues at coordinate 43,578,610 of NC_064437.1, read as the reverse complement.
GCATACTAAACCTATAAAGAAGAGGACATATGCTTACAAGCAGCCACTTCATTTATTTGCAGCTTATTGTCACACTTATGCTTTGTTCTCCCCAGGATATAGTCACATTAAGAATGTCAGTGATAATTTTTGAGAATAGCCTTAACATTATTTCAGGAAGAGCTGTATTTGCTAAGATCTGCTTTGCTTACTTGTCTCTCATACCTTTATGGAAGAGAATGGTAGATATACAACTGAAAATAAATTAGAACAGAAATAAATCATGATTACTTGTGTTATCACATATCAGCAAATACAATGAATTTTGAAATGATGACTTTCAACATAATCAGAAGACATTCTGTCATCCCACTACATGAGCATGTATCCACCAAAGAGTCTCTCCAAATGGAAGAAGAGATAAGATCCAGTCGATGCTCAATCCTGCAAAATGCTGAGCATTCCTGCTTTGATCTAGCAAAGCATTTAAACAGGTGTCTAATTTTATGCACAAGTAATCTCATAGAATTCTGTAACCAAGTCACATGTTTAAAATTAAGCATCTGTTTTAGGTCCAGGGTGACAAGGCTCAGCACCTTGTATGATTAAGTGACTAGTAAGCTGAAGAGGTTGTGTAGGAGTCATGTCCTTAATTGCTTGCTGACTTCATCAACACTTAGATGCAACTGAGGCTGTATTTTATGGTGTGCAATATGAAGGTGACCTTTAGTTCCAAAAGGAATATGACTTTAGGATTCCCTTTCCTTTTTGGAACGATATGTTCTTCCATTAAAAAAAAAAAAATGAAATAATAATACCCAACTTAGTCACAATTTCGGAAGGATCAGAGATTAACTGATACTGTAGTTGTATTCTTGAGAAAAGATGAACATCTTGAATAATAGTCTAAGCACATAATACTGTTTTCTCACTGACAGATCCAAATACATCCTATCATGAGTCAATGGTGCTGCTAAGAATCAGATATACACCAGCAGTCACAGACACATGCCAAATGACAGAACTCCACTAGTGCAGCAGTCTTATATGCAGTACTGAGCCTGCAGCTAACTATAAAACAAAATACCCTCAGCTTGAACTCTAACTAACTGAAGTCAAGTCTGTAATGATAGCTGCCTTAAAAAGACAACAGATCTTATCATTTTATCTTTTTGTTTCTCTTGTGCTAAATTCAGTGGATTGTTGGGATATTTAATGGCAACCATGAGAGTGAAACTCTAGTTAAGACCTCCAGCTGCACCCTCTAGGCAACATGATAATGATGAAATGGAGCTTTATGGACTGAATATCCTCATACGCTACGTCTATTCACATACATGGCTTTAATTTAATTTGATCTGTGGACAGATGTTCGTTTCTGTTTCCTAACAAACTAATTTTATTTCTCCCTGTATTTCACCAAGTATGAACTTGGATAAATTATTTGGGAAGAGACATGGATTGTTTGTGTCTTATTCACACAGTTTTGCCTTTTAATCCAAGTCTGTAGCTGTATCAATGAAAGAGATTATAATAATTTACGAGTGTTTGTCTAGTAATAGACACAGGCTAATTTGAAATCAGTGTAGCGATATGTTTGGGGAAAAGCATAATAAAGCATTCTTTTTTTCATGAATGTTCACAGGTAGATATTCTGCAGATAATTTTTTTATTATTAACATGCAGCTTTAGGCAGTGGAATATTAATTGTATTTAAATGTGAGACATTAATCACAAACTTTCCACCTAATCACCATCTCAATCATGTCTCATTCAAAGCTTCTGACAATAAACTTTTGTGTTTTATGTATATTGCTTTATCTCACACAACAGGTTTTCCCAGTGCCTCTCACTAGACGGAAGTTTGCCATTATACATGTGATAATAAATTATTATTTATCTAACGTCAGTATTTGAGGAACAACCATACAGAGTCTACTGACAACTTACTTCTAATTTTTACATACGGATTTTCTACAGTTTTTATAGTACATGAACGTGTCCTTCTTTTCATAAAGTATGGTTATCATTAAATGTGTATTATAAACTATTAATAGTTTCAAGACTTACTGAACTTAGCATCAGGACTCTGAATTTCCATTGTGGTATTTCAAGTGTTTCCTTCCTGTATCAAGGAATGGGTAACTCAGAAGTTTTTAAGATCTATAAACTGCTGATGTCTTATAAGCATCTGTGTCCCTTGCAAAGATGTGTAAGTTATGTATTGCAAGCAATTGTAAACAAAATATTTTTAAGAGTTGGAGACATTTGCTACCACAGAAAGATTGTGTAATACAGATTATTTTTTCAATAGTCTGAGTGAAGCCTGGGAGGACCTCTATTCATGGGGTATTCATTCCTATCTAAAGCAAGGAAGAATTGTTGGATGCATGTATTCATTCCCAAAGACAGAATGGGCTGGTTACTAATTGTTTCCCTAGAAGGAAACTCACCTTCCTTATCTAAAAAAAAAGTCATAAAACACTTTATCTTTTGTTTGCGGAAAGTTTCAGGTATTTAGTGACAGGTAATCATGAGCAAATTATTTACTAACTGCAACAAAGCAGTAGAACAATGAAAGTCTTTCAAGGGCAGGTTAAAATTAACATAAATAAATACAATTTTTATAGACACTATTTAGACTAAACACTTGGCTCATTGTACATCAGATTAGTGCCCTTTCAGTGACAAGCACTGTCAACTAATTAGGATGTGTTTAAATCCTGATTGATGTATAAAAACAACACACTTCTGTGTGCACTGTGAGAATCACAGAGGCAGATTTAACCAGTTGTTATCAGTATCTATAAACTGAAAAACCTAGCCTAAATTATGTTATACAGGACAGAATTTTGCCGTAAGAAATAAAGAGATAATGCCCACTGAGTGCTTTCACTCCTTTTTTTGAGCTTTTTTTTTCAAAGAAGTCATTCAGATTTCAGAATCAGGAGCTTACAGACTTCGCTAAATCACCATAGTTACTGTAATTTTTTGAGTACAAATTCACATCACTATTACAAAACTGAATATATGGCATTTTGTGTATTTAAAATGTATTTGAAATTAAAGTTAGGGAATTAGGCCCTGAAAAGATGTTATGCATATGATTACACACCTTTTTATTATCAGCTTTTGGCTGCTGTCTACATTTTACAGCAGAAGCTCATCTTGAAACCCAATTTTTGAGATATTTTGTTCTAGTGTGTGGCAGCACAGTGATACAGCACCTTTAGCCATTATTCTGCAACAACAGGAAATACACAGGAATATAAAAGTGTGTAAGAATAACAGAAACTAATTATTGTCCAGTCTGAGAGATAATATATTGGTATTTCAGGCCTCCTTATAATTACAGTAAGGCAAACAACTGTCTCTTCTAAAAAAAGCAGTTGTGGCCAGTGAGGACTTAACCACTGTTTATCTATTGCATAAATTTCTTCCTGCCTCTCACCTAAAATTGGACAAGTACACTTATCTTTGCATAAGCACAACCAAATGGACTAGGCCCACTTAATTCTCTGTGGTCTCTCCCACACAGTTTTAAATACAAAACTTTGCTGACAAAAAGTCAGTCTAGACTGTAAACAACATTTGGTCAGAAGAACTTCATGGAAAAGCCTTGCTTCTCTGACTGCAGAAAAAACATGGCTGTAAGGAAGTACATAGTCAGAAATCATTTGTGCTTCTCTGATGCACTGATGCCAAAATGCTTGCATTTTTATTGACCCTGAGAGTATTAGGAGTGCATCCCATAAAGAATCTGAGATGTGTCTGTCTGTGGTGAGAGCAGCATCATGACAGTGTAGGCCAATAAACAGTCAGAAAATGCAGAACTCTGTTTTAACTCCCACGGGCATCCTTTTAATTTCACATAGACCAGAACGAAGAGCCTGATATAAAACTAAGTTGTATAGACTTAGCCTCTTTCTCCTGCTACAAACCTCAGCACAAACTCAACTCAGTGTTCTGGGATAGATGAATGATATTCTTTCATACCTCTCTCTATATGTATACAAATATGTATTTGTCTACATGGGACACTAAAGGTATTGCAAGCACTTCTCATGACCTTTCTTCTGCACTACCTCCGAACACATTCTTGTCCAGGGTAGCAGTATGTTATAGAAAGCAGGGAGATTTATAATAAAAGTGGTGAGTGTAAAGATTCAAAACTCTTTGAATCTTGAGTTTGAACATCTGAACTCTGCTGATCTTAAGACTTAGAAGTGATTTACAGTGGTAGCTGGCTTTCTAACACCTTCCATGTTATCTGGTTCCCACCTGCAGCAGTACAGAAACACCTTTTTCTTATCATCTCACTCTAAATGTAGTAAAAAAGCCCCAGTTCTGTATCTTTTCAACCTTCGTAGATAAAGGTGAGTTCTTTATGGATGCAAGATACTGAGGATAGCATTTGTTGTGTAGTGAGTATAAGCTGTTTGTTATGAATCTGTGCTTCTCTGTGCTTGTATAAAGTGACTGTATTTTGGACTTTGCCTACCTGAGTGGGAATACACAAGGGAACACCCAGAGGCTGCATAATGGAACCAGAGGGTGAAGAGTCTGAGATAATTTTTTTAAGTAGTTGGTTGTAAAGTAAAGGCATGGTACAGTTTCAGTTAGGTCCTTCTTTTTTTTCTTCTTCCCAGTTAATGGTTTGAATATTCATACTGGCATCATATTAAACCTGATGCACTGGATGTCAACACACACACTTCCTACTGGGTTTTCCTCATGATGCCCTGTGTCTCTCCTGCCATGTGTACATGTTCTGCCATGTGTGCATGTTCCTGAAAACAAGACAGAGGCGTTTAAACCTCATTTAAACCAGGCAATGTAACTATTACTAGAAAGTACTACAGATGGTTGACTAATTGAACTATGGAAAGCATTATCACACCATTTCTCAATTTAGAGCTCATTATTCGAGTTCAATCTCATTTCATTACTGTTACAATTCCACACAAAGTTAAAGTGGGTTTCAAATTTACGCACCTGCACAAAATTATTTTGTAATCTTTTTTGGACTGGTATGCCATCTACAGCCAGTCCTACCACACCACTGAGAGTGATTTTTTTTCCACTTATTTATTTTCAGAGTATTTGGAATTATAGGTTATTTGCTAGAGCAGAAGCCCTAAAGCCAGAACATGTGTGCAACCTTGGCTCTGTGACTTTGAGCAAGTCACATGCACTCCCTGGGTCTCATGTTTACTACTTGCAAAGAGCATTGTGGGGGTTAATATTTCTGTAACACTTTTAGAGCTTCACATGGAAAGCACTGCAGAAGCTCAAAGCACTACTTATTAATAATATCTATATTTATATCTTTCCAGTTTATGTCTCAGGTATCTAGCACGGGGATTTTTATTTCTACAACGCTGAAGGCCTTCTCCAATAAAAGAGTATGGCAGCTACTTATTTAAAGTTATTTTGCACCAGATTAACTGAATGCCTTAGAGAATGATACTAGGTCACCTTCTTAAAATGGCCTGAATACCAGCAGAAGATTAAGAAATGGTGGGAGTGACTATATTTTGTTACACTGAAAGCACTGCAAGCAAAGAGTATATGAGCAAAGTGACATTCAGTGACAGATTGAATTGCATTATGATAAACTAAAAATGGCAGAGAGACTCAGTCCTTTGGAATAGTAAGTCTTGAAGATTTTCCATTTTGATAATCAGTTGATTGACAGAGGAGTTACAATAAGAAAATGGCTGTGATTTTTAGTTACATAATGAAACACACAAAAGCCACCTTGTGATCTGACATAGTTTCTACCTTACAGTAGAGTAATGATCTGTGATTCTATGAATCCCCAATCACTCTTTAAAAAATTACCTAATCCTTGACTTTCCCAGCAGCGGCACAACAGCAGCTGTAACCAAATACTCATAATACCAGATCATATGTGATGTAGGAACACGAGCTACCTTTCATTTGGCTGGGACACTTACAGTGCAATCCTATAATTAACTATTGCTGTGACTTGATTTAAGATCATATGTGCTAAAATACAGTTGGAATTTTGACATTTTAAAGACCTTAATACCCTTCACTAATTTGTCCCATCTATCCCCCTGAAGTATCTTAACGCAGAACTTGAGTGCGTGAATTATTTTAATAGCATTGACATAAACATGCATCAGAGAGAGTGGTGCTGTGTTAGTATAGATGAAACAAGGAGAAGAATAGAAAACACCCAAAAATAGGCAGAACTGCTATTGGCAGACTGTAGAAAAATAGAAGTAGGAGAACAACTGTAAAACAATATAGTCCAAAGAAAGATGACCTTTTAAAAAGGAAAAAACAAAACCAAACAAGCACAAAAACACCTTGACTGAATTTTTAACTAGCGTGTTTGTAAAGCAGGTTATTTTTCTATGTTTTTTGGCTATTTTCCTGTTTAAACAAAAACATTCACAAACTATAATCTCAAGTGTTTAGCTAATCAAGGTTAAGCAAGCACCAGTTTGTCAATAATGTGTCATTTTATTTGAGCAATATATCTAACTGATTTAGCACAAGTAATGTTAGTGGACAGTTAAGCATGAGAATTTGCACTCAATGTAATAAACCTCTAGTATAGCTGTGCACATATTTTATCTGTTGTTTTTAAAATGAAATACATGAATTCAATTGAATCTTCACTTTTGCTCTTAGAGCAAAATTAAAACGAATGCTAAAAAAAACAATTTAAAAAAGTCGATATAAAAGATACATAAAAGATAAATTTCTTGTGTTGTTTTCTTTGAGAAAAATAAGGCACTCAATTTGCTAGTGGACTTCAAAAAGTTATATTGCTATAGTGGTCCTTAACTGACAGTGTTGCAGCAGTAATGGTATTAATGCAATTTTATAGCATCACATATTTATGTGGAAAGGGACCTGGGTGTCCCTTTTTATTATTATCCCTTTTTTATTATGAGGAAAGGGACCTGGGGGTGTTGGCTGATGCTCGGCTGAACATGAGCCGACAATGTGCCCAGGTGGCCAAGAGGGCCAATGGCATCCTGGCCTGCATTAGAAATGGTGTGGCCAGCAGGAGCAGGGAGGTGATCATCCTCCTGTACTCAGCACTGGTGAGGTCACACCTCGAGTACTGTGTTCAGTTTTGGGCCCCTCACTACAAGAAAGACATTGAGGCCCTGAAACGTGTCCAGAGAAGTGCAACGAAACTGGTGAGGGGTCTGGAGCACAAACCTTATGAGGAGCGGCTGAGGGAGCTGGGATTGTTCAGTCTGGAGAAGAGGAGGCTCAGGGGAGATCTCATTGCACTCTACAACTTCCTGAAGGGAGGTTGTGGTGTAAAAGGGTCTGGCCTCTTCTCCCAGGCAAATAGTAGGACCCGAGGAAATGGCCAGAAGTTATACCAGAGGAGGTTTAGGTTGGATATTAGGAGAAACTTTTTCTCTCAAAGGGTGGTCAGGCACTGGAATGGCTGCCCAGGGAGGTGGTGGAGTCGCCGTCCCTGGCAGTGTTCAAGAGGCGCCTGGATGAGGAGCTATGAGATATGGGTTAGTAATAGGAATGGGAGGGTGGTTGGACTAGATGATCTTGCAGGTCATTTCCAACCTTGTGATTCTGTGATTCTGTGATTTTATGTTGAGTGCTACTGAATGAGATGCAACACTAATACTAAAAATAGTAGAAAGATTTCCTAAAATATAAAAAGTAGGTAAGGTTTTTGGGAGGTTTCACAGCTCCACTTTAATTTCAGAATTTTGTTACACATTATATTTCTTGCATTTGCAATAAGGAAAGACTTTATGTTCTTTATGGCCACTGTCTAACTTCCAGAGTTCCCATTAGAAACAGCATTCTGTCCACAGAACAAGTAGAAACGCATCTATACTGTTCAGACTATTTGTAATTCTAGTATTACACAATGAATTTTCAGCATTATTTTTCACACCAAATTTTTCACATGTTTTGTGGTTTCTTTGGTTTGCTTTGCCTTTTTCTTTAAGATGGCTTTTCTGAAAGAAAGCTGTAGGGTGAATATAAAGTTACTAACTGGCTGATATCAGTACAGAAAAGGAAATACTTTTTTTTTCCAGGCCTAATAACATCCAGTTCAGAAGGATATGTATTATTTGGTATGCCACAAGCTTGTCAGACTGCCACTGGCAGCTCAAAACCAGGTCACAGTGTTGTACAAGGATCCTACTGCTGGGTAGTATTCTCTAACAGAGAGCATACATGGACAAAGGTACAAATTGCATAGCAGCAACAGCTGGGTGAAAGAAGATTTAACTGCTTATTGGAAACAGATGGTGGGCTATTAGAAATAGTCTAAAGCTGCCCTGGAGGAACAGGAACAGGCTTGAGAGAGACTACAGCAGACAAGAATTGAAAACATTAGTGCAAAGACTTCGTAGGATGAACATGTTGAGGCATTCATCCTAATGTCTTCCCACCTCTATTATAAATTTTAAGGGCCATGAGCAGAGGAGAAAGATACAAATTATAGAAACAGATGGAGAGTCAGTGAGGCATAGAAGTGCAGGTGCTATATGAACAGATGGAGTGAGAGGAAAAATGGAAAGAAAGAATGCTAAGTCTGGGAGTCAGTGGATTCTGCCCATCTCCAAATACATCAAATTGTGCAGGTGTCTAATGGCTTGGTCTTGGAGGGGGATTCAGAAATGAGTTACATCACTTTCCTACTCAGATAGCTCACTCCTTCCCATTAGGGGCACTAATTTCTTCACTTCCTATGTACATAAAAACAAGCTAACTTGTCCTTGAGTACATCTGACTGCCAGAAGTTTTCAAACAGTTATATGTGACAAGGCATAACTAATGGGGAGCCTTTATCTCCTTAATATCAAGGGATTGCCTATAGGGATTGCCAACTATAGATGACATTGGTTTACAGATCAATGTAGTCAAACACAATGGCAATGTTGGAACACTCTTCCTTTTAATTCCTCTTTCATTTTCCAAGGCTGATAATATCACTTCTAAAAGATTGTGCCAGTAAAGGCATTCAGTCTGGTTAAGCACCTGATAAACTTAGACTGCATTCACCAAATGCCAACTCCAACATCACCTTTCCATTACAGAACAAGGAACAATCCACTATCTGATGTTAATTACAACAATTTTCCTTTCGTAGTAAAAGGACAAAAGATAGCTATTACTCAAAAAATTGTGTGGAATCAGGTTTTTTTTGTTTTTTTTTTTTTTAAATGAATTACAAAATGTGAGTACTTTTTTTTTCTCCACCTCTGCCGATTCAGCACAGCAAAATATCATTATGAATAGCACCACTCTGCAGCAACACTGCCTCTGTGCAAGCTGCAAGATTTGACCTTATGGCAATGCTGCCAGCAGCAGCCTGTGGATGTGAACAGGGCCGGCTGGCAATCTTGTGACTGGAAAATTCAAAAGTGATAGTCACTGTGCCGACCAGCAGCAGCTGGACACAGGGATGAGGCCATTAACATCTAAAGACTATTTCTGTGTGTAATTCAGCTCTGATTAAAATGCATACACGCCTGACATCCTGAGGGTTCCATTCTGAAACATCATGTTTGGAGAAATTTCCATTTGAAAGGTAGACATGGTATTTCCTTCCTTTTATCCTTATACATTCTTTCATCACTTTTTGGAAAATAATGACTTAGCATTCCAGGCATTACTTGCTGGATATCACTGATCACAAAACTCTCAGATTCTCTGTTTTTGCGCAAAGTCTCCAATTCTTTTCTGCGATACCATGTTTATTTGAAAAATAGGATTGCTGGCAAATATTGTCTTTTTCTCATTGAATTCAGAAGTTAGAAGGCAAAAAATCCTTTAGGTTAAGTAGCCTGCCCTCTTTCAAGAACAAGATTTCTCCCTTTCCCATGTTTTACAGTACAAGCTTTCCAGGACATCAATACTTTGACTTGACTGGAAGAACTCTCTGCTTTGCAAATCATTTTCAAAGATTACTTCCATTGCTCAAACAGAGAAATTGGAGTCTAGGATCATACTTTTAACATCCACATCCTGCCCACAGCAACACTTTCATGCAAACCCCAGATACTACTGTAAACACTAATATTAAGCACTGTCAATGCTCAATCCTTTTCTGACATGTAGTCAGAATAAAGGTGAACGCACACAAATGCAGCAGAACAGCCTCAGAGATGCCATCACACTCATTTTCTTCATGGTTTCTGCACTACTCCGTATAACTTATTATTTAGCCTCAAGAAACAAAGAATGAAATTCTTTATTTATCTCAGTTATATTAGTGTGATTGTTTCAGTTTGGTTATCTTTAGTTATCTACTAAATTTTAGTTTAGTTACCTTCACTTATCTCAGTTTTGTTATCACTCAGTGTTTCACCATCATATCAGAATGATATCACAAAGATCTGCTAGTTAGCTGAGGAGCCAGGTTGAATGCTTATGAGATTTTGAAGGCAATTTGCTATAGACTATTGCTGTAGTAGATTTATGCAAGTCATGTAGTCCTGTATCACTACTACAAAGAGATGTCTCATAAATTATTAGCTTTGGGAACACTGCAGGATAAGGCATACATTAGGCAGATTAAAAACAAATAGGAAATGGCAAAAGACAATAGCAGCCATTAAAGGAAGGATCACAAGATCTGTTGGACAGAGTAAACATTCATAATGTGGAATCACTCTTGCACAAAATTATTTCAGCTTGCTGCAGTGCTATTTAGTGCAGCAAGGGGACAAAAAAGCTGTCACTGAGTGCCTTGAGAAGTGTTGAAAAATTCAGCGCAACCAACCACCATTAGCACAGGGTACTCCTGTCCTGAATAAGCTTGTCTAACAAAATATCTGAAAGATATTTGTATACAGAGATAGTTAAATAATAGGTCATGATTGTCTGCGCAATCATTATTTTCACAACTGCAAAACCCTTTTAGACTGGCTAAAGAAATATGTTATTTACCTTATCCAATACAAGAAGGAGCTGAAATCTTGGTGAAGCAAAAAAAAACCCTGAATTTCAGTATTAATATAATTATCAGAAAAGTTTTCTGTAGGTGGAAGAAAAGAGACTTTATTAACTAACTTGGTTTTAAAATGTCTTTTGGTCTGGTTCTTATATGATCAAAGAAACAAAGGGAATAAACAAAAGTGAGTTACAAAGTGGTTTTTTTTTTTTTTTTTTTTTTTTTGCATTCATGCACAAATAGACACAAGAAAATGTATTAAATCTACAGTTACTTGCATGACAGATGCACCCAAGGTCTTGCTGACATTGGCAGCCTTACAGGGGCAATCTGTATATAAGGACAGCATGTTCTTGAGCAATTTCTCCTAATGAGGTAGGCATACCAAAAAGTTCCTTTAATATCTCTGGCATGAAGTCTAGTCTAAGTCAGTATTTTTTGCTTATGAACTGAATACCACAGAATCATTGGAGGACAATACTGAATAATAATTAATTTCTTAGCAGGTAAATGGCAGGCCCTGAAATAGATCCTTGTAATATTCCTATCAATATTGTAGAATATAATATAGTATAATATATAATATAATTTAGCATATATATATATACTTAATTATATGATATAGTATAATGTATAATAATATAATATAGTTCCATTCACAGAATGGAACACCTTTCCTGTGAGGACAGGCTGAGAAAGCTGGAGCTGTTCAGCCTAGAGAAGTGAAGGCTGTGAGGTAACCTAATAGCAGCCTTTTAGTATCTTTAGCATGAAAATGCAGAGGAAATCATGTACATTGTGAAAAGTAGTCTAAAAGCTCTTGTAATTTAAGAATCACATGAAACATTGAAAAAATGTAACTACAGCTTCTAGGAAGGGATGGTCAGTAAGAAGAGTTATTTAAATATTTGCATATTTAGTCAAATTAAATGCTGTTTTTATTTTAGTAGGTAATAAATAAAATGTATTATATGATACCTGGAAACAAGAAAGCATTAAAAATGTTTCATTTATTTAAGAACTAGTTGAACAAATCAAAGTTGATATGTCATCAGGAATATTTGAAATCCTCTATCAATAGATGTATGGCAAATAGTCTCCATCCTGATCCTATGACAGCAGTATGAATGTAAATCCTGTTGAACAACATCATTTGAAAAAAAAAAAGAAAAAAAGAGGCTTTCTAATAGCTCCAATCCTGATTAATGTGATAGAATGAAATAGGCTTATGAAAGCCTCTAACTACAAAAAAATCAAGGTAAGATAGCAAAATTTATTTCCTTATAAAAGATCTAGAATATTTTCTGGGTCATGGTTTATCTGTCCTTCCTTGCATCAGCTTCTTATCTCTGTTTTTTGTGAATAGAACAATTACCCAAGGAAATGTCACCCACTTCCCTTGCCCTCCCTCCCAAATCTCCTACTAACCGTATTCTGTTTTTGTATGGCTGAAATTTTCCGTACTGAACACTGCACTCTTCTAACTACAGTTTTAAGAACAAATATTTCATACTTCTCATGAAGTGAACTCATGAGGTGTGAGTTGATGTAACAGAAGCTAATGTTTCATACTTAACTATAGTAAATTCCTTTAAAACATTTTTTTTTTCTAAATGTTTTATTTAATGCTTCCCTTATTGACTTCTCTCTGTGTGTACATTCCTAAAGCACAATGGTATTGATGAGGATTATTTCTTGATTGAAAAGATTCACTAATTATATATTAGATTATATTTAGATGTATTATCTGTATGTGTTACTACGTGACTTGGCTGTCCTAACCAATATCAATAACATTGAACAAGTTGCTGTTATGTTTTGTAACTGCCATCTATTCAAAAAGCTCTGTTTTGCTTCTCCTTTTCTTTTTACAATTTATTTACTAAGTGTATACCTTGCAATTAATACTTGATGGGCTTAAAGAAATAGAGAAAAGCGATATAAATTTGTAAACTTTTCTGTGATGTTTGCCATTGTGGTATCTGAGTCTTCCATGGGTACTTAACGTACAGGCTCTAATTTGTCCACACTGTTTGTAGTTATTCGTATACTGACAATAATTCCAAAATACACCTGATATGGCAACATTATTTTCATTAGTGGCAATAAAAGTGGCACCTGAAAAGGTAGTTCTGCTTCATCTAGCCTCCTAAATAATTGATTAAAGAAGAATAACCATCTGCATAGTGCAGACCAAGAATTCGGTCAGAGAAATGATGTTGCAAGCCAACAGCAACCTGTAAGGCAAAATTAAACACAGAAACAAAACAAATGAGCCACACTGTAGCTCCTGTTCAATTCTCTTCAAACAGAGTCTGGAAATTGGAGACCAGCTGCAGCAAGAAATGGCTAGCAGGGGTATGTTCACATAAAAACTTTCTGGAATTGAATGCTATGCAACATCTACTGTAGTAATGTACTGGATCTGGAGATCTTAGGTCAGTCAATTCATTTTCAAACATCCTGCTTAGATCTCAACAAAGTACAAAAAAGTTTTGAATAAATAGTTAAAAAAAAAAAAAACTTTAAAAAATTACTAATTTTGGTAGGTTTCTCACAAATAACAGCAAGCATACTCTTCAAAGAATGACTGTCTTTCAGTAGCATAGAATAAAGCCTGCCATTTATTTTCATAAGGTGCAACATAACCATCTCAGATGTATTAAGGTCATTTTTTTCACCATTCATGTATTGGTTGATCATACTTTCATGATATTATGTGTAGTAAATTGTCATAATTTTATGCATTGGTTTTGGCAGCTATTTCCTTTTTAATACCCATTGCATCCAGCTCAAAACTTCAGTTTGTTATAATTTCTTTGAAAATAATTCTTCTGTATGTGTTTCTTTCCAACTAATAATAAGCATTGAGTTAGTTCAATACTTCATTTTATACCAGTTAATAACTAAAGAATTCCTTTCTCAATTTAAGTTGTTTGAAAACTTTTAGTACCTATTAGAAAACAGCCCAATATTTGATTGAATGAAGTTGTCACTTAATAACAAAAACAGACACATTTCTGAATAAACAGAAGAGCCCATGGACGATCCATATTAATATTACTTAAGTTTAATAACTTAAACTGCCTTATTTGTGCACTTTATTGCATTAAGAGAGGCATTACCACAAGCTTGGGGCAGTCAAACAGGTAACAAGATCAACAAGGTATTTCAATCTAAGTGACACACATAGGCTTCACCAAGACAGAGGCATGCCAGAGTTATAAAAGATAGAGCATAGATGTCATTTTTATTTTGTGCTTTGGGCTCATTTGCTCTAATTAGCTGTCACGCTAATTAGCTTGAACAGACATGCCTAAATTCTCCCTGTAAAACCAGCTGAAATGAGTCATGGGCTGGGGAACTCCATGGTCTCCACTGATGTCCATTACCACCACTTCTTCAGCACAATTCCTGTCCTCACAAACAGATGAGGAAAGGACTCAGCATGCAGTAATGACAACTTGAATATCTTGTGATATAGAGGGAGCCCTTCCTGAGCCAGACTTGGTGATCTACAAGTTACTATATCTTGCTTTTTCTTTGACTAACTATTATTTATTGCTACACATCCCAGTAGCTAAAGGGTAGGGACAGAATTTTTCTTGTGTTTATTCATGAGCAGAGAACAGGGTTTATGTTTCCCTTAAATTCTCAAAACAAGGATTAAGTGTGACGACTGCTGTTGGCCCAGCTTGTTCTGTTACAGAGATGTGTGTAATTCATCTAGTCCGATCGCAACAAAACTATTTTAGTCTCCTTTTCCAACTGGTATTAATGCTAACTTCTGCAGAATGAACCTTTTGCAGTAACAGCTGGAGTAGTGCTGAGAGGCAAGAGGAGTACTCCTGAATTTTACAAGATTTTTCAGCTTTCCCTAGATTTAGAATTGTTCTAATGTGATCACATTTTTTCCATTTTTAAATCTGCTCCTTTATTGGGGTCTTTTTTGGATTTTTGTATTGTAGTTTTTCATATACTTATATGTTAATCATTTATTCCAATTATATTCCACTTTCTGAAGAACTAAAATTCTAAACTTAAAATTACTAATCCTTTTCTATTATGTCAAGTCTAACATCTTGATACACAAGACTGCTATGATTGGTTATTTAACGTCAGATGCTCTAATAGTTTTTTTGGACACGGTCATTATTGAAGCAGCTAATCAAATATTTTGAAGGGATTTGATCTTTACTTTGTTAGATGGGTCTTTTTTATTCCCTAAAACTTAGAAAATGTAGTTGGAGGCTAAGTCTTGAAGCCCTTGTTTAATATATCAGGTAAAATCAGAACTGCAACATAGATAGCCCTGAGGATGAAAAACAACCACCTAAAGATGACTCAAGGGAAAGTTGCTATGACAATGGTTTCTGAATAGAATTAAAAAGAAAAACTCCACTTGCTTGTCAGTAGGAAAGTATGACACGAGAGGTTGAGGTCATTCTGAAATTAGATCCGCTCCGACAAAGTTTTCAATTAGTCCCCCTTCACTGGAGCTTTCAACCAGCTTCTAACAGAGCTTTTGTGAACCCAAACCTCACTGTGACCTCCCAACATCTGTACAAAAGTATGAGAAATATTATACATAGCTGAAAAAAAGGAAAAAGAGAGACCTAGGTAATCTATGCAGATGGACAGAATAAATTGCATGCTAAGCCTTTAGGAATGCCAATGAACATTTTCATTATTAAATATTGTTTGACCATTTTTATACGTGCTGCATTGCTGTATCTTACTACATGTAAGAGGTACACACACCGTTCTCCACTCATTACTGAGAGAAGGCAACTTTGCATGCTAGGGCTCTTCTAACATCTCAGCAGCGTGACATGCCTGGTATGCACTACTCAGAACATGTGAGCTGTTAATTGCCACAGCACAAGATTTCCCTTGGAGGAGAATTCCCATGGTGAGATTTGTCTGCAGGGCCCATTCTATGCTATTTAAGAGACAGCTGTTACAGCAGATGACAAAATCTGAAAACAAATTGAGACAAGAGTAGTTTTGATATGTGGAACTGCTGTTTCAGAAATACCAAGAGGTTTACATTACAGCATGGCTGTAGAGGTGGAATTGCTGTGAACCTTCAAGATCTGCATTTGGCACACAGTCTGTACTAATTCAAGGAAATGCAGCTGGAATGACACTGCTATCGGAACAGGCAACATATCCAGCATATATGTTTTCAATGAAGATGAGTTTTGTCTCTAAAAATATGAACTACAGATTTAACCTTAAAGTTTACAATAACTCTTCCTTGAATTACTTCCTATGATCTCCACTTCAGGAGGCCAAATCTGAGATTAATTGGAGATGTCTCCTCTACTAAATCAACACATTGCCTCTGAAATTATATAAAGGATTCTCATGCTAAATGCCTAAGATAAAAAGCAGCCCCACTGATTGATTTTTTCTAGATTTTGTTATTCCTGCTATCATTGATTTGTGCATTATCTCTTGAGTAAAGTGAAGCCAATACATCCTACTATAAAGAATATCCAGTTCATGCACTGGGCCCTCAACACATATTTCCTACCGGCAAGAACTTCTGTCTGCTTCAGCCACAGAGAATTAAATTTTGGAATAATAAGCACAAAGATGGTCATGTATCTTACTAAATTGTGTTACAACAATAACAAATACTCTGAAATGACAATGTGTTTTACCAGGAAAATGAGAGCATGAAGATACAGAAAAAACATGAATTTTTGTAGTTAAGAGTTAATATACACTACCACATGATAACTGTTTATATTAAGCTATGAAATTGAATTTTTAAACTAAGTGCTAACCTTCTGCTAATTACATATAGCATATAATGATAAATATAAATTATTCTAAAATGTTACAGTATGTTGTGCCAAATGAGAGGCTGACCGATGTCTGCAGCATGCAGAGGGCCAGAACAAATGCTGACTGCTCACTACCAGCCTACACAGAAAAAAGATGCTTTTACTTATTTTAAAGATATTTCAGATCTTGATCCATTTATTTAATTATCACACCAACTAGTTTCATGGCCCAGTTCTGATTGCTCAATAGGAATAGAAAACTCATTCTGTATTCTTCCTCTTGCATTCAAATTTCATTAGCATAAGACCTCAGATCTCTTTTAGAGTTGTGCTTCTCTGCTTATTCAACCTGTGTAGTTTCACAGTCAAGACAAAAATAGTTTCATGAATGATACCTATACGTATATATAAGTATGATATATGTATGTGTAATGATATATATGTGTAATGTTCATAACATAAATTAAATGCATCCAGGTTTAGGGTCACATCTCTGCCAACCTCTGTGTAAGGCAGCAGGTGATATCGGTGCTGTTAACATGAGCCATGGTGACAGACCTTTGCACAACAGACAACGGGAGATCCGCTGCCTCACACAGCTGGCCCCATCAGAAAATCCCCAGGTGGGACCTGCAGCCTCCTCACATGCATGCAACACTTTTTCTTCCTTCAGCTGCTGCACTTAGGACAAGCTTGGCTCAAGCATTTCCAAATGAAATCACACAAACTGCAGGATGTGGATAAAGCAGCCCCATTTGGGCCCTGGCTGGCCAGTATTACCCCAGGCTGTCTTGGGCTGGCTGCTTTATCTCTGCTAGCATTCTCTAGCTCTTGCTGCCCACTTCCTCCATTCTGCATGCCTCCAACCAAAGAGGAGGCAATATTTCTTTGCCAGACAAGGCAATTACAGCTTTTTAGCTGCATAGCTTTCTCCCAGATATCGACTGCATTGCCTTCAAAACAGGATAGTGTCAGAAAATTTATGTCTCAAGCTTAGGCTCAATCTTCCATTCACACTGAAAGCTATAACAGCCAGAAAGCATGTCTAGAGTTCATGACAAAGAGATCAACTCAGAGCACTCACTCAAAATATGCTCCTGAGTAATTTAATTGACATCCTATATCACAAAATTAGAGCATTTATCTTAATCACTGACTAGAAAGAATAGCTCCCTGCTGTTATTATAAAACATTTCCCTATTTCTTGAAGAGAATCTGTGAATTAATCCTCCCTTACCTCCATCTCTACTGAAATCAGTATTAGAAACGGGGTCTGAAGCAGACAAATGGGATTTGGTGGGTTAATTTGCTCAAATAATTCTAATGAAAATATGTTCTCAGTTAGTAATGGAAGGAAAGTACTATTGTAACTAGAAGACAGAAAATATAATGAGATAGCAGGCAGAAAAATGTCATGTTTTAAAGACTAATGTTCTTCAAAAGACATTTGACAGTTAGATGCTCTAAAAATCTCAGCAATGCGGTGAAGCTTGACCTGTGTAGTTCCCACAGCTTAACATACCACAGTATAAAGCAGAGCAGCATTTTAGCTGAATCATAGTTAAATCCATCCTACTACAAACTTTCTAACCAGGGACAAGTTCCAGTTGTTATAAAGGCAAAACAAACACAGAGGCTGACAGCCACTTTCCAGTAACAGATGGAGACCCCAAATTTGCAATCATGAAGTGATTTCATGTATAGTAAGTTGTCAGATTTCTCTCAGTAGCATTAATATTGTTCAAACACACAGGTTATTTTTAAAAGAACTTGGGAGTGTTTTTTGTATAAATGATTTGATTTATTCCTTTCTTATTATTTTAACTTTTACTGCAGTACAAGGAAAAATTTCTGAAATATAAATTCCAAGTGAATTTCTTCCATAAGTGACTTGTAACAAATGTGAGTGTGCTGTTTTATATATTTAGTAACTGAGCTTTTGTTTGGCTCCTACAAAAATGCAGCGCTGGTAGTCCTGGAGGGACATGCCCTACAGAAGGGGCAGCCCTTGAAAACTGTTTCTCTCAAGGCCCTGTTTTAAGATAGTCAATGATTCATTTTTTAAAATTTCATGAGAAAATATAGTTCAAACCCAATATCATCTGAAAGAGTACCTGAGGCTCTTAGCTTCTGAGTCAGCGGTGCCACCAGCTCTTCAGAAATAGGGGTTAGAGGGGTGTTGAAGCTGTGATTTAGAGTGAGTTTTGACATCTCATCACCAAATCCCTGCAAGCTTGTCACATGAGCTGGTGTCCTGATCTACCTTCTATGAGAGGAAAGCCTGCTCACCCACAAGGCTGCCTTCTCTTCCCGTTACAGATGTCCGAAGGCCTGCAGCAGGAGCTGCAATCCACTTGCCTGGCCTGCTCAGACATTTGATGTGATCATGAAAAGGTGATGGCAGAGTAACAGCCTACATTGACCTGAAGTTACAAGGCCAGCATCTTGCCCAATCCTGCACTTAGATGACTTTCACATGGAGGAGAACTCGGTGCTTGAGCCCTGTATGCTCTGCCAGAAGAGAAGGCTTTAATCCTGTTACTGCATGGAACCAGCTGCTCTCTGGCAAGAACCATTATGATGTTATCTGCAATTAGCAGTCGCCTCCCCTGAGCCTGAATACACTCCCTAAGGCAAAATAAGAACTTTCTCTCTCAGGGTGTCTTCTGTCATAAAATTTTGAGCTGAAAAACCCCAACTAGGTTGTTATGTGCATTCTGCTGCCATTGGGAGGGACCATGCACAACCTGTTTGAGCACTTTGTACATTGCATTTTCAAACTCGAGAGCATCTGCTCCTCAAGTAATGGATCTAATTGAAAAAAAGTTTCTCTTTTAATATTTACAAGGGCATATGAGTGCATTCCTCCTCTACAAAATAGAAGTTAATGGTTCTGTCTTTTCAGATGTATATTTGATTACTCATTTTATATGTTTGTAAAGGGCTATGCACATAGTCTGAGATGTAATATTTGATTTCTAGGCCTCTGTCATAAACAGCACTTAGAGTCATTAGATATTTTCATTCAATAAAGAAGGCTAAAAAGGGATAACCTTAATGGATGCCCTGTCATATCTCATCCATCTTGAAAAATTTACATCTCATAGTAAACACAAAACCTCTAAACATGGCATGGTGCCTCACTGCCCTGAGCTTTCCTTTCAGCTGTGTAAACTGAAGTCATTCAGATTCTACAGATGCTACTCATAGCACCTTAAAAAGTGAAATCTCAGCCCTAGAACACCTGCCAAGAGAAGAGAACAAAATACTATGAGGAAAGACTGTAAAGGGATTCGGAAGTCTCAAATCCCTGAGAGAGCTATTATTAGATGACAGATTTAGATTTCATTTCTGCTAGAAAAAAATTTAGACATGGGGGACGCTTAGTCATTAGTAGCAAAGCAGGAAATAAAATGTAGTGACTTTTACCACATACTCTATTTGAAACATAACAGATATTTTAACCAAAAACTGTTCTTGAAGTACAAATCAATGTAGTCAAGAGAGGCTACTGGAAAGTTTGCCAATTTATGTCTCAGGGGAAAAGTAAAAATTGTAACCTGTCCTAAAAATAATCACGAAGAAGCTAGATTGGCCAGCAGGCCTCACAGAATTAAATGGGTTGAACTCTGAGAGGAGACAGACCATGGTATGACTTGAGAATGTCTGGAGCATTTATTTTCTTTGGGAACATTCCAGTGAAAATTACAGAAAGTAAGACATTAATTTCAGTTTTTCTTTCTGATTCTTTTTACCTCTTCTATTTATGTAATCTTTTTCTCCAATAGAAAATAAGCATGCGGAAAAAGGAATAAAGCAGCTTTAAAAAACAAATAGCTAAAAATGTTTAAGTTCATAGCAGCTAAAAACAATTTCATAAAAAAACTGTCAGTTTCTGAGAAAAATTGTGTACCCTCTGCCGCTCTACTTATATGAAATCCAGCACTGATTTTTAGCAGTTACAGCAACCATTCATGAGAAAAATATAATGGGCTTCCTTTTTCAATACCAAGACACTGAAAGGGGGCTAATAGAAGAGACAAGCTAACAGGAGGAAGGTGAGGACAGGGGAGTAACTCCATGGGTGGCAGGAATAGCAAAGCTTTATCCTGCAGCCAGATCACTAGCAGGGTCTCCTCTATATTTTCGGTTGTTCTATAGAAATGATTTTATTTCATATAGAAATTATTTTTTTTTTCTTTCAGTCAAATGATGATGGAATCAGTCAACTACTTTAAAATATATTTCAGTAAAACAGTAATTGTCAGAAGCAGATATAGACAGTATAGAAAGTCCTCTTTTGGAGATCAGACTAGAATAAAACCAGGCAAACTTTGTACGACAGTACACTTTCTACAAACCAGAAAGCTGTGAGCCACCACTCACTGCTTGGATGTGGTGCTTTGAAATGAAAATGCACAAGGGAAAGTTTGACAGCTAATTAAACTTTTTCCAAAATACACATGAAGAATTTTATGAAAGAGGTCATATTTTTCTGACACTCCATCTTCCTGACAGCAGCTTTAATTTGAACGTGATCAATTCAGTAGCCAGAATATGCTCGAGGATGCACATGTAAGTCTGCCGGGGGCACTGGTTCAAGGCTGAGTTCTCTTTTTGGCATTGCTTGTCTTGCAGCAGGATCTTCAGCAGATGTCACTTTTCGTGTTTTTCTTTGCTTGGTTTTGTAATTTGTCACCTGATCTTCCTTGTCCACACAGCCTGTAAAGTACCATAATGTTAATTTTAACTTTAGGTGTACCTCAGGCATTGTGTTTTGTTGCTGTCTTTCATACTTCCTTTTAAGCAGGCAGGGTTTTTAACAGAGAATTGTATTTCTCTGAACTTTAGAGTTCACCTTATCATCTTTCCATGCTTTAGTGAAAGAATTAACCTAAAAGCCTAAAGACTGTACAAATACATATTTTGTTTGAAAATAAGAGCAATGAATAATGCATAATGCATAATGCATAATGCAAGCAGTGGTCACACTCTAGATGTACTTAGCAATAGTTGGGAATAAGAGTAATCAGCATGGGTCTTTGTAAATACTTGTAAGGAATTTCTGTCGATCCTGTAAAACATTCTTATTATATTTTCTACTCTCTGCACTCTAGTTCTTTTCTTTTCTTTTTTCCACAAGCATAATGATAAAACAGAAACTTGTTCAGAGGCAGAGATTTGTTCTTTAGCCCCTTTGACTAAATCACACTTTATATTGCAGAGAAGGAAAGTTTTTTTGTTTATTTTTGGGTTAGGCCAGAGCAGGTTTCTCTGGCTTTCTACTTGGAAGGTGCATCTTAAGGAAATGACAGGATTCTCTTGTTCTTTTCTTCATGTTTTCATTGGCAAGGTATTCCTTCTTATAATACTTCTTTGGTGATAAGAAATCCTCTTCTGGTATGCAATACATTTAATAAAAGAACAGCTGAAGAGCAAAGCACCCTGTCACCTATGACTTCTTAAAACAGAGGAGGTCTGGAAACAGAGGTTTTAAAAGGAGCTAGTTTGAGTAAAACAGCCAGACCCCAGGAGTGTAAGCTGGAACAAGACCCTTGCCTACAATACTTTCTACCACATATCACCAGTGGTTTAAAAAACAAAAACAACAACAAAAATAGAAGAAAAGGAATAGACAGCTTCATTTGCTAAATGCGTGAATAATTTGACTGTGAAACAGGGCAGAAGAACAACAAAGGCATTAATATGTTAGAAGAGCTGCCTGCTGGTGTTTTTTTAACCTTATGTAATGAAAATCCATGTAATTCATATGGGGCTGTTGTATAATTAGACCTCCGCACTGCCAGAAGTCTTTGATCTGTCAAAATTGGACAAACTTTCAATGAGCTTTCTTCCCAGTCATACCAATATGTTTAATACATACTGCAAATACATAAGTGACTCTGAAATTAATGCTTCCTATTTAATTATGTTGCTCCAAATTGTCAGAGGCAGATGTTGGTGGTACAGCAGTAAAGGTTGACCCTTCCCATCAGTATTCTGTTACACCTTTTTCCTGTGCAACAGACAGAGATCTATATAGAAAAAACTGCAAATATATATGTGCTAAGGTTAAAAGCTTGTCCAAAATAGATGTAAGAAGACAACAACCTAAACAACTTCCACCTGGTGGTTGTTAGCCTAGCTCTTGAAAAGTTCTGAAGACCTGCTGACTGTTTCACATGCAGTTTAACCTGATCAAGTGAAGAAGTTAGTGTTCCCTCTAAGGCACCGAGCAGGCATGAACTTTGTCTTTGAGAGCTCTCAGGTGCTCCAGAAGGCTTACCTTTTCACAATGCAAACAGTTTAGTTGGAGATCATTCAAAGAGTCACAGAATTAAATAGAATTACCCACTTAGGTAATTAATTAATTACTCTGCACTTGGAACTACTGAGGCAGCACCTTAAGTAGTAAGTTCAGTTTTGGGCCCCTCACTATAAGAAAGATATCAAGGCTCTGGAGCATATCCAGAGAACACCAATGACATTATGAAGGGTCAGGAGCACAAGTCTTATTGAGAGCAGCTAAGGGAACTGGGATTGTTTCCTATGAGAAAAGGAGGCTCAAGGGACACCTTATCACTCTACAACTACCTAAAAGGAAGTTGTGTGAGGTGGGAATCAGCCTCTTCTCCCAAGTAACTAGTGATAGGGCAAGTTGCCCTAACTAGGGATTGGCAAGTTGTACCAGAGGAGGCTCAGGTTGGATATTAGGAAAAATTTCTTCTCTGAAAGAGTGGTGAGGCACTGGAATGGACTGCCCAGAGAGGTGGTGGAGTCTCTGTGCCTGGAGACGTTCAAGAAAAGAGTAGGTGTGAGACTTAGGGACACAGTTTTGTGGACATGGTGGTATTGGGTTGACAGTTGGACTGGATGATCTTAGAGGTATTTTCCAATCTTAATTCTATGGTTTTATGAAAAATAATGGTAAAGCTGTTTTGGTATTTCCCAAACATTCCACATGAGCTAGAAAGTAAGTCCAAGACAAGATTAATTAAGAAAATTGTATTTGATTTTTAGGATGATTTTCTTTCTAACTTCTTTAGCTTGGAGAACTGTTCTTTGCCAAAGGACACTTCCTGTTCAACTGCAGCTCTAGATTGAGAATAAAAATCATTCAAAGTAAAATAAAACTTTATTTTTTTACACAAAATAGCTTTTTAGCAAAAGCTGTGTGAAGAATTTCCCTACCAATGGATCCTATTATTGTGATAACAAAGGAAGCCACATTGCAACTCTTCACACTGTGCTATCTACCAGAATTACTTTCTGCAATAGACAATGCTCTTGAGTCTCCACAAGAGTTGATGAGAAGACATTCAGATGTATGCACTGTCCCAAAACCTTCAGTTTGCCCTACAGTCCAAAAACAAAATCTAGCCCTCGATGAAGTCCTTGGAATTCACAGACTGCTCACCTGTATGGGCAGTTCCTCAAAAACAAAACAAAACAAAACACTTTTTTTTCTCTTTTTCTGGGTATTTTTTGTATTCTATTGATGTATTCAAGAATTCAGCACATAAAAGCACAAAACAAATTGCTCACTGGGAAAATGGGGTGATAAATTCAAATAGAATTCAGGTACAGATTTATGTGAACATAAGACAGCTTGTAAAATATTAATTGAGCAAGAAGGACACCACAGAGAATTGCAAAGTACTACAAAAACTGAAAATTAAAGAAGATAGGTTCTGAAGCCAGCTAAAGAACTAGCAACACGGCTCATATCATGCTAATCTCTCTGGTTTCCATTTCGCATTCTTTTTGTTCATATATATGTAAACATACAGACAGACATGCACATTGGTTAATCAGCTGAGATTTTCCAGATTTAGTTGAATACTTTTTATTTTAGCATTCTGATCTCTTGTAGTGTGAAAACATTCTCTGTTGAAATATCTGGAAAGAAAATTTCCAAAAAATGTAGTATTACATCAGAGTGATGCATGTGTCAACAAAACTTCATAATCCTTGGTGTAAATTGTGTGGTATATTAAAATCAATCAATAAATAAAGAGATATCAGAAGAGGTTTCTTCTGGTCCTTATAGAACTCTTTCCTTACTTGAGTTTGAAGAAAATGAGAACTGGGAGCTTCACTGAAAAAGGAGATTTCAGCTGATCAGCTGGAGATCCATATTGCCCTAGGAGCTGCTTTGTTTCTTCCTCTTGACACTAGTATTCAAATGGCTACATGTGTCAAGCCTTGCTTGAAAACCTAACAACTTTTCAGAGATGACCTACTTGATCAACCAGATGACCTGCTTCTCCAGCAGCTCTGACGCAAAAGAGCGTAAGAAGCAATATTATGGTTAAACAATTATATCTTGTTAAAAATGTGGTTATTTTGTAACTAGCCAAATTAACAGTAACCGGAACAACATTCCATACTGAGCTGTGAAGGAGACAAAGTTCACTCTAAGGAGTGCAAAGGGCTTCTTTTGGCCACTTGTTCTCTGGTTAGCTCTGCAGAGATGGGCACAAGTGGTCCATATAACAACAGGCATTCACTTATTCATATTTGGTTGCTTCTTGACATGTATAATAGTCAACCTGCAGAACTCAGCCTCAGATTAAAGGCAGTTTAGCATAGCACTGCATTTTTTGCCTTGTTGAGTTGAACTCAGCATCAATTGAAGTCTCAGTGATTGACTTAAGTAACAGATAGGAAGGAATAGAAAATAGAGAATGATACAGAACAGCAGTTCTACCAATCCTGCAAAGGATACACAGCTCATTTAGAAACAGGAGGCTCACACAGAAGCTCATTACCATCAAAAGAAGCTGTTCCCATGCCCACTGCTCATTAGCTATGCATTCTCACCATTTCTGCTGTCAGTACCTGCACTCTGGCTCTTCAGTGAGCCAGGCAAGGATGTTCAACCAGCAAAAGACCTCTCTTCCATTTCCTATTCCCACAAAGAGCATCTTTGGTATCATATCAATATTTCAGTCTTATTTTTTATTTTGGAAATTTCCCATTGAAATCAAAAGAAATTTTTATTCCTTCTTAAATGAATGAAGCTGAAAAACCAGACATTTGGAAATACCTCATTAGCTTGGTAAGAAAAATCTTTATGCTTTGAAAGAAAAGAATCATCAAATGTTGCTTCCATGTCTTTGTCCAAATCTAGATGACAAACTAAAAAGGCCTATAATATGTAATAGAATATATTCAACAACAGTAAATAGAGATACTTTGCACTTCTACAGAGCCTACGATCATCTACAAATTGTTACACATTCATACGTCTCTGTGGTTTATCCCTTTCCTTTTTATTAGAATGCACTGTTTCTTTGTTTCGTTTTTCATTAAAGATTATACATTTTAACACTTGAGAGCAGTAGGGAATTATTTACCTCTTTCTTCTCCTGGAAAGCAGCTGCTTTGGTAGTTAGTTAATTTGCCTGAAGTTGCAAGATTTAGCCTAATTCACTCTCTGAATATTTTGTTGGGCATATAAGCTGTGACGTGGCAGAACTGCAGATTTGCTGAGCTATAGAGTCATCAAAGTAAATAAAGATTTGTACCATTCCACTGGTGTACTACTTTAGCCCCTTTACTTTTCCTGAAAGCTATTCTTTGTAACTTTTAACTCATAAGGGTAGTGTACACAGTAAGTTACTGGATAAAGACTCACAGGAGAACACCCACGACAATGAACTTGTCTACTACATGTGTTGCTATTGATATTTGATTTATCTAGTGTAGGGATAGTTTCTTCTGCATTAGACACAGTCACAGCAGTACTGGTAATATTCTCAAGGACATATGGAACACAGAAATATAGATCAGCAAGGCAGCATGTGCCTGACCAAGTCAAGACCTCCAGTTGCAGGGAATTTATGCAGTAATTTTCTGTCTAGCTCAAAAGAGGTACATCTACTGCACATGTGTCACAGGCCACAGAACACTGCCATAAATGTACCACAGAAAAGACAGCCTCAGTCATAATAGCCTCAGGAAGAGAACAAGAGAGTCAAGGGAATCAACATCTAGAACTTCATAAATGAAACTTCCAGATGACTTCAGTTAGCAATAGTGCAGAAAGAAGATAAAGACCTACAGTGAATCTGGGCTGGGCTCTCCCCAGCTCCACTGAAGGGTATTACTTGAAATAAAGAATAAGTTCTTACCTGCAGGTGAAGGTAGATGTCACCACAAACAAAATTTGAGTTTCATGTTTAGCTTCCTTTGTTTTCCATCTATACCTCTTTTCCAAGACAATCTGGACAGAAGAAAACGTTAGAGTCTCAGAACCCCCTTTTATTTCAGTTCTGAGTGCAGATATATTTATCACAGACACTCTTTCTAAAAAACAGTAATAAAAACAAGAGAAGCGTCTAAACTACTTACTAAAGGAAGTTTATGTTCATGTATGTCATCCTGTATTATCACAGCTTAGGCATTGCTCTGAGTCTTAGTGAAGCTCATGTGAGATCAGTTATAAATGGGAACTGTGTAGACCAAGTGAAATAGTGTATCCGAGAAGAATCTGAGAGAATTCTGAAAATAAGATTCTTGGAAGAAAATGTGAATACGTTGGTGAAACTCTACAGAAAGCAACATATTCTTCCACAAAGAGTATGTCATTGCCAAGAACCATTTTACCTTTCTTAAATGATCTCTTCATATAAATGCTGGGCTGTAAAGTGTTTTCACAAAAGAAACAAGTTTCTCTGTTTGTGGTGCTCATTTTGCTCTAGAGGATGTAGAATCTTTAATCTCCTTTTATGTTTTGCAGCTTTTCAGATGTCTCTATCTTCCGAATTCTGATGGCTGAAACATGTTTAGAACAAGAACAGCTAAAACTGTAAAGACACATGCCTTTTCAAAAAGTCATGGCTAATGAGAGTTTTTTAAAATGAGTTACTCTGTGTTCTGTATTTTCTGGAGAACTGGTGGGAGGAAGGAATTACATACATTTGTGGTTGCTCGCTTCAGTTCCTCATTCTACTTCTGAAATCTACTTCTTCTATACCTTGTTGAACCAGTTGTTGTGAAAAAGCAGAGAACTATAGCCCTTTGTGCTTTTATCAGTTGTGTCTTAACCTAAGCACAGAACAGTTTATCATGGAAAATATTCATCCAAATAGTTCCCACGAATATAAGTTCTGTCCATTTTTCACTTCACGTTTTCTTATGTCTCCTCGCCTTGCCTTTATTGAAAACAGAGGATTAGCTGGAATTTTTCAACTGAAGCAATTCTGTGCAGGAAACATTAGCAATTCAGTTAAACAACTTCATTTATTTGTTATTTTAGATGCTGATTTTACACAGATTGTTTTACTTTTACATGAAAGTAGAATACTCTCTCTTATTCATTTGAATGTATCTGTTTCTTCCCTAGGATTCCTCAATGAAATGTGTCTATGCAGTGGCCAAGACTATAATAGGAAGAGACCATGGTGTACAGCCACAGATAAATTTTCTCCAATGTAGACTCTACAAAAAGAGCACCCATCCATTCCAAGAGAGAAATACAGCAGTATTCATTTGAAATATATGGGTTATTTTCTGTGGCTTTTATCAATACTCACTCTACATTTTCACACTGTGAAATGACTCACTTTGAATGTCAAGTGCAATGTTATGTGGTAAAATTATTTGGTATGGATGCTGTGATATATAGCCTAATTCATGGTACACTTGTTTAAGAAACAAATGAAAGCTTTTAAACAAAATAAAGATCAATGACTAATAATAGTTAATGAATTAAAGCACATGACTAATTGATGTAGCTGTTAAAATTATGGTAACAGCTTATATCCAGTGCTTGCAAATTTGCAATATTGAACCAGGGTCAGTACTGTTGCCCTTAGAGATATTACATTATACAATGCCGAGAAAGCAGAATATAAAATCATGAAAAAATTGAGAAATTGATACAAAACCAACCATAATCTTGTTAATTTCTGTAGTTTCTTAAATTGCTAGCAT